>NW_027286069.1:41520071-41930071 GCF_022747635.1 Hetaerina americana | reverse complement strand
TTGATTTAAGACTGCACACAATATGCTGAGTTTTGTTAGTATTTAATTGTAAATGATTAACATCAAACCATTCCTTAGCCTGTTTTTGGGTAGCGCTAGATCGTAACTTTGCATCTTCTGGATGTTGACACTTTTGCACAAAAGTAGTGTCATCAACATGTAAAACAGATCTAGGTTTCATATTACAGGGCAAATCATTAATCATGATAATGAAAAGTACTGGGCCAAGCACAGAGCCCTGTGGTACACCACATTTTACTTTAAGAGCTGCAGACCGACAGCCATCAAGTTCAACCAATTGGTGACGATCATCCAAATATGACTTCATTAGTTTCAGTGCAACTCCCTTAATACCATAATATTCTAGCTTTGTTAGTAATATTGAATGATTAACACAGTCGAAGGCCTTACTAAGATCACATAGTGTCACTGAGACTGATTCCTTTTCTTCAAATGCATTAATGACATAATTAACTATGGACTCTACTGCCAAAATTGTAGATTTCCCAGATCGAAAGCCGTACTGGGATTTGGAAAAGAGATTATTTAACTAAAAAAAATTGCATATTTGATCTTTCATAATAGCTTCAAAAATTTTACCAAAAACGGGGACTATGGAAATAGGGCGGTAGTTAGCTAAATCATCTTTATCACCTTTCTTATAGACAGGTACTGTTTTGGAATATTTTAGAGCTGTTGGAAAATCTCCTGTCTCAAAACATAAATTGACTAACATTGCTAATGGTTCCGCAATGAGCACAATAATGTCCTTTATTAGGGAGTTAGAAAGACCATAAATATCCTTACTGTTGGATTTTTTAAATTTTTTAACAGTCGATATAATATCAAGTGGAGTAACAAAATTCCATTTAAAATTTAAATTATTCGGAGGAAGATTTTGCAGCATATTACCAATATTGGCAGCATCAACTTTTCGAGAGAACAAATTGTCTTCAACAGCTTTTAAGAAAAAATTATTTACAGCATCTGGGGTGAAAGGAAGATTTTCTTTTCCATTACCATGACCAACTTCTTGATTGATTTCACTCCATGCTGCCTTTTGTTTATTTTTTGCATTCAATATAAAATCCTTGTAAGCATTATTTTTTGCACACCTAACTAAATTATAATAATCTCTTTTGTATTTCAAGTAGGCCTCTTTGTCATGCCGGCTTCCACTGGTTTTGTAAGAGTGGTAGTAACTAAGTAAATCATTTCTAAGAGCTAATAACTCCCCAGTATACCAGAGATTTTTTTTATTTTTAGTGGGGATAGAGTTTAGAATTTTTTTAGGAAAGCATTGCTCAAAAATGCCTAGGAAATTACCTAAAAAACTTGAAAAACATGTTTGTTCTACAGAGTCTGTGCAAAAACCATGCCAATCAATACAAGATAGAAGCAGTTGGAAACTCTCTAAACCTTCTATTGTTATGGGCCTCACGATTATGGTTTTACCTCTATTTGGATATATCTTTTGAGTTATTTGAGTATTAAAAGTGAAGCTTATACCTTGATGGTCAGATAGGAGATAGTCAATAACACTTATACTGTACAGTTCAGGACCATAATTGGTAATTACATTATCTAGGCAGGCAGAAAGTCGAGTAGGCTGTTTGTTTGCCCAGTATAAATTATAAGAAAGCAAAAGATTTTCAAGAACCTGACAATCACTAGTTTTTAGTGTTATGTCAATGTTGAGATCTCCACAAATTATGATATTGGCTTTCAGAGTCAAGAATAGGGATAGTACTAGTTCCAGTTGATTGCAGAAGTGTTCAAAAACACCATTAGGGGAGCGATACACAGAAGCAATGATCAAATTCAGGTCCTTCAATATGATCGCAGATATTTCAAAGTGCAATTCCAGACAGAATTTGTCCAAGTCAATTACCTTGAAGGGCATACCTTTCAAGACATAAATACAGTTACCACCGTTTTTTGCTACAGATCGGCAGTAGAAAGATGCTAAGCCAAAATCACTAATTTTATACACATCAAATTCATTTTTCGTGATCCAGTGCTCATTGAGACATAGCACATTGTAGCCACCATGTTTGACTATTGCCTCTATCTCCGTTATCTATATATATATATCTATGTGTATATATATATACACATATATATATATATATACACACACACACACACACACACACACACACACATATATATATATATATATATATATATATATATATATATATATATATATATATATATATTATTATTATTAAAGTAAAAAAAAATATATATATATATTAGTAAAGTAAAAAAATATATATATATATATATATATATATTTTTAGGCTAATAAGGACATATCCAGTTGCATATGAAAACTTTTGCCTGCATTTTTAGCCTATTCTTTACTTATTCTTCTTCATTCCATTGATCCATTCACCCTTCTGGAAATTTTTCATGGTTTAGCTATTACTATTCAATGACTTTCAATTACAATTTCTCATCACTGAGCATCAAAATCGACATTGAATATTTGTATTCCCACACTGACTAAAATTGGTGTGTTGGTACATCCCCTGGAAAAAACAACCCTTTGATGTGGACTATTGTTGCTGACTGGACACACTGTTTTTTTTTATGTTAGAATCTGCTTTCTCTCACCAAAAGAAGATAATCACTGTTAATCAATGTTAGCCAAAAATAAAGCCCTCTAGCTTTGATGAAAAAATTACCTTGCTCATACATACCTTTGGGCCAAGGAATAGTAAAAATTATATAATTCATATAAATAATTCCCTGTATTTGTAAAATTATTAATTCAAATCCTTTTTATAATAATTTCAATCTGAACTGAGGTAGTAGATGTTCTAGGTTTAATGCTAAATTTGAAGACCCTGTTAGGCATTTCTGATTATCTGAAAACTTGCATTTGACAGTTATTTGATGTGTTAAAATTTCTCTTTGCTCTCCTATAGTGGTGATCCATTGTCTAATATGAAGCTGGGCTTTGGGAGTAAAGAGGAAGCTATGGATTTCTGCGATAAGAATGGATGGAAATGGTTTGTTGAGGAGCCTAAAGATAAAACTCCTAAAGTGAAGTCCTATGCCATCAATTTTTCATGGAACAGAAAAACCAGAGTTAGTACCAAATAACTGTTATTATTTCTTGAGAATATAGCATGTATATATGTTTCCTCTCCTGTATTTTATTTAGAAGTAAAATAAACAATACAAACATTTACTTTTTCATTTCATTGTTAATACATAATATAATTTATTTTGAGATTTAACAGCTATAATTTCAAGTTGACTGATCCGTGACATGGTCTGCTTTGGGTTCAAGAATGAAATACTCAAATAGTCCATACATGATATCAGTGTTCATTTGCATCTCTTCTGCCTTACTCATTAATCAAGATTATCTTTTTGTTAATTTGGCATTTTAATTCAAATATTCATACATCCTAACTGCTAAATTCTTTGAAACATCCACCATATTGACATGATCCTAAGATGTTTGACCGCAGCACTAATTAATTCTGCCTACATTATTTTCAACCGTAAATCCAAAACTGTGGTACGTGGGAAGCCAAGGCAATTCATTGATGGGGAAATTTTGGCATTAGTGTTTCAACTCAGGGTAATCGTAGTGACATCAGTTTTCAGTAGTCTTAGCAATGTGCAGTTATTTCATTTATCTTTGGCTCAGTCACTGTAATAGATTAAACTTTTTTCTGTATTTATTTTTCATTTATTCTGTAAAGCTAACAATAGTGCAAGCACATCCATGAAAATATAAAACTAAAGTATATGTAACTGCTCGAAGAAAGTCTACAGCTTTGATGTGTGTTTTCCCAACAAAATCTCTTAATATTCCATGATGATCTTGTGCTTTTAGACTATCCCTGAAACAGCCTCACCTGTTTGTGCCCTAACAGAAGCTAAGTAGTATTGCATCTATGAGGTTGCGTAAGTTTCCTTTTTGCCCTTGCAAGAAAAACATACTAGAACCTTCATCAGTTGCATTTCTTGTCCACTGCTGTTAGAATATTTTCCAAGGTTTATCAAGATGGTAATTAATTTATTTGAGTATATATGCTGTTAAGTTTTATTGCTGTATTTTTCATAGCTATGTAAAAATGTGATAACGGTTAAGCCCATCGGTAACAATTTTATAATGAATTAATTATGTCTGCAATACAATTAAAGTGTGTGAATATCATGTAATAAAAGAATTTATAGTCCAAAAGGCAAAGATCAGTGCACAATTCTCTGGTTAATAAAATGTTATGTAATATTATTGTATGTATTGAAAATGATATTTCAAGATAGATATTGACCACAAGTTCCTGAATAATATTTTTTTATAGTTAGAGTGATAAAAATGGACATTTTTGCTATTTCAACATAAGAAACAAATTCTGTAATCCTACTGATTTCTGCAAAAAAGTTGTATTACATAAGTAAAATGAGAAAGTCTTCAGCATGTTAACTTTTATCATGTTTAAGTTGGATAATAAAGGTTGGTGTTCAAAATACCTTTCTCCTTATCTTGGAAAAAGGGCTATTAATGTAAGAAGTGGCAATCATCATGGGTTTACTAGAGTCAAGTGAATAGTCAAGCCTGAATTTAAGTTAACAACACCCCTGTGAACTTGTAAAAAAAATTAGATTTTACTAGATTGGATGAAAAAATGAGATGTTTATTATTTTAAAATATAAATATGTATGCTTTAATATCCATTTTCTCCCTCATATGGACTACAACCTTGACATGATGGAACGGCTTATGCATTCTGATGACCTCTAAAGCTGTGCTGGTGGTAGCAATTATAATTGCTCCTAGTAGGCTCACCCATGCCAGATAGGTCAAAGATTAGCGTCCAAACGAAAGGTAGTCGCGCAGCATCAGTTTCTCAGAGTAAGATAAAAGGCATCTTACATCATTGGGGCGGTCATTGATTGGTGATGTCTTGTTAAAAGCACAATTGAGGAAGGCAACGGGTAGCCACCTCAATTATTAACCCCATGATTTTCAGGGTGGACATCATAGAGAGGAGGAGTCCTTGCAACTATGGGACTCGGTCCAAACAGCCATATGTTGTCCCCAGCAAGGGGAGATGCAAGCCTTCCACTTCCGTCATCTCACAAAAGCCTTGCAAAAAACCATGAGCAACAGGAAAATTAGTTCATATAAAGCAAGAGATGGAAAGAGAAAATATAGATGTTTTAGGTCTAAAAAAGGCAAAATAGGAGGAAAGTGGGGATTACTGGAGTGATAGTAATAGAGTGATATACAGCGGGAGGGCATGAGAGGCAATGAGGGATGGCTATAATATTGAATAAAAAGGTAGGAAGAAGCAAAATCAACATAGAGCTAGCAACACCTATAGTTTTACTAGTAGCAATAAAAGCAGAACTGACAAGCTTGGTCATCATTCATGTATACGTGACACCAAGCAATCATAAGGAGGAAGAAATCAATAGGGTCTATGATCAGTTACAAGATATAATAGGGTATGTTCCTGCATGGAAACATTTGATAGTGATGGGTGATGTGAAAGTAGGTGAAGGAAGAGATAGTGTTGAGGTAGGGATTACACTTTAAAAGTGAGCAATGACCATGGGGAGAAAGCAATTGTCTTTGGCAGAAGTCAGGGCTTAATCATTACCAACACTTGGTTTAGACTCAATAATAGGCATAGGTATACGAAGATAGCTTAGGTCAAGGTTTACTCGATGGCAAGATAGAAAGGGCATTGAGATAACTGTAATGACATAAGGCCGTGTGGGTAAGCCATATTCTTGGAAACTACTTAAAAGTTTAGGGAAGTGTGGGAGGAAGAGTTTTTATGCATTTATTTGCAGGATTTATGAGGGAGGACTTTGACTGAAAGACTTCATCAGATCCATTTTAGTTCCTATTTCAAAAAAGGTAATAGCTACATCATGCGAGGGCTACAGAACAAAGAGTTTGATTTTGCATGCCTCTAAAGTGGCTCTCAGGATCATCAACATGAGGATAGAGAGGAGTGCAAATGATTACTTAGGGAAGATCAATTTGGGTTCAGGAAGGGCATATGCATGCATGATGCCGTTGCATTAATGACAGCAATGATAGAGAGGAACATCAATCAAGATGTGTACATGTCTGTTTTGTAGATTTAAAAAAGGCATTTGATAGAGTAAGTTGGGTGGCATTAATGTATTGCAGAAAATAAGAGTAGATTGGTGGGGTAGGATTCTTATCTGCAACCTTTACATGCCTTAGACAGCTCGGGTAGAAGTGGTGGATGGAGAGTCTGGATTGGCATTGTTAGGAAGAGGAGTAAGATAGGGGTATTCATCCTCACCTCTGCTGTTCAATGTTAATGAGAAGAAAATTATTAGAAGCATAGGAGGAACTGTAGATATGAATGGAAGCCGGCAGGGGTTCGTAAAATCGGTTAGGTTTGCTAATGACCAAAGCTTTAAGGATCTCAGTTTTTCCCGGCGTATTGTATTCAGGAAGTTCTCTCGGGTTTCCCACCGGGTCAGCGTGGTGTGCACCGACGTTTCGACGGCTAACTCTGCCATCGTCTTCAGGGTGAAGTGCAGAGCAATGAATTCGCCATGTATTTATACCCTGTCGTAGGGTCAGGTGTCCTCCGATTGGTGCGATGTGTTCCCAAGTGCCGAGCCGCCCCGGTGACGTCTCGTACTTTCAATTTTTCTCAGCACAGGTCTCCACGTGCTGCTGATCTGGAAGCCAGTGTCCCTGTTGAAGGTATTCTGTCCTTCCAGTCGGATTTCCACGGCTTCCTTCGCCACTCGGTCCCAGTAGCCGTTCGTGTGACAAAGTCTTTTGGTGCTCCCCCAGTCAATCCGATGACCATGCGTGATGCTGTGTTCGGCGACTGCAGACTTCTCAGGGTAATGGAGTCTGATGCATCGCTCATGCTCCGTTAGTCGCTTTTCAATTGTGCGGCCAGTCTCCCCGATGTATACCTGGCCGCACTCACACGGGATCCGGTATACCCCCGGCGCCTTCAAACCCCGTTCGTCTTTTGCCGTGCCAAGGAAGTTCTTCAATTTTCCTTGTGGCTTGTGGATGGTTTCCACTTTATGTTTCCTTAGTATCCTGGAGATCTTATGGGATACCGTGGAAACAAAGGGGATGCTGACCCTGGCAACGGGTTTTTCTCTTTCCTCTCTCTGACGGTCGTTTCTGGTGAAGGCCCTTTTAAGGGCCAAATTGACCTCCCGGCTTGTGTATCCATTCTGAAGGAAAGTATTTTTCAGGTGATGAACTTCTGCCTCCAAACCTTCCTGGTCTGACATGCATTTTGCCCGGTGGATGAGCGTTGACATAACCCCTCGTTTTTGGGCAGGGTGATGGTGGCTTTTCCCGTTCAAATAGAGATTGGTGTGGGTAGGCTTCCTATACACCTTGTGGCCTAAGCTCCCGTCCGCTTTCCTTTCAATTAGGATATCCAGGAAGGGCAGCCGACCGTTGCTCTCAATCTCCATGGTGAACTGGATGCTGGGATGAATGCTATTCATGTGGCCAAGGAAGTTGGTGATGGTGTCCGGTCCGTGCGGCCATATGATGAAGGTATCGTCCACATACCTGAAGAAATGCCTCGGTTTTAGTGGGGCCGTTCTAAGTGCCCTCTCCTCGAACTCCTCCATGTAGAAATTGGCAATCGCCGGAGACAATGGAGAGCCCATGGGGACGCCTTCCACTTGCTCGTAAAACTTCTTTTGGTATTGAAAATACGTCGAGGTCAGCACGTGGCGAAAGAGATCCACGATTTTGCTGTCAAACTTCTCTTCCAGCAGCAGTATGGTGTCCTTCACCGGAATCTTAGTAAATAAGGACACAACGTCGAAACTTACAAGAATGTCATGCTGATCCAGCTTAATGGTCCGTAGCGTCTGGACGAACTCTGCGGAGTTTTTGATGTGGTGCTCACACGACCCCACGTAAGGTGCAAGGACACCCGTCAGGTACCTCGCCAGATGGTATGTTGGAGCCCCAATGGCACTCACAATGGGTCTTATGGGAGTACCCTCCTTATGGATCTTGGGTAGACCGTATAATCTTGGTGGAACAGGCGCCTGTGGCACCAGGCTGCTATTCCTCTCTGACGTTGGCAAAGATTTCTTGATGAGGGCAATCGTTTTCCTTACAATGGAGTCCGTGGGATCCCGGGGTATGGTCCGGTAGGTTGGATCATGGAGGACCATCACCGGGCAAAATGCGTGTCAGACCAGGAAGGTTTGGAGGCAGAAGTTCATCACCTGAAAAATACTTTCCTTCAGAATGGATACACAAGCCGGGAGGTCAATTTGGCCCTTAAAAGGGCCTTCACCAGAAACGACCGTCAGAGAGAGGAAAGAGAAAAACCCGTTGCCAGGGTCAGCATCCCCTTTGTTTCCACGGTATCCCATAAGATCTCCAGGATACTAAGGAAACATAAAGTGGAAACCATCCACAAGCCACAAGGAAAATTGAAGAACTTCCTTGGCACGGCAAAAGACGAACGGGGTTTGAAGGCGCCGGGGGTATACCGGATCCCGTGTGAGTGCGGCCAGGTATACATCGGGGAGACTGGCCGCACAATTGAAAAGCGACTAACGGAGCATGAGCGATGCATCAGACTCCATTACCCTGAGAAGTCTGCAGTCGCCGAACACAGCATCACGCATGGTCATCGGATTGACTGGGGGAGCACCAAAAGACTTTGTCACACGAACGGCTACTGGGACCGAGTGGCGAAGGAAGCCGTGGAAATCCGACTGGAAGGACAGAATACCTTCAACAGGGACACTGGCTTCCAGATCAGCAGCACGTGGAGACCTGTGCTGAGAAAAATTGAAAGTACGAGACGTCACCGGGGCGGCTCGGCACTTGGGAACACATCGCACCAATCGGAGGACACCTGACCCTACGACAGGGTATAAATACATGGCGAATTCATTGCTCTGCACTTCACCCTGAAGACGATGGCAGAGTTAGCCGTCGAAACGTCGGTGCACACCACGCTGACCCGGTGGGAAACCCGAGAGAACTTCCTGAATACCAAAGCTTTAGTTTGTCAGTCAGCCTGGGGATTACCAAGCATAATGGTCCAACTAATAGGGGCCCAAGGTTAAGAATTGCATTGGGTAAAGAACGTTTCATAAGGAGGAGGAAGTTGATGACAATATTTGGAAAAAAGTTTTATTCAATATAATATCTAGGAATTTTTTTCTGGAGGTTTTGTTACTATCTAGGAGTAAATTTATCAAGGAGGTTTTGAATAGTTATATTCTTTGCTAGGAAAATTGCTAAGGACCCGGGAAACCTCAATCAAGGCTAGCATTTGTTATCAGTATCATTAAGAATTTTGGTAAAGAGTGGGTTTCAATGAGGGACAGTTCATCAAAAGTAGGAGTACAAAAACTGGATGCAAAAGAAGAGGCTAATTGGTTAGCCTGCAGCTCTAAAAATAGAAGGAAAAGATCCAGAATTGTCTACATTAGATGTAATTAAGGCTTGCATGAGGCTCAACACAAAACTAATGGTATAAGTATTTTTTCATATTATGCAGTACATCTTATGAGCATATAGGAATATTCGCATCAAATTTGTATACGATTGAGTTATATGTAGCATTTGATAACATATGCTCCATTATTCGATAAATGTACAGGTTGTAATAGCTATATTATTTGTAACAAAAATTTGGCGATTCATTAAAAAAATTTTGTACTAAATATTTTTTTATTTAATTACTTTTTATTTAAACACAACCAATACATTTTTAAATAGTAACTAAAATATGTTTTACATTTTTTTCGAAAATAAATACTAGAATTGGCAGAAATAAGGGAGTGAGAGCAAAAAGGTTAAGAAAATTTGTATTAAAACTTTGATATGGAGTGCATTTATGTACAGTGCTGAAACATGGTCATTGAAGCAGGATGATAGATATAGATTGGAGGCTTTTGAAATGTGGGTACAGAGAAGGTTAAGTGGACAGAAAGTAAAACAATTGAGTAGGTGCTATGTATGATGATTAAGGAAAGGGGATTGCTTGGAGAAATCCTAAAGAGACAGAAAAAAGGATGCAAAGCATATAAATGGGCAATGGGTGTTAAAGATAGTGATTAGACGGAAGAATTTTAGGAAAACGAGGAAGGGGCAGAAATAGGATAGGGATTCTGGACGGAATGAAGGGAGGAAGGAAGTATAGGGAGATGAAGATGGTTTCTTTGCAGCGTACAATGTTGGGTTGTGTTTGTTAGGAAAAACAAGATATTTATTTGATAGCTCTTTCCATCCAAAACCTACCTTAACTGGTAAATGACCTACAATAATCTATTTTTTGTACACTATGTATAGAATCCCCTATAACTTCATGAGACCAAAAAGTGGCAGGAATGATGAGGAAAAAGATTTGTGAGCATAAATAGTAAGTTGGCTTCTTATATCTTCACATTTTTTTACTGTTTTCCATAGTGGGCATGCTCAAGAAGATAGATCTTTCAACAGCTCACATTGAATGCATGATTTGGAAAATCAAAGAACAATATAGTTTATTATAAATGGAAGATGATTATCCATTTTCAATAATTAAATCCAAGTCTCATGCCAATTCATTTTTCCATATTTCAATTAATAAAATAATTAATTTTTCACGCTACAAATGCACTCCATTAGCCTGCCACTGTCTTTTGGTTTGTAGAAGTGTACCAGTTTGGCACCACAATGGAATGACACTAACTTCTACACTTTAACAATCACTGAGTCTAGTTCAAGCCTTGAAGAGCCTAGTTTAATTAAACCTTACAGAGAATTCAAATTTAAAAAATGTAAATATACCACCTAGATAGGCTTTTATACATAAGCATGTACATACATATTTGGTAATCACCTTGGTACTGCATAAAAGGCTGTAGTGGGATAAGATGGTAAAATCTGCACTCAGCTGGATTCATAGTTGGGATTGGGCACTCAAAAGTAAATATTTAGGAACCCCTTTAGCCAAATTTTTAGCTCCCTAGGTGGCCCCAGGGGTCTTCTATTGCAAAAAATGTGTTTTGAAAAACATTTTTCCTGAGTGATTCTTTGCTTTAAAAAATCTGAAAAAATTCATGAGTATACATATTATGCCCAAAAACATTCTAATTTTTTACATAAACTTAACTGCATGTCTGCAAATGAATAACGATTTTTGATAAATTTTTTCAGATTTTTTCAAGCAAAGAATCACTCGGGAAAAATGTTTTTCAAAAATACACATTTTTTGCGATAGAAGACCCCTTGGGCCACCTAGGGAGCTAAAAATTTGGCTAAAGAGGTTTCTAAATATTTGCTTTCGAGTGCTCAATCCCAAATATGAATCCAGCTGAGTGCAGATTTTACCATCTTATCCCGCTATAGCCTTTACAATAAAACATTATGGCATAAATTCTTATCTTAAGTTTATCACATATCTTTTTACTTAATTCTAATGTAAATTTCCACCAAATATTGCCAGAAACTATTTGGAGACCATTGTAGCATACAAATATGTTAAAATATTACAAAGTATATGGCACAGCTTTATGAAAGCCAAATACATATAGTATTCAAGTCTTAGACACAGGTCTTGGTCATAGATATTGTCTTTAGCAGAGGTTGGCCACTAAGGTGGTCTTCACTATTGTGAGTATATCCAGCAGCTATATAATGACCAAGTTTTTCTTGCAGTTTATTGTGATTTATTGTGCATGCAGTTAATTTATTCCCTTCCACAGGAATGTATCGTGTAGTTTTCCCATTAGAAGAAATGGCTACTAATTGGTTCCATTTCTTTGAGGATTTATGTGCAATACTTTTTTTTCTTATTTCAATCCATGAATAACAGTGAATTAAAAGGCAGGCTAGAATCATTGCACCTCCGGCACAGGATAATCCAAAAATGGCTGATTGTTGAATAATAGGAACAATGACCACAAGGAGATGAACAACATACATAAGTGAAGGTGGTAACTGGTCCAAACTCTGAAAAGTCAGAAGGTTCACTGGTAATTAACCTTGTATGTACTTAATTATCACATTGGTGAAGTTAGCAGAATGTACGATCAAATGGCAAGGAATTAGTTGCTTGTAAGTTGGCCTTATCAAATTAATATGTTCCTCAATTGGTGAGTTCTGCAACCCTTAAAAATGGTATCATCCACTTGCCAAAGTTATAATTACATATTTAAGAATGTAGTAAAGCTTGAGAATAGACATGAAATTAGGAGCAAATCATTATCAAGTAAATTAGAAAGTAATTTATGATAAAAAGTTCTGTTGACTTACTGAATGTTATCATTTTAATATATACAATAACTTCTAAGAAAAATGAATGGCCAAATATTAAAATACAGTTGGTTTGAGTCATTTCCACTTTTGTTGGTAACGTTTACAGCAACTTATAATAAGCACCATGCACTTCAGTGTGTAATGGAGTTTTTCCCAATTTTGACAAGAGCTTACCAAATCAGTCCATACAATCGGAAGGATAAGATTTTTAAAGGGTGCTGCTCTGCGAATTTGTGTTGTGTCTTTCACTATCATATTTAGCTGAATTCTTGAATGTGCTTGCATAGGTATACCAGCAACCTACAAAAGAAAAAGATTTTTAGGACCTTGAAGTCAAAACAGTTTTAATTTTTTGAAAAATAATTTTTGGTCAATTATTTTTACTTATTCCTTGAAACTCATTTTTTCTTTGATGAGTGAGTTGAGAGCCATTTTATTTTTGCTTAATTATTCCCAACAGACCAAAGTTTTGAGCTGATTCTGATTGAGCTGAGTTATTGATTGTATCCATTTTTTTCAGTTACAGTACTGGCTTGGTTCTAGGCTTTGGTTACAATATGTACTTCCAGTGAATGGATAAGTAATGAGCCATTGACAGTTGAAATAACAAAACTCAATAGTCTTAGTATAAATCATAGGTTATATAAAAAGTTTCATGCTATCACAAATTTTTTAATACGATCATGATTTTTATGAGTTTCAAAACTAAAAGGTGATAAATTCAAAGTAACTGCAGGAGATGCTGCGACAGTAACTTTTAACAGAGTGATCTGGTAATCCCTTGATTGATTGAGCAAACAGGGTTCAAATCCCAGTCAAGGGGAATTTTACAATTTGAAATTGTTTCATAGCTAAAAGGTGATTGGAAAAATCATACGTCTCAATCGGAAAAATCAGAAAGATGGAAGGACAAAGATTCACAATGACCAGACAAGGAGCAGTGCATTCTTGTATGCCTATTTGCATGCAAAAAACATATTTATATTTTCAAAATTTCCAGCTAATTTTTATGTTGAAACCTAGGTCATGTTATAATGACATCTATGGAAAAGCCATGAATTCATGCCTTAATAATATAGTATACGCCACTGTGGGTATAGGTTTTCATGGATTTGTTGATTTTGCATGTGGTCCTGTTCCCTATTACAGGTGGTGACCTAAGATACCCTTGCAGGGTATTATGTAGATGTAGAATAATGACCTTTGAGATTCATAATTTCTTTAGCAGAATGTAGTAGAAATATATTAATCATTTCAGATGATATAACCTTTCCCATTGACCCTGGTGCATTGTTGCACAACAATTATGGTGATCTCTTTCTTTTATATTCCTAAATGGTTTTTTGTGTAAAGCTTCACACTTTCAATGTACAGATATCTTATATTTTTATTGTGTATTATTGTTACATTTTGTTAAAAGTATTACTTGGAACTTGAGCTTAACCAATGTAGTTAATAAGTTAAAAGCCTTTTGCCTGAAGAAAAATATTTTCTTACTGGTTGTATGTCTATGAATGATTGGTGCTTTTCTTCATCTGGAAACATTCCCAATACGTTCTGCTGTATTCTTGGATCTGCCAGATAAAAATGAGGATAAGACACTGCTATAGGAAAATCTGAAATAGTAATAAAATGAAAAATTTTAGAAGATGAAGTTAGCATAGCAAAATTAAAAAATTGTGACAAGGTATTACTTCATTCACTCTGGAAAAGTCATATATTAGTTCTTACTAAGCCTAATAGGTGCTGTGGCATTAGTAAAATGAACATGCCACTTAACGAAGTAATTTTATGATTTCATGGTGGAATTTTTAAAGATACATGCGTTTATTGACTCAATATGACTGCCAAAATAGATTGTAAAAGTAGATGGTTAATACTTACTATTTAACTGATCTTATTACAACTTACATTTGGGTTTCAATGACTTCTTCATGATTTTATATTTGTTTTGAATGTTGTATAAAGGTGTGCATATTTGTGGTATATGTTCAGTCAGCATTTAAAGTTAGCAGTAAGGAGTTACTGCCGTTTTTAATATAGGTATATACATATCTATTTACACAAATGAATGAACTATCTTAAATAAGCTCTGAAACAACATAGTAGGTAAGTCCAAAAATAAAATTGAAATAAGAATGCCTTCACTAAGAACATACTATATATTTTAAATGTCCAAACACATTAATATTATACATGTAAAATAAATGAGAATTTAAGAAGAATTTTCTCTGAAATTATTTAGTTTTTGATTTTGTAATATGCAATCTCAATTGCAATCTTCACTGGCTGAAGTGGGATAATGTTTTATTGGAACCCAATGGGTCAGTAACCAACTGGTCTACTGACTATGTTAACAAGTAATGTGTACCATATTGCATGGATATAAAGTAAGTTCTTGTGATCAAGCCCCCTCAAAATTTATTATTGTAATCTCATTTGGCATAGGTAATATTTTATGGTACACGTTACATGGAAATTTTTTTGTTGCCATTTAGATGAGGAAAAGAGCATATGTACTTGTTTTTAAGTTAACCATATCAACACTAGGAAGGGTAGATAGTGAAGATGAATATTGTTTTGGGATTCAGATGTTGCCAGAGTACATAAAAATAAGCAACTAAAACCTTTATGTCATCATTCAATTTTAATTCAGGTCATTTATTTCAAAGTTTATACTTACTGAAATAGCAAGGTGACATATCTGTAAGTCCATCTGGTAAGCATTTTTCTTTGTTCTTCAAGCAATGGCAAGCATTCTCAGGATGGGTACTATTAAGGAAGTCTAGAGGAGGTTGGAATCGTATAGCTGGTAAATCTTTCCCAATGGTTACATCTTTTTGGTATTGAAGTATCAATGGCCTACACATAGCATCCCGATATACACGAAGCGAGGTATTTCTGCCAACATTTTGAGGAAATAACATTCCCTCATATGTTCCTACAATGGTGTCCCTCATTTTGCAGGCCTTGTATAGATCCATTTCATCAGGATCAGGAGGATCCAACCAGGCCCACTTGCCAAGATTAGCTGCACCATTTACTTTCTCTATTTTGTATATGTTGTTTGGATCTATTCGACCATCTTTAATGGTTATGTTATAGCTGTCCATGGCATACAGCTGAAAAGAAATAAGTTTTAAGTATCGCTGGCAAAAAAAATAATTTAAATTAAGTGTATCTATATTAAGCATTTATAAATATGATAAATTTAGCAAAGTGTTGATTCTTAAATATATTTCATTGGACAAGAAGCAAGGAATATATTAGCATAAACCATCTAATCCCTTCATTAAAAAAACCATATACACAGTAATCAACCCGAAGGTGAGTACAGTAGGTGATGGTAGAGTTCACCCAGTACTAAGCCCTATACAGGGTGTGAAAGTCAGACATCAGGGTAGGGGGGCCAGTTCCTCTCCTTGTGTTGGTTATGGTTTCTCAGGTAGACCTGGTACCCGAAAAATCACAAAGCTTGGGTGGAGTCGCAGGTGCCCAGAGAGGCTTGCCCAGGAATTGAACCAGGGCCCTCTGGTCAGGAGTCTAATGCTCTACTCCTGGACTGCCATGACTTACAATTCCCTCATATTTAATCAAGTTCTAAGGGCATTTAGTTCTAATTCAGTGCACATATTCAAGCATATTCTATGTCGAAATGGTAGAATACTGAAATTTTCCTTCTGCCTTTCACCATAAGAAAAATCTTGGATTACTTCATTGGCCACCAAAAGTAAACTAACCAAAGTTCTCTACCTGCAAATTGATTTTACAAACCCCACAGATAAGAGTCCTACAATGTGATTCATACATCAGGGTAAAAGGACCAGTTAATTTTCCTATTCCACATACAGTTTCCCAGGAAGATATTTCTGACAGCTAACTATTAACCATCATCTCCTATCTCAAAGGTAGGGGTCTCCCTAAATTTCTATCCAGCAATGACACTTCAACTCTCTCCTCATCTGATCCTAGCACCTCTCAGTTCTACATTTGTCCAAAAATTCATAAACTTAAAAATATCAGCCAACCCATTCTTTCTTCTCAGAGATGCCTAACAGAACACATTTCCGTATTTGCAGACTACCATCTTCAACTTATTGTCCATTCCCTATCATTGTACGATAAAGATTCCATATTTTAGAGAAAATCCTGTCAATCTCCCTTCCCCAGAATAGAGACATAATTATGACCACCATTGGTCGATTGTGGCCTCCCTCTAAACATCAATCCCCTATAAAGAAGGTCTCTCCTCCCACCAACATTTCCTTTCCAAGCACTCTACTCCACCAGTTGCTAGGGCAGATATCCAGTCAAAACTTATTAAATTCATTCTCATGCATAATTATTAAAATTTAATAAGCCAATACATTCAGATAAAAGGTTGCACTATGGGATATAAGTTCAGCCTCTCTTATGCCAATGGTAAAAGAGGCCTTAGCCTCCTCAAACCGAATTTTCTCTGCTACCCCTTGTAGCTCATACTTTGGTTTAAATGCATAGATAGTGTTTTTCTCATTTGGCAACATGACATGGACTCAATTAAACCTTTTATTTCTTCCCTCAATACAGCATCCTCTTGTTTCTATCACCTCCACCATCTCCTCCTCTCAAATCAATTTCCTAGATGTCCAAATTTCCCTCCTTAACAAAAATTTCCACACCTCAGCATACTAAATCTATAAACAAACAACAGTATCTTCACCTTGATAGTTTTCACACTCTGCACCCTAAACAGTCTACTCCCTATTCTCTTTCTATCCATGGTCATCACATCTGCAATAACCCTGATTCCTCAAACAAATTACTATTCAGACTTCATGTATCTCTACTCTAAATGGCTCACCAGGCTCCCCCTACAAAAAACTCAAATACACACCCCTAATTCTCCCACAAAAGCAGATATGTCACTCTTTTTTGCACAGCCTACTTCCCTGGCGTGCAATCCCGAACGATAATCTTATGAGATCTTTCCCCATCCTTGCTAACACAAAACCTTGACTAACCCATTATTCAAATGCCCCTTTGTAACAGTTAAACATCCAGAGAATCTTTCAAATATTTTTAAGACCATAAGGCCCTTTCTTAATTCACACCTATCACCAAAATTTCTCAGATGAAGCATGACATACATGCAACCAAGTAAGATGCCAAACTTGATCCATCTTCACCATAAATTCATTCCAAAACAGCACCACCTCAAATATCTCCTGTCCATATTGGCTTCTGCCTGCACCTCAAATAATGTTGCGTAGCTGCTAAAATGACAATTCTACCTATCTTTTTAGACTGGCCAATGTCCCACACTCCTCGACATTCATATTAACAACCAACAAACATCTTTTAACTCCTCTTCCCTGACTGCCTCTCTCTCAAATCCCCTGCACACTGCTACCCACAGGAAATCCTTCAACAATTACAAAAAAATTAGTAGTTTTTTGTGGGAGCCAACAGACAGCTGAGGACATTAGTGCCATTAGGGAGGGACAGGAAAGGATGAAGGGTGGAGAGAAACCCCACATCGGCATTAGCCTACTCTAAACGAAAGGCGTCAAGGGGTCCTCAGCTTAACGTCTCCTCCGATGGATGCCGTACTCACTCAAAGTGCTCTCCACTAAGCAACTCAAGTAGGGATTGGAATACCCCAGAAAAATATCTGCCACCTCTGGGATTCGAACTAGGGCCCTATGGGTGGGAAGCCAGTATAATTAGCCACCGCACCATCCCAATCCCCTACAGCAAAAAAGCAGTTATTTCCAGCCTCCTATCAACAGCCATACCAATTCAATAAATTGCTATAGAACAGGCATGCATTTGGCTATTTAAACCCTTCCAACCTTCCAGATTAAATCCTGCTAGTTAATTAACATCTCCTCCTGCTCCCTCACCAACAGTTCACCCAGCACAAACCCCCCTCAATTTATAATTAATACTCCCTTCTCACCATAAATCTATCTTCTTCTCTTCCCACACTCAATTCATCAGTAGTTCTTCTTATGCTCATGAAGGTGACACAGACCACTGAAATATTTTTAGTTTTTTTTCTTTCCCTGTTTTCTTGTATGTGTGTGTGTGTCACAGACAGTCAAGTTAAAAATGTTATGAGATATCAAAGTCATATTAAAAATAACCCTGGATAGACATTCACAGAAAATCCATGGATTCAATTTTGAAATGCATTTCATGGGAGCTTTCAGAAATGCCTTCGTAAATTAGCCAAAATTATGTTGTGATAATTTCAAAAGGAGGAACTTTTGGCTTGGTATTAGAAATAAAATTATTAAATCTATGAAGAAAATTGGCATGGGAGTACATATATGGTACAACATGAAAGTACTTCCTAATTTTTAGAAACTAAAATTAAAATTGTCCAATACCCTGCTATAATGAATGAGAACTTTTTCTAACACTAATTTCAGTCACCCTGTATCCTCAAGTTCATCTTACCCTATCCAATAATCCAAGGGTTGAAAATGTTATCCAGGAAGGAAGAAATGTAGAAGCCAGAGACAAAAGAGGTTCTTCATAGCCCCATAAGTACTCTTCTACAGATAACTGAAGAAAGGGCCTTGATGCCAAATAGTTTACCAGTGTGGATAAGGCCAGATTTGTCCAAATTGAAGATTTATGCAACAAGGATGCAATTGCCTGATGGAAAGGAGTATTATTAAAAATCAAAATACTTAGTGGACATCAATACCAGTATAAGCACATATGTATACTATTTTCTGACGATGAAACAATATTTAAATCAAATAAATCACATAGTCCAGCAATTTCCTCTTTAGTTAAGAACTGTTTCCTATTTTACACGACAATGACTCTACCTCATCCTTAATGCCCCAATGCCCCTCTCTTGCATACAAGATGACCCACCAATTTCAAAATTCTTCTGAGATCCACCAACCCTTTGGTGCCCCCCTTGACAAATTTCCTCATATTTCCCCTACTTGCAACCACCCCCGATATAAAACATGTCTGCTTATCAGATCTGCTCCCCTCAGCCCACATCCCCTCATTGACCCCTCACCTCTTTTCCACGATAATTGCTCCTCGAAAAACATTATTTATCTTTTGTCATGCAAACAATGCACTTCATTTTACATAGGTGAATGCATTAGCCCCTTATCCATTCCAATGAACAATCACTGCTACTCCTGTAATTCTGCTTCACTCTCTTCTCTTCCTATCCCTTCACATGCAAATTCCAACAACCTTTCCTTCGAACAATGTTTCTCCCTCACCATCCTAGAAACCTTACCAGATTCAGCCACCAATATAGAGGTGAGAGCTCGGGAATCCGCATATATACTAGCTTTCTGATCTTTTAAAATTCCCACCCTTAACCACCATCTTTAATTCCCCTCCCAGCATACCCTGTACTTCCCCCCCAAACTCCATAGTTTCCATCCGAGATCTTCCAATCTGACCTGAAGAAGGCCGAAAGCTCAAACAATCTACAATTTGAGTGTCTTTTTATGTGTTATCTATTTTATTTTGCATTCTATTGTGCCTATTAATTTGTGTAATGATATTTCCACCATAATTTGATTCATCTTTTCTATTCTTTCTTGAGTATGATAACAACTCCTGCAATCTTCTGGTTGTCTCCTTGGTATATCATCCTGTATCCTTTAATCCAGAAGTTATTGCCCTTGTCCCGCTTAATCTCGCTCACTACCAGGATGTCTATCCCCAGTCTCCCCACCCCCAGCTTTGCATTTTCCAACCTCCTACACATTTCTTCACTGAACTTCTCCACACAATAGTCCCCACCTGGAGAGCCAATATGGAGATTATTTTATCCCCAGAATATTTACATCATATTTGAATTCAAGGCTTCATCTTTTAGGCAGACTAATGCGATGGTTCCCCATATAAGTACTGCAGCTGATTCAATGATTTTCACTCTCGCCCATAGCTGCGGTACTAAACAGATCATATTGACCAGTGCCATCAGTGCTTTATGGTGTAGCTATTGCCTCCTACCATTGGTATAGGGTTGTCTGTGCCTTGTTTGAGAAAAATTATAATATTAATTTTTGGTGCCTTTGAAAATCAAACTGGCAACCTAAACTTTCCCAGTCACACTACCCCTGGGCTACTTCATGCATTTGAATTCTGTATTAACCCTTTCACTGTGGTTCACTATCCAGAATCATCCTACTTTTATGGTGAAAATTGAGGGTATTGTGTCTACTTAACCTTTATTACTCCTTAATTAATAAATAATCTAAATAATAAAAACATGGAAATAATAATAATAATCTAGAAGTTTATTTAATGGAAGATTTTTATCAATTTATTTTGACAAATATAATTTTTATAAAATTTCAAAGTATGATAGCGCATCAAAAGGCGGGTGAAAAGGTATCTTCACAGCAACCTACCATGCGAACAGGCTGGTGGCTTTGTTAACAGCAGTGAAAGAGTTAAACTATTGGCAAATACCTTATTTTGCCAATTTTCCTGCAAGCAATTATTTGAAATTGAATTTTGCAAAAAAAACTTCTAATTATTTTAGTAAACTAAAACAAATCAAATACTTTTTAATTAAAAAATTAAAATCTGTGGTTATGAGCCATTGGTCATGCAGTACTGGCTAAGGGTTTTACAACAGACATAATTTCAACATTAATTGATAATAATTTAATTCATGATATTTTTTCAATGGTATGTAAGAATATTAAAAAATTGTTCCATGCCTGAAGCACCATCCCAACACAATTGGCCAAATTGACAGTGTGAGGTGTGGTCTTGTACCTCATTGCCATTGCACACATCTCAGACCGATTAGAAAATGAAGGGCAACCAACAAGATTCCATCTGGGTTGTTATAACCCTCATGAAAAATAACCTGCTGGAAACCATAGTGATTCATAAAAAAGATGACGAATAAACTCAGAGGTTTGTTTTGAAAATAATGGAGATTCATTTGAATGAACTGGTTGGAAAAACTTATATTTACACCTTTTCAAAAATCGTCTGAAAAAGAAATGACATCAGGTGGAAGAGGAACTAGAGACAAACAGAAATAACACAGGCACTCCAAAGATATAATAAGTAAACGGCGAAGTGTAAACGTAAAGTCCTAACCAGATAAATGTGGGTAATGGAAATAAGGCATGATCGTCGCGTTGATTACATCACGGGTGTAAGGGAGGGTTTCAGCCCACTGTCATGACATCGTTCTGGGGCCCCTAGGATTATGAGAGCTTGAACAAATTTTTCAATTCCTAGACAGATTCCATCAAAGTCAACTCGCATAGTACAATTTTTGTTTCATCATTACGTCTTCCTGCAGTTGATTCCTACGTTAGGGTTGAAGGATTCGACCCTAATTGACGATTAGAGGTGTATCGATTAAATTTCGGAATGAGGGTATAATTTCAAAACTTGCGAAATCCCTTTAAAGTTTCCAGAATGTTTCATTGTTGACTGAAATTTCAAGATATTTCGAGAGTAGGGCGACAGCTTATGAGTGTTTGGAAATGTTAGTTTCAAAAGCTTTAAGGGCTCTGTCTCTCCACTATCTCTCCTTCCCCCTCGTTAATTCACGAAGATAGTTTTTCCCCTCTTGCCTGCGAGTAACATTCAGTGACGCCATCGAATCGGGCCACGCAATGGCCCTGGTCAAAGTTCGAGCTTATTTTCATACTCACGACGAGCGAGAGGTTCGGGACGATAATCTTGTCCTGCAGTGACCCCAGAGACATATCTGGTTCATAATGCACCGTCCTCCTCGGCTCGAATGTCAGCGAATCATCAGCTTCCGTTCCGAAGGTTGGATTGGCGTTCTCCATCTCTTCTCTAGGTGTCGAAAAACAACAGCCAATTCAGCATGGATCAAAGAATAAGGATTAATTATTATTAGTGGTATTCAAATACCATGCGTTATCATTTATAAAATAAAGAAATAACATATTGGCAAAAATAAAATGATACATGTTACAAAAGGCTAAGCATCTTGGCCAACCTCCGAAGTCATGAGATGCAGAGATCAGACAAGATGATAATGCTATTGTGTAGTGTATTTTTATTGCTTTTAAAGCTTCAGGCATTATCTATTTTTAATCCCACCCGGAGGACCCGGGTGGGATTAAAAAGACAGGTGGGATTCCTGAAGACAGCCAATATTTTTCAGTGTTATCCCGATCCCTACATGAGATGCTTCGTGGAGAGCACTTTGAGTGAGTACGACGTCCGTCGGATGGGACATTAAGCTACGACTCCTTGGCGCTAATGCCGACGCCGGGTTTCTCTCCACCCTTCATCCTTTCCTATCCATCCCCAATAGCGCAAATGACCTTAGCTGTCGGTCGCCTTCCCAAAAAAAAACTACAACTATTTTTAATCGTTGCACAACAAGGCACTTAATACATTTTTATTCATCCAACGAAAATTATTAGCTCAGACTTCCAGACAGAGAATTTGTCGAAGCCCGGCCTGTATGAGTCTTGTAATTCCGAGTCTGGCCTTAGACCGGCTGGTATTATCAGTTACATTCTGGATCCTATTTAGGTGCCGTACGATGCAAATGAACTCCTCCCATTAGATGGAACGTTAAACAAGATCTTCTGTGGCCTTACTAGCCTTGTCAACAGATGTCAACAACGGGGGAAATTGTCTTTTATTACTGAGGGATTTTGGGGGAAGGTGGAGTGTGCCATGTTTCCTTACGGGTAAGGGGTTGAGGAGGAATATTCCGTAAGGTTTATTATCGCATTACTTCAGCCACTGTTTTTGAGGTAAGAGTTTTAATGATCACTGATCACCTGTTAATACATTGTTACTAATGCAATAGTCGTTTCAGAATCATTTAAGCATTTATCAATCTGCTATGGGATTTCAAAAATTTTCTTTCATTTCGCTGTATACATGCAGATACCACTGAAATAAAAAAAACGACTCATTCATTCGCGTACTTTTTATCAGGAGAAACACATAATCGTCGTGAAAAATGGTGTTGTCAAACCTAAATCCGCTTTTTCTTTTTTTGAAAAGGTGGTTCTTTGATATTTAATCATGACGCAGATTATTAAGTGAAATGAGAGAGAGTTCATATCTTATGAATCCTTACAAAGAGGGCGGGAGGGGTTAAAAAAAACGCAATGGCCTTACGTAATTAAGGACGGCCCCTTACGGCCGGGGATTTAAAGTCACAGCTTCAATAAAATTGAGTAGCGTACTAAGAAAAATATTTCTTATTATAACTTCTGATGAAGCACGCTGAACTTTCCACTGAGGATGGACAGACGACTCTTATCTCCCCCTTGACGAGTGAGTCACCCATATCGACAGTAGAAAACGCACCCGTCCTCAATCTGTGCAGACAACCCATCCAATATATCACAACAGCACGCAATAAGCACCTGAATATCCACGAAAAAGTTCAAAAACACTCAACATCATCCATTTTCATCAAGTTTCCGGCGCAAATAACACATTACCCCAGAGTTTATCCGCAAGGAGCTGAGAGGCTCTAACTGTATTCGAAATCTCGACCGACATTTTGCACGTCCATATTTTTGGGGGATTTGATGTGGGATCTCTCTGTAAATGCACTGAATAAAAGAATAAATCTGCCTCACTTGCAATGCATCATATTTAAAGTATTGACTTTTAGCGCTGAAAAAATTAAGGGAAAACTTAAAAATTGAAATTTAACAAATGAAAATAGAGAGGGGTGAGATTTGCTCCATAAAATTGAAAATACACCCTATGAAAAATTTCCATTCCAAAGATCATACAAGGATTGTAGAAGAATATTATCAGTTTTAATTTAGTGATTCCATAATTAAATTAAAGAAATACAAATCAATCTATGGGCTCGTTTATACGCTATGGTATGGATGAATTTGAAAAGAATGGTTCCAAAATACTTTTGAGTTTTCTGCTCTAGTGTATCTGTGTATTTTCTGCTACTGTACATAAAACCCTGTCGTGGCCGTTATCGTCTATAGCGACTGTCAGATGACTTTATTTGAGCGTATAGAGGTCGATGAATCCTGAGTACGAGATTTGTACCTCGATTCGGTTGAGTTTCAGGGAATAGAAGAAGGATGACGTGAACACTGGCGTCAGTATAAAACAAACTTATAAGAAAGTCTACAGAGGTACACAAGTGCATCTGGTTTATCGTTATATCCAAACAACGGCGGACCTCTTGGCGCCTTTTGTAAAGAGTAGGCTAATGCCGACGCCGGGTTTCTCTCCACCCTTCATCCTTTCCTGTCCATCCCTAATGGCGCAAATGACCTCAGCTGTCGGTCGCCTCCCCTAAATACTACTACTACTACTCCAAACAACGGAGTCGTTTACAATTACTTGATGAGTTCACATGGTAGCAGATTTTCCTATGGTTCAATTTTTAAATTTCAACTATCGCTAATGAGGATCGGAATATCATCGAAGTATTCACTAACACAGGAGGGTTACAACATGGTCCCTTGTCGTGCGAAGCTATACCCTTACAAGCATTAGTGTATCACAATTAACCACACCAATTCGATTCCAAAATGAATTTGTCGCATGAATTCATTCTTTAAATTCACTATTTGAATTTCGGCTCACTACCAAGAAAGATAACACCATGATTCGTAATGACCACTTGGCATAAAAACGAGAAATAGTCTAAGCTCATGCGTGGACCTTGGTGGGAAACCTGATGAAAAGCAAGGAGTTTCTTGTGGGGATCCCTGTGGTACTCGGGCCAGTAGTAGCATGCGGAGGGAAGAAAAAAGTTCGCGAGAGTTTACCGTAGAAGACGCGCGGCAAAATAATCTGCGTCATCTAATCCCACCTGCGTACGTTCTACATGTCACGCGTACACTCCGATTTGGATCTGAATATTTGCATACAGTCAACTCAATGACAGCTAACGAAGCTCATTGTTTTCAAAAGAACACGGTGCATATTAGGTAAGTCTCCGGGTATGCAAATACCGGTCAGTTTCCGGAACACCAGGCAGTACACGCTAGCTGAGATGTGCACTGCATTCTAATTTTGTCATGTCTCGTAGGACCATATAGATTAGCCTGTTCTATCATCAGCGGATAGCAAGTCTAAAATAGCGTATCACCTTGACCGTTACGTTACTTTACCTTTTCTACTTTCATCCTATGGAATATCCTTTGCCACTTACAATTAGCGTTTAAGATTGTGCAAAGATATAGTCACCATTCCATTTCATCCATCTTCGAGCCTTACTCATCTCGGGAACTCACCACTCGGAAACGATAATACGCCAACCAGTAGGTGGATGTATTATCGATTCTTATTTCCCATCTCCATTTCCTCTTGTCCTCACTTATTTCTCTTCTCTCTAAATTTCCATTTCCTTCCCGCCTAATCTATACAACATTGTCACTCTTCTCCATTCCCTTAAAGGACGTACACCTCTGTATCATGGAATGGGTGCCATTACGCTCCTACTCAACTTGAGAGCTATCGATGCCACAGAATTAATAAATAGTACCTATATGATAGTACTTAAGACGGTTTGAGCTTGAATACGTGAGGCTTTCTGGATTTAATATTCTATTTTTTGACTGCATGTACTGTATCAAATTAAAATCGATTTAGCTACATTTAAAGTCACATTAGTATTTTTGTTATGTTTTTGATTAACGATATTGCTTATTTTGCTGAAAAATAATTTATAAAAAACGATGATACTTGATACGGGTTGTGAAACTTGAATTGGGAAGGAAGTATCAAGTGTTTGGGAAGACGCAATATTCGTTACTTGTAAAAATCAATCCTAATATTTATTTTGTACTTCGGTATTCAGTCATAAAATAATCACTTTTCGACATTTAATCATAAAATGTAATACATAATAATGAAAACTCATGAAATTATAAAAACATGACAAGAGTCTTTCGCAACTAATAGGAAATAAACATGTCATTTTAGTCCATTACTAAAAAAGGAAAGAAAGACCCGTACGGGTACCGTATAATAAAATCTGTGGAAAAGTACGAGTCTTTCTTTCCTTTTTTAGTAATGGATATTAATTACTTCCACGAAGTGAAGCCTGAAACAATAGAATATATGTCATTTTAGCTTTGAATTGAGATACTCATCAATAAAGGCCAAACAAATGAAGGCGAATTTTCCCATTCGCGATGAAAAAATCGAAAATAAAGGAACTTTATACTCTTTTACACAAAAAACTATTATATTAATCAATTCACATAGGGAGACAAGGGGCGATCTACCTTAGTCAGCTACAATGGTCTACCGCAGTACTCCAAGAACTGGGGTATATTACACTAATGGGAAAAAATTATAACGTCAAGAGCTATAAAAGAAACCAAGTATTGTAGGCTCGATAAACAAACAAAATCTGTAAGAATACATACTATACCTCGGGGTGAGCGGACAAACTCAGGGACCACCCCAGGGGGCACACGCCCCTGCATCCCATACGCCCCTAAATCTGTTAGATATTAGCTAATACCCTCCCCGGACTACAACCTTGACGTGGTGGAAGGGCTTGTGCGTTCCTAGGGCCCCTAGAGCTGTGCTGGCGGGAGTAATAATAATTGCTCCTGGTAGGGTCTCCCATGCTAGATAGGTCGAAGGTTAGGAGCCAGACGAAAGGTAGTCCACGCAGCGTCTGTTCCTCAGTGAGGTGGCTGCAATGGCGTCTGACCCAGTAAGTGATAGTGTCACGTTAAAAACACTATTGAGGAACGCAACGGGAAACCACCTCAATTATCATTCCCAAGATTAACATGATGGACTATACAGAGATTTTGAGTCCTGGCAACTACGGGGCTCAGCCCAATCGGCCGTGTGTCGTGCCTGGCAGCAGGGGAGGCAAGGCTTCCGCGGTCGTCATCCCACGAAACCCTTGCAAGGGAAAACCAGCAGCAGAAGGACAGAAGACGCAGGAGAAGAAGACCATATTAGTTAGAATAGGAACGTAAAATGTTAGGACAATGATGAGGACAGGGAAATTGGAGAATGTTAAGCGAGAGATGGAAAGGGGAAATATAAGGTCTATGTGAGGTGAGATGGAAAGATAGCGAGGATTACTGGAGTGATAAGTATAGAATAATATACAGCGGCGGGGACGAGAGCCAACGAGGGGTTGCCATAGTATTAAATGAAGAGGTAGGAAGAAGCGTAGTCGACATAGAGCAGGCAACGGATAGAATACTACTAGTAGAGATAAAAGCAGAACCTACGAACTTGGTTATTATTCAGGTATACATGCCACCGAGCAACCATAAGGAAGATGAGGTCGATAGGATATACGATCAGTTAGAGGACACAATCGCGTGTGTTCCTGCATGGAAACATTTGACAGTGATGGGGGATTGGAATGCGACGGTAAGCGAAGGAAGAGACGGTGACGAGGTCGGGGACTACGGTTTAGGCACTAGGAATGACCGCGGGGAGAAAGCAGTTGAGTTCTGCAGGAGACAGGGGTTAGTCATCACCAACACTTGGTTTAGACACCACAAAAGACGCAGGTATACATGGAAAATGCCAGGTGACTCAGAAAGGTATCAGCTAGATTATATTCTGGTTAGACACAGGTTTAGGAACAGTGTGGTAAATTCCCACAGCTTCCCGGGAGCGGATGCGGACTCAGACCGCAATTTAGTTGTTATGAAATGTAGCATTTGTTTCAAAAAGATAAGGCAGGGGCGGCGAGTTAGAAAATGGAATGTAGAAGCATTAAATGGTTTGAAAAGGAAGGAATACAAACAGGCGGTAGAGGAAATCATGGAGGATGGTAAAGAGCTAAGTACAATCGAAGAAAAATGGGAAGACATTATTGGAACCGTTAACGCTAAAAGGACTAGGAAACCATAAATCACGGATGAGATGATTACAAAGATGGATGAGAGGAGAAAATGGAAGAATGTAAACACAGAGTTAGGCAAAATGAAGTACAAAGAGTCAAACAATAAATTGAGGCGGGCAACAAATAAAGCAAAAGAAGCATGGTGGAAGACGCAGTGCGAGGATATGGAAAGTCTTCAGAGGAAGGGTGAAATCGGTGCGCTGTACAGCAAATCTTTATCGGGAAGTAAGAAAGGGAGATCAACGCTAGCAGTTAGAGATAAGGCGGGTAAGGTAATAGTTGACGCAGGGAAGATACAAGAGGGATGGAAGGAATGTATAGAAGAACTGTATAGTAAAGAGCTTAGACCAACAGAGTTAGACATAGAAAAGGAACATGACGTAGAGGAAGAGAACTTAGGTCCAGGCATACTAGACAATGAGATAGAAAGGGCATTAAGGGAGATGAAACAAAATATGGCCGTGGGGGTAGATAACATTCCCGCGGAACTTTTAAAATGCTTAGGAAAATGTGGGAGGAAGAGGCTATATGGGCTGACCCGTAGTATTTATGAGGAAGGAATCTGGCCGGAAGACTTTGTGAGATCAGTTTTAGTTCCTATTCCGAAAAAGGTAAAGGCCACGTCATGTGAGGACTATAGAACAATTAGTTTGATATCCCACGCAGCTAAAGTTGTTCTCAGGATCATAAACAAAAGGATAGAGAGTAGGGCAAATGATTACTTAGGGGATGATCAGTTTGGGTTTAGGAAGGGGAGAGGTACGCGTGATGCCATTGCAGTAATGAGATTATTAATCGAGAGGAATATAAAACACAACCAGGAGGTATTTGCCTGTTTCGTAGATTTCGAAAAAGCGTTTGATAGAGTGAATGAGGAATAGATTGGAGGGAAAGAAGGCTAATCCGCAACCTGTACATGTCTCAGACTGCTCAGGTGCGAGTGGGAAACGGGGAGACCGGTTGGGCAGTGCTAGGAAGAGGTGTAAGGCAGGGTTGCCCATTATCACCGTTGCTGTTCAACCTGTATGCCGAAGAAATGATTAAAGAGGCATGGGAAGAACTGGAGGTAGGAATGAAAGTGGGCGGGGAATTCGTAAAATCAGTTAGGTTTGCTGATGACCAAGCTTTAGTTTGTCAGTCAGCCAAGGGGCTGCAAGCATTGCTTAGTGAATTGGAAATTCAGTGCGACAGGTATGGGATGAGAATCAATATTAATAAAACAAAGGTTATGCTATTTTCTAGAAAGAAAAAGGCTAAGCTTAACATTAGAATAGGAGGGCAAAAACTAGAGCCGGTAGAACAGTTTACGTATCTCGGTAGTGTTTTGGACCAACACGGTCAAAGTAGTAGGGACGTAAGGAGAAGAATTGCGCTAGGCAAAGAGGCTTTCACAAGGAGGAAGGAGTTGATGACGGGGACGTTGAGTACGGATGTCAAGAAAAGACTCGTAAAAACTTTGATATGGAGCGTAGCTATGTACGGCGCGGAAACGTGGTCATTGAAGCAGGAGGATAGACGTAGACTGGAGGCTTTTGAAATGTGGGTGTGGAGAAGAATGGAGAAGGTGAAATGGACAGAGAAGAAAACAAACGAGGAAGTACTTGGTATGGTGGGCGAAGAGAGGGGTTTGTTGGGAGCAATCCTATGGAGGCAGGAAAAGTGGATGAGGGGGTATTGACCGGCAGCGGGATGTTGAAGACTGTAATAGAGGGGAGAATGTTAGGCAAACGAGGAAAGGGAAGGAACAGGATAGGGATGTTGGACGGGATGAAGGGAGGAAGAAAGTACTCAAGAGCTGAAGAGAGACCTGATGTAAAGTAGGATGTTGTGTTTTGCTAGGGGTCACAAATTATTTAATTAGTAATTATGTCTATCCAAAAACCTACCTTAACCGGTAGATTACCTAATAATAATAATATGTCCATCCAAAAACCTACCTTAACCGGTAGATTACCTAATAATAATTAGTTAATAAACACGGGGGTTTTCTAACATATTGAAATTAGCAATGCTCCTCGCTGACAATATCACCACTGCTATATTTTTGTTAGGAAGAATGACGGAAAAGGAAGGTAGGGAAGCAGAGTTATTCATAATTCCGAAAGATAAATCCGCATTAGATATGCTTTAGCGAAATTTTCTGAATATATTCGGAGCATTCGACTTTGAGACAGAATGTCGCTGCCAACTGCACTGTGTCAGAAAATAAGCATATAGCATGGCCATCGAAAAAGACACGTGTCAGGAGACAGGTGCTAACCATACGCTCAAAGTAAATGTGAAATGAAAGAACGACTCTTTCCGTTTCATCCAACGTCAAGATCAAAGGTAACATCCGCTATTTGAGGAACTTGGTGTGCGTTCACTCACATTTTTTCTTTGTTTGTGGTTTGCATAAGAATTGATTCAAAGAGCAATCACCAGGTACTATGGCGATAGGTAAAAAGTATACAAGTGCCAAGCTTTATATTCCGAAGGGAATTTATTGTGAGCAATGTCAGCCTCTTGCACGTATTTTCGAATGGCATAAACATTTCCGCCAAGGTGGATAATTAGTGGAAGGTCGAGATATTTAAACTTGAACACTTTCTTCAAGTTCAAATTTCATTTTCTTTAAGTATTCACTATTGTTCTTGCGTTATTGACTTTTCTTCCTGCATCCCCAATATCTCATTGTACATTACTCACTTGCAATATTCACCAATAAGAAACATTTTCACATCCTAGTCGTCTTTCATATAATGTGAAGGTTGAGCTCACCTAGTACTAGCCCTATAGCGTGTGAAATTTACACAACAGAGTAGTCAGCTACTTTCCCAGTGCCGCCAATGATTTTCCAGGAAAATCACACAGCTTGGGTGAACCTAAGGGTGCCCAGAGGCGCAATACTGGAAGCGAACCCGGGCCCTCCACTTATTATCCCAGCTCTCTACCCAATGGACTACCACGTCCATCAAAAAATCAAATAAAGTTCCCTACTTGGAGAGAAGTTATGTATTAGTTGTCTTGTTAATCGGGTTAGCTGCAGCGAATGACTAACTGGATATTCGTTCGCGCAATTCTTGTCAACTCTCTGAACTAAATTTCCGTCAGTAAGCTGCGACAACTTTTAACGGTGCCTAAATTGAATTAAATTTTTCATATTCACCGTTTTTATGAATTTATAGGTAAGCAGTAATCAGCATATAAAAATATTTTAAATATCACAGGATGAGATGTATATACAGGTTGTAGTTTTAGTTTCTATAGTTTCCCATTATCAGTAGGATATTCGGAAACAAAATTCAATTTTTATGAATATACTTTACGGTTTCAGGCTTCACATTGTGGGAGTGTATGATAAAGCAATTCGTGGAAACGCGTTGTACAGGGTCCGTACAAATTAGTATCGGGACTGGTTCCAAACATCAAAATTTAATGCAGTTATCATTACAATTACTTAATAATCTTCAAAATACATTCCTCCTACATCGATATACTTAGTTCGCCGCGCCTGCCACACGTCAAAAGTCCGCTGGATGTCGTTGTCCGGAATACTGTTGAGAGCCTTTGTCGTCGCCGCTTGAACCGCCTCGATGGAGTCGAACCGATATCCTTTGAGCTCCTATGGAGCTATCCTTTGAGGTAATAACGTTGCCGAGAAAATCTTCATCTTCCTGGACGCAGTCTAAAATGCTTTGCGAAATTTCCACCCGCGACAGTTTTTGTTCCTTCCTCAAGACTTTCGGCACCGGCTTAGTGCATACTTTCCTCATCGCAAGATCCTCTGTTACAATGGTGTGGACGGTTCCGACTGAAAGGCCGGTCTCCTCACTGATTAGGGCGATGGTTAAACGCCTGTCAGAGTCCAAAACGTTTATCACTTTGGCCACCTGAGCATCGGTTCTGGCGGTCGTCGGGCGTCCGACGCGGTGCTCGCCTTCGACGAGTTCCCGTCCTTCATCAAACATTTTTTGCCACTCAAAAACTCTTGCGCGACTTCAGGAATCATCCCCATAAGCCTGTTTAATGAGTTCAAGGGTCTCCGACGCGGATTTCTCTAGTATAACACAAAAGTTCACAGCGTAGCGTTGCTCGACGGTGCGCTGCATGCTGGTGGGACGACATCACAAACAATCACGTCATAGAAATCCACCTCCTGTCTCAACGCATGCCCGGAGGCGACTAAACTAAAGTGCGCCTGAGTGGTGGGGGGCTCCCCTACCGAGCCGACCGGTTGGACTCCCATCCACCGCTCCGTTGAGGCTACAGCGAACCAGTTACGATACTTATTGTACGGACCCTGTATATTAAAATAAATTCTGTGGAAAAGCACAAAATCTTTTAATATGGCTACCATTTTAATGATTCGCAACCAGTTAAATTTTTCTTTAATAAAGTTTACATCACATTATTACTGAAATATTTTTAAAAAATTCCTTCCTAAATGTAAATTAGCTCCTTCATGGTTACCGATTCCAATATATTCCCAGTGAATTACGTGTGAAAACATTTGCCTGTAAGTCACAGAAGCACCTACAATAAATTGTTGAAATTGACACTGCATAAGAGATTGAGTTATGAATGCCTTTTGGCGATATTTATCTAGAACGTAATAATGGCACGCCATTACTACTTCTGACGAAGAGTGCCACTATAATCTGAAAAGATACTCAAGGGTACCATGAACATTCATACCTGAGAAACAGTTGAAAACGATGGTCCCGGACCACAGCATTGAGTTTGTTTCCCAACCTGAATATCACCCAATTTGAATGTCGACTGTACGATATGCATACGGCACCCAATCTTCAACTATAGTGACGGTTAGCGAATTTCTATATTGCCCTCAACATATTTCTGCGTCGTAGCAATATATCGGGAGGCATCACAGGGAGAAACCACAAAGTTACCATGACCTCAGAAATCAATTTTTCCCGATTTTCAAAGCTTTCAAGGCATGTGAACACCTTCAAAACGAGAAACCTTCGCTCACTAACCTGTAAACAAAGGGGCCAACTTCCTGGAGGTGGAGACGTTCCTCTCCGCGGAGAAATGCTTCTGAGTTGGTGACATTGAAGATATACACACGCAAATAGATGGGCACCGGTGGTTTCTTCCAAAGACCGAAAGCATAGGACCCCTCTCTAAGTGACAGCGTCTGTTGATGGTGAGAAAAAAGAGATTTAAAATAAATTGACGTCGTTAAAATTAAATGAAGACTGAAGAAAACAGCAATTATCATTTCGAAAACAGAGACAAACTATTTACGCTAACTTTGGGCTTTTTAAGTTTACGGGTCGAGTGGCATCAAAGAAGTTGAAATAAAAGAATCCCTGGGAATTATATACACACACACAGACACACACACACATATACTACCTTGATCAAAAAGTTCCCGGAATAACCACCGTGTGGCGCTCCCATCGTTCCGATTTGAGTTCTGTTTTTTTTGTTAAATTGGTACATCTGTTGTTGATATTCCCTTTAAATCTTAGTGTCATAACTTGACATTTGCAAAAGTTACGTAGCCAAGAGTACATCTATCTCTCTGTGTGTTGGCGATTTTTTACAATTTCAGAAATGGATTTAAATTTGCAACAACGAACTTGTATTAAATTTTGCGTAAAAACGGATTTAGTGGCGCACGGACGTTGGAAATGTTGGAAAAGTGTTTCGGCAACGATTCTCTAAAAAAAACGGTCGTTTACCAGTGGCACGAGCGGTTCAGAAGTGGTCGTGAGTCAATCGAAGATGATGAACGCAGTGGCAGACCATCGACATCGAAAGTCGGTGAAAAAATTGATAAAGTAAAAGAAATGTTGGTCAATAACCGCAAATTAACCATCAGAGAAATAGCGGAGGACTTGAACATTGCCTATGGATCCGCCCAAGACATTGTGGTTAATGATTTGGGTTTCCGTCGTGTAGCATGCCAAAAGACCTCAATTTCATGCAAAAAAGAGACCGTGTTGACGTCGCAAAAGACATGATTTGCGAGGCTGAATCCGATCCCACATTCATCAAAAGGATCATTACTGGAGACGAGACGTGGGTTTATGAGTACGACACGCAATCCAGACATCAGGCAAGTGAATGGCGTTCACCAAATGAGCCGAGACCAAAAAAACCACGTCGTTTTCAGTCAAAAAAGAAGGCAATGCTGACGGTTTTCATGGATTACAACGGTGTAGTGCATCATGAATTTTTGCCAGAAGGCCAGACAGTAAACAAAGAGTATTATTTGGGCGTTATGAGACGTTTGCGTGAAGCAATTCGCCGAAAGAGACCAGAAATGTGGGCAGAAAACTCGTGGATTTTGCACCATGATAACGCACCGTCGCACAGTGCTATCATTATTCGTAATTTTTTGACGAAAAATGCAACAAATACCATCCAACAGCCACCGAATTCACCTGATTTGGCTCCCTGTGACTTCTTTCTGTTCAATCGAGTTAAAAAACCATTACGGGGAACGCGTTTTAGCAGCCGAGAGGAAGTAATGGAAAAATCGCAGGAAGCACTGATGGACATACCGAAAACCGAATATAAAAAATGTTTCGAGGATTGGATCAAGCGCTGGCATAAGTGTGTTGCAGTCGATGGGGATTACTTTGAAGGGGACAATATAGATTTAGATGAATAAACTTGTATTTTTAATTTTCTGAATAAATTCCGGGAAATTTTTGATCAAGTAGTATATATATATATATATTTATATATTTACATACTTGGGTTCTTGGCAGAACTTCAGACAGAATTCTTGGCAGAGACAGTCACGGAGAAAAAAGAGCAGTGGCGCAGAAAATCTTAAAGTACCGGAAGGAGAATAGACGAAATAGGAGTCCGGGAGACAGTGACTTCCTCGCAATAAAATCCATCCAGAGGACACTGAAGGAAAATAACTTAGTGATACAAAAAGCAGACAAAGGGAACTCAATGGTCATTTTAAAGAAAGAGGTCTACATCGACAAATGCCTAAAATTTATCAGTGAAAACCAAATGACTATCGTTCCGAAAGATCCCACGATCGCCTTCCAGAAACATTGTAAGAACATAATTAATTCATGTGAAATAACGATTTCACGCCAGCAGAAACTTAAATTAATTCAGATGAACCCCAGAGCGCCTCGTTCCTTCGGTCTGCCCAAGATCCACAAACAAGAAAATCCCATCAGACCAGTGGTTTCCAACATATCCGCACCCAACCACCTGATTGCCCGAAAAGTGAACTCTCTGTTCCGTGACTACACTAAATTCGCCCCTAAATACGGAGTGATAAACTCAAAGGTGTTAGCTGAAAGACTAGCGAAATTAACCATCCCAACTAAGTGTATGCTTGTTTCTTTCGACGTCAACAATTTGTTCACCAATGTCCCGTGTAAAGAAGCAGTCATGTTAGCTGAAGCCACCCTAGTGAAAAAGGGCGTGGCGGCCCCAGTGATTAGTGAATTGTGCTCCATGATGGACGCGTGTGTTTCGCAAAACTATTTCTCGTTTAATAACAACATTTACGTGCAAAACGAGGGGCTGGCCATGGGATCCCCTCTCTCGCCGCTTCTCGCAGAGTTATACATGGACAATTTTGAGAGGGAACTGTTGTCTAATGACAAACTGGCAAAAAATGTGTTTCGCTGGTTCCGCTATGTGGATGATATTTTTTGTATATGGAGTGGTTCCCTAAGACAGCTGAGTATATTCAATCAGGCCTTGAATCTAGTCAACCAATCTATTCAGTTCACTACAGAATTAGAGCAAAATGGGTCCCTTAATTTCCTTGATTTAAAAATCACGCGTTCAGGCAAAAAATTAGAATTCGATATCTTCAGAAAACACACATCCACAGATCAAGTCATCCACGCAACCTCCAGACATCACCATACACAAAAACATGCAGCCTTCCATTCTCTTCTACATAGACTAATAACTATCCCCCTATCCGAAAAAAACAAGAATAAAGAACTTGGGATAATTAAACAAATAGCCATTAGCAATGGGTACTCTTCTAGTCTTATAGACAACCTTCACAAGAAAAAGTTACGTAGGCAAGCCATCAATAATATCTATGGGGAGACAAGGGAGAGGGATAATAAATGGCAAAAACTTAACTATTTAGGAGACATTAGCCACCAAGTCATGAAACTCATGCCCGGATATAAATTCGCCTTCTACAACCGGTCCAATCTGAAAAACATGATTTGCCATACCAAAGATAGGGTGGATATCATGGAAAAAAGTGGGGTCTACAGGTTACACTGTGACGAGTGCTCTGCCATATACATTGGCCAAACAGGGCGTAAATTCAAGGAAAGGATCAAGGAACATGAAGCGTGTTTACGCAAAAAGAACCCCGCCTCCTTGTTCGCGAAACACCTCCTTGAACAGGAACATCAGAGTGATTTTAGACCTAAAATTTTACACTTGGAAAATAAGGGACTCAAGCTCGACTGTTTAGAGAAATTTGAAATATTAAGAAATGTGTCCGGGTCAAATATTCTCCTTAACGATGTTATAGACTCTTCCCATTCCCCCCTCCTTAACTTAGGTAAGTACCTAGGTGCTTTACCACCTGTGGTGCCTCCCCTCCCCTCTCCGTCAACCGCCGTACCTTCCCAAGTTGGACACTCATCTCCACACCCTAACCCTTTCTCCCTCTCATCCCAATCACCTCCTAACGATTTTTCAAACCTCCCTCACCCCCTCCAGCCCCCCCCTCTCACAGTTTGAAAAATGTATTTAAACCTAGACTGGGAATATTCTGTACCTGATGATGTCGATCTTCGACGAAACCCGGGTCGTACAATAAAGCTCTTCTGTGGGATAACATAGTGTATTTCATTTTGATACTTGGGTAAAGCTGCGATATATATATATATATATATATATATATATATATATATATATATATATATATATATATATCGCAGCTTTACCCAAGTATTTTCAACTTTCTGATAAATCAACGACAGTTTTGTGGTTTATACGAGGGTCATCCGGAAAGTAGTACCCGTTCGTGAAATAAAGACACAAAAGTAAATATTAACAAACATAAAAAATTTTATTTGAAAGAGGATACTTTAAACTACTTCTCAACATAATCTCCAAGCAAATTAAGGCATTTGTCATAACGTGTGACAAGTTTCTGTATTCCTGCTGCATAGTCCTTCGCCGCCAGCTCATTGAGATACGCGAGGGACCCATCTTGCACAAATTTTTGCATAATGCAGATGGTGTTTAACAATTTCATGAACAATTGTTCGAGAAACATTGGGAAAATGCTCACAGATGTCATCAATTGTGACGCGCCGATCGTTCCTCACGAATTCGTCAACTGAGCTCACCAGTTGGTCTGTAATGACAGACGGTCTCCCCGAACGCTCATCGTCGTGTGTGTTCCCCCTCCCCATGTTGAAGTTGCGACACCACCGCCGAACAGACGACTCGTCCATTACATTGTCTCCATACACCTCCTTTAATTGGCGATGAATATCACATGGGCGAACGTTTCTTGCATTGAGGAATTTAATCACTGCCCTCACTTCACAACTGGCGGCGTTCTCAATTTTTTTAAACATTGTAAACAATCACAGAAACAACACAGGCTAGCGTCACGCAACTTGGCTCAGAGAAGGCAGACAAGCCACTGAAGCTATCTGACCTCGTCCAGCGGCTACTCGCGTCGTCAGCACTTCATGCGGCACGAACGGGTACTACTTTCCGGATGACCCTCGTAATATCCCCATTTACGAGTAATTTCCATTTGTAGCGATTTTTCTAAGTCGCCAGAAGTGCGTAAAACCAGTGGCAGACAGGTACGTGTGCAGTCACAACGCCTTCATTTTTCCTTACCGCGTATTTTAGTTTTTTTAATTAGTTTATACGAAATTACAGTATTTTGGTTTACTAAATACAGAGTATCTTACCATAGATTACTCAAGAGTTGAACTCCGTCATTTCTTCATGCGTATAGCTTAAATACAGGCAAGGGCTTAAATACCTGTAAGTCAGTTTACTAAAAAAATAAACACATGTTCCTGCCACCACACGTTGTTTTAAGTAAAACGGGTTTTTCGATGAATAGGAAAAAATAGCATCTTTCATCCATCTGTTCTAAACTTAATCTCTTTGATTTATTGACATGATCTCTCCTACCGTAGTACGATGGGGGTAATAATACATTTTCATCATGACTGCTAAAGAGACCTCCTTCCAATTTATGCAAGAGCTTCAATCTATAAGTTAACCTTCGCTCCGTGAGTGATTCCCAGACTAGCTGCTCCAATATTTTGGATACGCTACTAAGTTTATCATAAAAACGTTTTCAAATCCAGCTCTTCTACGCCGCACGCGATCCAATTCGGCAATTAACCCAACTTCATGAGGATCCCATATACTTACAGCATATTCTAAATGAGGCCTAACCAGCGACAGATAACATTTCTCTTTCACCTTTTCATCACATTTACCAAGTGCTCCTCTAATAAATCCTAATTTTTTGTTAGCTTGTCCACATATTCCCCGTATGTGTTTCCCCAGGAGAGAGTGCGAGTGAGGGTAACGCCTAGGTCAGGGTGGCCGAGCTCCTTGATAGTCCGAGGCATTTTTCAAATTTTGAAATTTTTCGCGAGCCGCAATGAAATGCGTACTTAAAAGTTATGCTAAAAAAGTATCAAAAATTATGTTACAGAAATTATATTTATTGAAAACATAAATAAAAGAACGAATTATGTGTATTGAATTTAAATATTAAAAATTAAATACATTTATTTAACTTCTCTTGTTAATTCTTTCAAATTCGCTGAATGATTGGAGACAGCACTTCTCAGGAATTCTTTCAGATGCTGGTAAGTTAATACTGATCGCTGTTTGGATTTAACGAAATTTAAAGGGGAATAAAATGATTCACATCAGTACGTTGTCCCGAATATTGAAATAATTCGAAAATCAGCCTTTTTTAATTCAGGACACATTAGCTGTTTTCCAATCTCTGGGACTCTTGCGATCCACCGGCGGCTTCTTAAATATTATTTCTAGATACGGCGCAATTTCTGAATATAGATCCTTTAATATACGAGCGGAAATTTCATCGGGCCCGGAGGATTTATTAGGCTTAATATTTTTCCGCAAACGTTCTATTCCTTCATGTGAGATTTCAATTTTGGGTATCGGTTGACCGGCACGATTTGGTAAGCTATCGGAGGCATCCGGTGAGATATTGGTGAAAGCGTTTTGAAAGAAGGAATTTAATAAGTTTGTTAATGACTTTTCCAAACTGCTGGAAACTCTTTCGCCTTTATCATTTTTGAATGAATTAACAGTTGACTTATTTCACTGAGTCTCTGACGTATAACCAAAATGCTTTCCGATTCTCTTTCAAATTTTCAGGTAACCTTTTCCTTTTGAATTCCCTTAACGCTTTCCGAAATTCATTCTTGGCATTCGCTCTAGATATCTGGTAATCATTAGTGATCTCATTCTTTTTGTCGCTAGGGTCGCTATCATGCCAAATATTTTTCATTTTGGCATTAGATAACCTTTGACGTCGTCATGCCTTGCTAAAATCCGCGTCGTACCATCCAGTTTCAGTGTTATCTTTTATAAATTAACTGTAAATGAACTTATTGACAGCGGAGCGCGTGATCTCAAGGAAGTGATTCCACGTATCCTCAGTATTACGGCGATTATTATCTTTCTTAGAACTTGCCAATTGATTGTGTAGCACGCACTTTAGGCCATTGTAATCCCCTTCTTTCAACAAGTAAATTTTCCTTTTGGGTTTCTTATTTCGGACCCCATGTGGCGAAAACTTAGCAAACGAGGTCTGTTCAAAAAGTATCACGACTTTTGTGTTTTAAAAAAAAATATTTATTTATGCATGAATATCTATTTAGTTCCCGTCAAAGTAAACCCCACTATATGTTTTAAACTTCTGCCAACGTTTTTTTTCCAATCCTCGAAGCACTTCAAAAAATCATTCTTTGTGATCTTCTTCAGCTCCTCAGATGCAGTCTTTATCTCGCCAATCGCAGTGTAGCGTCGTCCTTTCATGGGCCTCTTCAGTTTCGAGAACAAGAAAAGGTCCATGGGGGCCAGGTCTGGAAAATACGGTGACTGCGGCATTGTTGGTTTGTTGTTTCTGGCCAAGAATTCGCGAACAAGTGTGAACGATGTGTGAGCAGGGGCGTTGTCACGGTGCAAAATCCAATTTTTGTTATTCCACAAATCCGGGCGTTTATGGCGGATTCCTTCGTGAAAATTGCGCATAACTAGCAGGTAATATTCGTTATTTACCGTTCTACCCTGTATCAAGAACTCATGATGAACCACGCCCCTGCAATCGAATAAAACTGTCCAAGGCGAGGGGTTTGCTGTGACGCTCTCAATCTGCAGCCTTGGTGCAGATTGAGAGCGTCACAGCAAACCCCTCGACACCACCCACCCATTTCACTTCCGAGTTCAATTCCCTGAGGGAATCCAGAATCTCTTTAGATCCACGGCCCGCGGCATCGTCGACGCCAACAAGAGCCAAGACCCGCATCCTGAAACACTTCGTGCCCGCAGCCGCCGCTCCAACCACCTTAGTCACCTTGGGAACGCCCCCACTAGGAATGCCCCAAACCGTCAGGCTATGCTGTGCTTATGACGTATAATTTAAAAATATCCTGTATACGTCTGTTACTCATGGAGGATTCTCTTAATGTTGGCGATCGATTTTGCCTAAAGATAAATATTATAGCATACTTTCAATTAATTAGCTCAAACTTGAGCAAACACTTAATTTTTTCAACGTATTCCATGGAAACGCGAAACCGCATATTTTAAGATTTTCTTCCGCCAGTGGCGATCAAATATGTACATAAATTAGTTAAGTTTTTTAACAAAGTGTGAAACAAAAATAAACCCTGAATCAATCTAAATGATTCCTTTGAAAATCTAAAAACAATATAAATGGTGAGAACAACCTTTTAAAATTACAAAATAAGATTTTTGGTAATCTCATCGTCGGCTGCTATCAATAGCCTAAATACGAGCCTAATAGTAATCCTAAAGTTCTCTTTGTGGTGACTAAAAGCACGCGTCGACAGGCAGGGAGTAAATAATTGAGGCGACATCTTTAGAGATCAAGTACGACGACCGGCTGTAAAATCAGTGGACCATTTTATCACACTACCTTCAAGTAGATGGAGCTGGTTGAGCATGGAAATATGACTGGAATTCCAAGAAAATTATTAGATTCCTCATAAAACACAGTTCTTCATTGCCATCGGTGATGTCACGTGACCCAGACTCGAAAAGGACCCGTAGTCTGCCCATGGGCGTAGGCAGATATTTTGTTAGGGAGCGGTCATAAACGCTCTTCAAGGAAATCCCCTAAATAAGGGGTGACCTCTTTTTAAAACCAGACCTGCAAATTCTTCTTCCCTTCCACTTCCACTGCCCAGCTCAAAGCCTCACTTTCTATGCTACTCCCATGAGTCTGTCATATCTTATTTCCTCCACTCAAGTGTCGTCCCTATACTACAATATGAGAGTGTGCGACTTAGGTTTTCCGAAAAAAATACTTAAGACATGCTTAGACAAAACTTTGGAGGTTATTGAATTCCATCTTTTTTATTTCCAATTATTCAACGTATCTATTAACCCACCCAGGTGTAGGGAACGACCTATTATGACCAATCCATTAGGGTGAGATCAAAAGAAATGCTTTCTCTGGTGGTGGCAAATCAACATGTTTCCACTGCTGTTTTGTCTCTGGGAAATAGTAGTGGACCCAAATTTCATCTCTGGTGACAAACCGGCGTAGAAAAGCTTGTTGGTTGCTCATAATATGGGTCAAACATTGTTCAGAAATGTCTATTCTGATGCGTTTGTGACCATACGTAAAGAGTCGTGGCACCCATCTAGCAGATAATTTTCTCATAACCAATTCCACCGTTAAAATTTGATATGCCTGTTCAGATGACATTCCTACAGCTTCAACAATTTCTCGTACTTTCAGTTGGCGATCCTCCGTGACCATTTTATGCACTTTTGCAATAATTTCTGGTGTAGTGGCACATTTTGGCCGGCCATTAGCTGTCCCAACCAAACTGAAACTCGTTTTTCACTTGAAAACAGTTAAATATGAAGGAGCAGGGTCCCCCAGAGTGTTCTGAAAGTCGGCATAAATGTCCTTTGCTTTCATACCTTTCTTTACGAAGTATTTAATCACTGCTTGAATCTCAACTTTTTCCACCATCATTAATCATGACATGAGAACGACAACAGAGAGAGGCGTCCGCACCACAGGTCTCATCCCACAGCACTGACGCGTTACTTGTTCACCCATAAAGGATTACCTATTACCACGAGGGAAACTCGACACCACCACCAGAGAAAGCAAAGGCAATACGGTCGGCCGGAAAGGTCATGGCTTCAGTTGTTTGGGAAGCAATATGTATTCTGCTGATAGATTATCTTCCCACTAGTCAAACAATTAATGGTAAATACTACGCCAACCTCCTGGACCAGCTTCAGAAAAAGACACATGAAAAAAGGCCAGGTTTGGCAAAGACGAAAGTCATATTTCATCAAGTCAATTCACGCCCACACACAAGTATCATGGCCATAGCAAAAAAACGGAAACTAATATACGAATTGTTGCCACACCTGCCTCAATCGCCTGAATTGGCTCTATCAGATTTCCATCTCTTCCCGAGCTCAAAATTTTCCTTGGTCGATGGAGAATCTCTTCAAACAAAGAACTAACAACTAATGTAGAAGGGTATTTTTCAGGCTTGAAGGAATCTAACTTTCGAGATAGGACCAAGACATTGGAATATCGCTGGGCCAAGTGTATTAGTGTACAGGAAGACTACATTGAACAATAAAAAAGCTTCACTGAGTTAAGTCGTTTATTTCTATTCCATTCCAAGAACCTTTCCAAGTATCCTCGTATCTAAAAATTGCTGTTTAATACCAAGCCTGATGTTGAAGACTATGCCACACACGTACCCTAAAGGGTTCATAACTGAGTCGTAAAACCAGCGACTCTTTAGCGCCTTCCTCGGATCGCACTCAGACTTTGTCCCTGTATATACCGATAGATCGAAGTCGGAATCTGCATATAGTATGCCTGTGCGGTGGTCTCGCGCTACCATGGAGTCATGAGGGAAAAACTCAGTCATTTTTGTAGTGTTTTCACATCCGATCTGTTAGCGATCATGATGGCTTTACGCGAAATAAAAATAAATAACTGTTCTTTCCAAACTTGCTCGGACTCTTTGAGCGCGTTTAAATCCATTTCCGTATTTTCATCAATGCACTCGAAAGTTCAAGAGATCCATTAAAACTTCCTACCACTTCACAAAAAGGGGAACAGGGCATCCTGCGGGTGAACTCATGACCATGTAGGCATTACTGACAATGAGAAAGCCGACAAAGCAGCAAAAGAGACCCTGGGGAAGCTCGAGACTGATTCCCAGTTGGTACCTGTTGAGGACTTTAAGGCCGCCTTGTGAAACTCAGATTTAAACCAGGGGAAGGAAGCTTGGCGGTCCGTCGATAAAAATAAATTGAGGGCAATAAAGTCGATCTTTTCGGCGAGATCCTCTTCCATCCGGAAAAATCGGAGGTAGAGGACGCCATCACGCGCTTGAGGATAGGGCATTACGCCCTCACGCACTCATATCTCTTCACGGAGGAAAAAGCGCAATCTCGCTGCGAAGAATGTGACCTGCCACTGACGGTGAACCATATCCTGACACAGTGCGACAAATACGAAAGGGCTAGAGACACTTTTAAAATATAGGGTGATCTAAGTAATATTTCAGGAGATAACCCTAACTCTTTAAATAGAGTTTCAACATTTTTAAGGGAAACTGACCTAATAGGAAAACTATAGCTGAGTTATCCTTTTTTCAGGAATATGGTTTTAAATATTTATGTATGTATTTATTTATCTCTTTATTAATAGGGTATTTGGGGTATAAACCTTTTGACAGTGGTGCAAAATGACCATGACTGCCGACGCACCCTAAAACTACACTACTACTACTAATTATTGTGTGAGACTTACTATAGAGCTGGGTTCGAAATATGCAAAAAAATATCAGGGCCACAGAGAGGGAACTAATATTATCATATACTTTCATGCTGGACTTAAGCGATGACACTATTGATTCAAATTGGAAAATATTACTAGGGAGACAGATATTACATAAGGGGGGGTTCTAAATTTTTCCTAAAGGTATAATGGGAAATATGTATGAGTACGAGTGAAATAAGATGAGGGCAAACAAGACTACATTTTTTTCCATCTCATTTGAACTACGCCGACAGGGAAGAAATAATTTTCCGTAACACGAACCACGGGAATAATTTTACCGAAGCAAATTGCATATATAATTTTATGTGGATGCATTTCTTATTTTCAATGTGAATGTTTAACTTAAATGAAGTATACCATTTTCCGACAGTGTCTCCGTCCAGATAGTACTCACATGTTTAACAATCAGGTTGTGCGGATCCAAAACAGCAATGAGATAAGCAATGGCAGTTAATGCAATGCCCACGACACCAAGAAGTATTGATCCTGGAAAGAAAGATGGTTATAGTTAGTCATCTGACTCTCTTTTAGGCTCATAACACATAAGTTGTCCGGCGAATGTAATAATTGTAGACAAAATGTATAGTTATATATGAAGTCCGAAATGTTAGTCAAATGTCCATGCAATTTAAATCGGAGAGTTGAGAGCAGGGATAAATGAACGTGGACTTAATGGAGACGTACCTATTAATGGAGACGCTAATATTACTTCATATATAATATTCGATAAAGATGCAATTTTCAGTGACTTTTGTATTATTTCTTTGAATTCGAACTATCTATAAAAATTTTAAAGCAGAATATAGGAGAACGTGGTCGAAGGGCTAATGCATTCTGATAACCTCTACAGCTGTGGTGGCGGGAACCTTTGGTATGGTAATCCGTTCCTGTTAGGTCGTAGGGTAGGACCCAGACGAAAGGTCTATTTCTCAGTGAGGTGGCTGCAAAGGAGTCTGACCCCAGTGCGCCGGCCATTTGAGAGATGGTGTCACGTTAAAAACACTATTCAGGAAAGCAAAGGGAAACCATTTCAATTATTAACCCATGATAACCGATGATGGACGGTATCATTAAAATGAGTCCTGGCAACTAGGGGACCCAGCCAAAAAGGCCGTGTGTCATACCCGACTGTGGGAGACAGATCTGTGAGATGACGGCTGCTGAAGCCATCATCTCACAAAATCCTCTCGAAACGAAATCAACAGCAGTAGATTTTATTTACAAAACTCCGCACCTTAATGATAGACTATCCTCATTGAGTTGATACCACCTACTAGGACTCTAATTCAACGCCACTGGAGACACAAATTGTTGGAAAGACCTTGCGATTTACTGGAAAGAGATGTGAACACAATTAATATTGCATTATCCCATGTTATCAACTTCTTATTATTGTATAGTTCATTTTTTTCCTAATGGCTACATTTTTTGGACAGTGAATAAGAGTCTATAGATAAGTCCTTGTAAACAAGTCCATCAGGTGGAATGATGAAGCTCCAAAGAAATATACGGGTAGTTTGTAATACGTGTCCGTCGGTCAATAAATTTAATAGGAAAGGAAAGATGTGGTTTGCGAAAATAAGCAATTGGCGGATTAGATTCGAGAGGTTCTAGATGTAATTCTATCTTTTTTAGGGAAGGGAATTTCCCTTAGATTGACTTGATGAGAGATTAAGGGGAGGAATAAATTTTTTTCAACGGTAAAAGTGGAAATCGACGATAATCTCTCACATATTATTTCACGCAATAAGTATTACAAAAATGCAATACTCTGCTAAAATATTGAATAGAACTTTGAAAATAAAGGGATGTATTGATGAAGCACAATAATTTACTCAAACATAGTAATGGAAGGAAATATTGAAGGAAAACACAGCGGAGGAAGTCTTCGGATGAATTACGAGTACGTACGAAAAGGGAATGACGGAATACGTCAACGCAAGGAACTAAAAAGGTATGAAATGATGGACTGAGAACACAATAGTTGGGCCGTCTGCTAAAATCCAATCTCGTGATGAAGCCTTACGAGTGTAGTTCAAAGTTGGCTAAAACTGAACTTTACTTTAGTCATTCATTGGGATATGGAAATTTATTTCGTCGCACCCGTCGAAGGAGGAGGAGGGATTCAGAAAGTGCGATACGGCGTTGCTGAAACTAACACGGGAGAAAGCAATAAAATTTAGAATGTTAAGCCACGAAATAAATTAATAATATTATGGTATTTAGGCTATCCATCTCATGTAAGGATTAATATTTTAGAATTTACCGCTAAATTTGAATCGAATTTAAAAACCTGCCGGGAATAAATGAGCGGGTGTGACATAACAACGAAGTAAAGGGAAAATCTTAAAGCTCATAAGGACAAAACCAAGTGATAATAATATGTAGATATTGCTTTTTACCACATCCTCGGCCAAAGGCCATCAACTAATAACCCTGAAGTTATGGATTAATGACAAACGTAGAAATAGGTAATTTTCATGAGTGTAACAAAAGATTTTAGGCCCTCTTTGCGGTCAGTGACTGAAGTAATTTTCATCATCAGATATGATAACATCTTTCCAATATTGACCGTCCATTCGAAATAACTAGATTTTAAATGATCCTCGCGAATATACTTCCAGCAAGGTCTAATTTCCAAGTGGCCACCCGCACTATGAAATTTATAGAGGCAGAATTTTTTTACGGAGAAAATCACACGCCATCCCATATCCCCAATGATTCATTTACTGTGCGTCGCAAGGCTGATGACATTGTGGATGCCACGTATCGTTGCATCACCTTTGAAGTTCATATCGATCTTCCTCTTTGATATATGAAATCATGTTTCGCACCCATCTTCCAGTATTTTGCGTTTATTACACCTTATTATTAAACCAAAATCAATTAGAAAGGAATGATTAATTATTAAGCAGTAAAATCCTCAACTATCGGCAATAAATGTTAAACCTTTATCTGGGAACTTTGTCCCTAATGTTGCTAATATTTACAATAAATGGGGTCCTAGAAGGTTTCCTTTTCAGGTATCAGGTAAGAACTAACCGTAACTACTGCACACACGTACGGTCATAAAAAATAGTACCCAATGGTTAATTGTGTGTACAAAACTACAGAGAGGAATCGCGTCATCTTCGGGGCAATTCCGTGCCACCCACTGAAATAGCTACACGTTGCAAAACATATTTTAGGGACCGTGTTCGGTATGTCGTTGGTCGCCGAATTCATCTTGAAAGAACCAAAGGTTATAAGTACAAGGTCGGTGCGTTAAGTAACATCCCTATATTAAACTTCGATTAACTTAACTTCATTCATCCTAAAGCAGTTGTGAATTTAATCAGGGGAATGCCCATTTTCATGTGCATAGTTAAAGGAACTCGTGAGCACGCATTTTGTCTCCCGAACGACAGCGAAAATAGTATTTATCGCTCAAAATAAAAATAAAACTATCCTCTTATTCTACTTTGTTAGGAGGCGCTGATGCTCCCAACTGAATTCGATGCCGAATGGCGGCTGCGTTCTTTTACAATATATATTTCAAAGGATAAAAAAATACTTCCGCCTCGGTGCACTTCAATTTATTTGGCAACTTCAGCTATCTCTAACAATAGTTTAGGCTTTCCTCGATTTAAAAATAACGTATCACGTGGTATGCATGAACTCTTAGTTCATTGAACAGATATTCACTTTTTTTTGAAAAAATAGCTATCTTTTGAACATATTTTATCGCTTAGATTGTAATCTCTATATGAATTTCTTAGTACCTTAATGGGAACAATCATTTTTTTGGAAATGCTTACTTATTAAAAACTTTTGATAGGTTCCCTTTTTTGACTTTGCTTATATTTATGTTAGATTGTATTTCATCACTTGATGTTCAGTTCAGGCTACAGAGAACAGTCTTGTGGCCTTGTGCTAATACTAATAATCAATACTCATCGCAACATGCATGTCAAAAGGTTAATTATTACATTCAGTGAGCCGGTTGGTAACTCACGTGACATTAAGTCATCGCTTTATATCCTTCTTTGGAGTGAGGAGTAATGAATGTCAACTTGGTGATGACTTTGTAAGTCGAAGCCAAGATCGTGTATAATGAAATATATGTGGAATAACAAAGTATTTTCTTTTCCGAACGTCAACTTATGAAATAAGTTTCCATGCGTGATGGTGCGATCAAATTTGGAAAAATGTGTCCGTCTTTAATATCATGAGCACAATTTAAGAAGACTTCAAACAAAAAATCATAACAAAGTAAAAACTCAGCTGTAAGTTTCTAAATTTAGCAGAAAAAAAATAATTCCATTTGTATTTAAACTCTAGCCAAGACGGTTTTCTCATCTCAAGAGTCAATATTTATGAAGGGTCATTTTGTTAAATTGGTAATGGGATCCAATATGATAACATTTGGATTGCGGCACTAGCCGTTTTTATTTGTTGAGCTGTCACCTACTAAGAATGTGGTAAAAAAGTTCTATCTTACTTCGAGTTCAGTAACTGACGTGGCGATTTGTACTTTATTCCTACTTGTCATTATGACAACTTAGTTCAATCTGAATTCATACGCTCCATGAAAATCGCCAATATGAAGCGTAGGGGCATCTGTATTCCGCCCGCCACAAGATCGAAAAATCAATATTTATCTGGCATTTCAAACACTCCCAGCATTTCTCCTTGGATATTTCTCCTCAGGCTGAAATAAATCTTGTGATATGTTTAAGTCACTACACGTGAAACTAATCAAACTTGACTAAAGATAGGGTCGACCATTTTGCTATCAATAAAAAATATATTGAAAATATTACAACTAACGAAAGCAAAGGGAAAAGATTGTTTTATATGAGCGCACAATATTGGGTTCCATTAAGTTCCTAAATGATTTTCACGAGAGTTAGCTTGAAAGTGCTCGTAGAACATTGATATGAGTGTGATGGTTCGATGAATAGAGAGTTGTGACACTGACTGGAGAGCCGAGGTTTTATTCAATGCGACGTGTCAGCAATGGAGAAGTTAAGGGTGTCCCTCAACTTTTCGCAAGTTCTGTGATTTTCTGGATACCAGATCTTCTTAAGGGAACACAGGCGGAGAGAAGGGAACTGACCCACGGACCCTAATGTGTGAATTTCACACATCGTTAGGCTTAGTATTAGGTGAGCTCGACCTATCGAACCAACATTAGAATAAATTGCATTGGCTATAGGAAGGAAATAGAAGGTAAACGATTTTTGTTTAGCATGGCCAATTCTAAGCCTTCATATCTTTTAATGCTTCACGAAGATGATAAAAGGCATGTTATATCATATCCACAAATAATTAAAATATGCGGATTCTCCGGACTCAAAAGATCCAAGACATTTGATCAGATTTTTTTCTGAATCAGCCTACTGTGCTACATGTCTTGCAGAGAAATAGAAAGAGTACCTACAGGAAGGAAATTGTGAAGGGAATTCAAGGATTGCTGCAGGTGCGAGAAAGATTAAGTTGTCATCGTCATTTAACGTGGGCGAAAAGTATTACCAATGAATTTAAATCCTAAAGATTGGTTTACTGCAGCTCATTATTCTTCTCTATTTAATGCTAATGCCAGCGCCCCCTGATAGAAGCTCTGTTTTATGCCCGTCTTGATCTATCCTATGTAATTGTTTCTTGGCCTTACTCGCAGGAACTTCTCTTCAATTTTCCCCCTAATATCTTTCTAAATAATCCTTTGTGCCTCAGGGGGTGTCCAATCCATATAAATCTTCTTTGGTCTATGCAGAGTTCTCCCTATGGCCCTTTCCTCTTCTATTCTTCCTCGTACCTCACGTTGTCTGTCCATTTAATCTTCAACTCTCTCCTCCAGCACCATGTTTCAAAGGCTTACAAGGTCTATCCCAAAATTAATAGGACTGAGTCGATTAAAAGAATTTATAGCCAGAATTGAAACATTTACTCAAAAGTTTTCTAATTAGTTCTTCGTCCCTTTTTTGAGGTCGAAGGGCGTCCAGAACATTCGGCGTCTTCAAACATCTTCTCTAGCCTTCCGCAAAAACTTGTGCCACTTAAAAACACACGATCTACACATGTCGTTATCACCATAAGCTGCTGCAATGGCATCACGCGTGCCTCTCCCTTTCCTAAACCCAACCTGGTCATCGTTTAAATCATCATTTGCCCTGCTCTCCATCCTTTTGTTGGATTCTGAGAACCATTTTAGCAACGTGGGAAATAACACATATTGTTCTGTAGTCCTCGCATGATGTAGCCTTTATCTTTTTCGGTATAGGAACTAACACTGATCTCGCAAAGTCTTCCGGCAGATGCTTTCCTCATACATGCTAACAATCAGTCCATATAGAGTCTTCCTCCCAAATTTTACTTAACCTTTTAGTAATTCTGCAGGAATGTTGTCTACCCCCACGGCCTTATTTGATTTCATTTCCCTTACGCTCTTTCTATCTCACCGTCGAGTAAGCCTGGACCTAAGCTATCTTCATCTACGTCATGTCCTCTTTCTGTGTCTAAGCTCGTTGGTCTAAGTTCTTCACCATACTGTTCTTCTATACTTTCCTTCCATCTCTCTTGGATCTTTTCTCAGTCAAATATTATCCTACCCGACTTATCTCCAACACTGTTTTTCCCTTCTTACTTCCCGACAGTGTTTTAACGTTCTCGTATAGCGCAGCAATTTCACCCTTCTGTAGCAAACTTTCCATATCCTCGTACTACGTCTACCACTATGCTTCTTTTGCTCTATTTGCCACCCGTCTCAATTTATTATTTAACTATTTGTACTTCCTTCTACCAAACTCTATACTTACATTCTTCCATTTCCTTCTCTCATCTATCTTTCTAATCTTCTCATCCGTGATCCAAAACCATACAAAAGAAAAATCCAACACCGCCACAGGAATCGAACCCTAGCCCTACGGCCGATAATCATTCCACCATACTGTCCTTATTTCAATTAAAACGGTCCGGTAAGCCCAAATTCATCAAAATGTCCAAACTGAGAGTCCCAAATTTAGGCGTACGAGTATTTAGTCGTGCATATGAAATTGCAATTTCACAACCACTGACGGAGATTTAAGGCCAAATATGAGGTAAAGAAAGATGGAAAGTAAGAGAGCACATATGCGTAGGTGAACCGGGGAAGATTAGCATGCAGTCGGGGCCCTGGTGTGTGCGTGAGTAGAACAAATGAGCATGCAAGCTATCAGCTATTTGTGCCCTCGCCTTTAATTTCAAATAAGAATGTGAAGACATGAAATTTGGAAGAGGTATCCAAGTATGACGAATGACGGTGTCCATGAGAATGCTCGAGAAAAACTTGTATGTCCCCTACAATGAATTTTCAGTCAAATGTTTCCGGATTATTAAGGTGTTCCGCCACAATTTTCACAGGAAAAAAATATGGCGCTTGTAATGGTTCTTTAGGAAGTACTGCAGGTGTCAATAAATTCACATAAAAACTCGGACTTGCTGCTGCGTCTTGAAGATTTTTAAAAGCCCCAGCCATACTATATTTCAATCAATCATTTACAGATCAAATAAACTTCAATGATAAAATTTTGATTGTCCTATAATAATAAGTAAATACAGAAATTCATTATGAATTAATCGAAGCGATACTATGTAAAACAATTTTATAAGTTTGAGTTTTTTAAAATGAATATTGAGGTAAAAATTCTGCAACTTTATTTTTGTGATTTTATTCACCATTTTAGTTTATAAAAACCTTTTAATATTCAACAAAAGAACGTTCCGTGACCAAATCGTCAAATCCAAAAATCATTTTCAAGTTATAACGGAGAGAGCAGGAAAGAAAAAAGTATTGTCTGTGCATAATAGAGGTGATTTGCATATGTTAGAAAATGGTTATATTGGAATCCTGAGTAAACGACCGCCCTAGTATGAACGATGAGACTGTGGTTTATACCATTATTTATACCTTGACACTGACTTTAGTCGTTGAAGACGGGGAGAATACATTTTGTGTGGACTATAGCCAAGACTCAATCAAGGAATTAATAACCCAGGAACTTAAATATTTTATACATTCCTAAAATACATCTTTGAAGCAGTTTTTTTTAGCTACATCTTTTTTTAACTCAAAATATTGCAAAACAGTTTAACTGAAGTTTTGGTAACTTCATTCACAAACAACTATACCCTTGCCTAGAATTTATTTTTTTTTGAGCTTGGATGCATGTGATGGCTAACACATTGACATATCGTGATTTTACTCCCAGAGAGATCTAATTCTACTCTGTTTCCACAAGTAAAAACGTTAAAATGCAGCACTTGATTCGTAAATAAAATTTAAAAACTGCTTTCAGAGCCAATGTGAAACACAAATCGGTATATTATTTTTGGATTTAATTTTTTCGATGAAAATTGAAGTTAAGAGAACAGGTGTGAGGACTTCCATTGCGAGTTTGGAATGAAAAAGAAATAAATTGAAATGCAAATTCCAGAAAGGCTGTTGACATCGTCGGAAAAGAAAAAAACAACCTAATAGAGCAGCGAAGGCGGCAGCGTGTCGATAAAATACATGGAATTGACGACATTGGAGTGAGGACTTTTTTGTGAAATAAAGATTACCATCCATATTACTCGAAACAATCGGTGGCATGAACAACGAAGAATATACTGAATGTTTTCGATCCGAACAGGGAAATACTGGATTCATGCCCTGGGTTAATCTGAAACATTTATAAAAAGGCGTCAGGTGAGAAAGAGGGGCAAGAAGGAGGATCCCTTTCACAGACGGAGTCAGGAAGCAGGCAAGACCATCGCTATCGAATTAGCGAAAAACATGGGCAAAAAACACGTATTATAAAAATCATAAAACTATATGGCTAATGGATGAACTTTGACATACAAAAAGTTAGCTATAGTAATGGTAACTAATGAGACGAAACAATTCCTTTGAAATACCTATATTTTCCCAAAAGGTCGAAGGAATAACAAACAGCCAAAAATCCCATTACTATAAAAGATTCAGCAATATCTTTGCTTGGAGCGTGGTTATTTAAGGGTCGGAAAATTGCACCTTCCTGAATAAGGATGACCTATATTTGGATGAACATGAAATACGACTGTGGAGGACCATAGAAAAGGTTAAACGGGCAGATTGAAGAATAATCAAGGATAATAGAAAAAAGATTTACGCTGAAATAGAGGACAAAGAGGAATGCCACACCCTCAACGCCATCCGTCGGGGGTCCATAGTTGAACCCCCGACGGATGGCGTTCTCCACTTGAAGTGCTCTTGACATAGACCTGCGAGTGCAGTCTTGCCTGCTTCGTTGTCTTTGAAAAACTGCATCAAAGATAAATTAGTCGTTCAAGCATATACAAGCATATTCAAGCAGTCATCATGATGTCGAGGGAACATAAATAGGGTTAGATGAAAAGCTACGCCGGAACTGTGAACATACTCTATTCATACATGTACCTTACATTACTTGTTCGTCCATAGCCACGAATGAAGATGCTTGGCTCTTACGTATTCAGTCGGATCTGTTGCATCTATCACTAATTTTTATTCCATTGCTGCATTAGTTGCTTTTTTGGGACATCAACCACAAGTACCCAATTCTCTCGTCAAATTTCCCACTTCCCAGACAGGAAAGGAGGGTAATGAATAACTGATTGAAGCGCTTTTCCATTTGATATTTTTTTTATTTACGACCGGGTGTCAATGTATTACATCATTATCTGAAAAAAAATTTTATCAAGTGGAAAAATTCTTCAATCAGTTATTCATTATGTTCGACTTCCACCACCACGCCTGAAGCTACTCGATTTATAGGAAAGGAGGGAATTTAGTAGGAGGTCAGACTGCGTCCTTGGTTTTCTCCCTCCTAGCCTCAACGGAGCGGTAGATTCCGACCGGTCGGCTCGGTAGAGGGGTCCCCCACTACTCATGCGCACTTTAGTTCAGTCGCCTCCGGGCATGCATTGAGACAGGAGGTGGATTTTTGTGACGTGTGATTGTTTATGATATCATCACCCCAGCATCGAACGCATCGTCGAGCGACGCTACGCTGTGAACTTTTGCGTTAAACTCGGGAAATCCGTCGGAGACCCTTGAATTCATTAAATAGGCTTATGGGGATGATTCCTTAAGCCGCACAAGAGTTTTTGAGTGGCACAAAATGTTTAAGGAAGGCCGGGAACTCGTCGAGGACGAGCACCGCGTCGGACGCCCGACGACCGCCAGAACCGATGCTCGCGTTTTTGACTCTGACAGGCGTTTAACCATCGCCCTTATCAGTGAGGAGATCGGCCTTTCAGTGGGAACCGTCTACACCATTGTAACAGAGGATCTTGCGATGAGGAAAGTATGCACTAAGCCGGTGCCGAAAGTCTTGAGGAAGGAACAAAAACTGTCGCGGGTGGAAATTATGCAAGAAATTTTGGACTGCGTCCAAGAAGATGAAGATTTTCTCGGCAACGTTATTACCTCAAAGGATAGCTCCATAGGAGCTCAAAGGACATCGGTTCGACTCCATTGAGGCGGTTCAGGCGACGACGACAAAGGCTCTCAACAGTATTCCGGACAACGACATCCAGCGGGCTTTTGACGTGTGGCAGGCGCGGCGAACTAAGTATATCGATGCAGGAGGAATGTATTTTGAAGATTATTAAGTAATTGTAATGATAACTGCAATAAATTTTAATGCTTGGAACCAGTCCCGATACTTAATGTACGGACCCTGTAGGATAACGAAAATGTTACAATGGAATTTCACACTGGCCATAGAAGGATCTTAAAATGTGTGCCTTATAAATTGTAAAAAAAACGATTCAACTTTCGAACGTTGCTGCAGTAATTCTTTCAGTTGGCCCACTTTGAGAGGCATAAGTTTCCTTCGTTAACCTTTCGTTTTCCCAGGTTAAATAATACGCATTAACAATAGGTAGCCGAAGGATCTTCATGGGGTAACCTCACGATTTATGGAATTTATCACCAAAGGCATCATGACAAGTTTTAATTACTTAATTCTCACGTCTCCCTCACCAATACATATAAAGGGTTTATTCAATACGCTGCTTTCAGCCGGCGTTCCATTCAGGCTTTCTACAAGAAATCTGGAAGTGTTTAATAAATGTAATGGAATGGAACCCGAAATAAAAAGTTCCTAACTAAACGCTTTTACATTTGTCTTTTGGCACCACTTAAAAGTTTCCTTTTCTCAAAAAATGGAGTTTTACGTCTGTGCCTAGCGGTAATTATTAATTCTACTCACTACAATGCACTGACAAAAAAGATGCCCAAAATACAAAATACCAGGAATAAAATAAATCCTAAAATGCTCTAATTCATTTCCACGCAAATAATTTTACCTTTCATTATTTAATAATATAGCCAGTGCGTTAACTAGCAGTAGGAACATTACATTTGGAAGTAATATAAACTCCGCTCGGCAGATAGCAAAGAATTGCGAATTAACAGCGCAGATGTGACAAAGAGCGTCTGATAATATTGAGCCAATAGTCGCGCCAGAGAGCGACCAAAACAAAGACGTCCCAAACCTAGGCCGAATTAAAAGCAGCAACCAAATGGACAATCAGTTGCTTTCGAACAATACCTATGAATGAATACGCCGCTGGGTGCTAACATTAAAGCCGCATGCAGAAACACAACCAAATGTTTGCGGTTTCACTTAAGTAAACAAAATAATAGAAAAGGCACATAGGTTTCAGAGATTTCAACTCACTCGCGCCAGTATTCTTGTCGTTTTAAATTCGCTTCGGTCCTCCTTCACAAAGGGAGACGAAGAGTGAAGGTCAACTTGACTGAAGAGGTTTCAGCTAGAATGTGGCAAAGTGAGATAAAGGCACCATGAAAAGCAACGGTGGGCTGCATGAGTCGTTAGCCAAGTGTTGATATGTTGATGAGCTTTATCCTATGATTTCTAAATGATTAAGTGAAACAAAGAGGTAAATGCGCAGGCTCAATCATACAGCATCCCTCCTTTATCCGTTTAAAGACGGAGACGATAGTAGTCGGCAGAGTAACAATCATTTTACAGTAAAAATCACTACGATGAGGAAGATAATGGAAAACTATTTAAATTTAAGTTCTACTTCTTCCCGAAACGAATAGTGTACCTCCTTTTGAATCACATCATTAATTGATGACAGATATAAGTTAATCATGTTTTCTTTGTCACATTTTTCTCATTTCTGCCTTTCGGTGGAAAAGGCAGAAATTCACGCTTACCTCAGGAAAAATTATTGATAAATCCTGAATTGGTTGCAATGATTCAAAATATTTATACAAATTTTTGTGGGTGTTTGCAAATTTACGAACCACACTTGCGATAACACGCACCACTATATGCTATTAATTAATACAGCGTTTTTGACATAATACCTGTAAGTAGATAACCCCTCATACCTTTCCAACACGTGCCTTTTATGCCAAGGTGCCTTTACCGTCCAGTTTTGGAGCTTCCAAAGGCTTTTTGAACAGCATTTCAGCAAAACAAATGAGCTAACGATATTTAAGTGTGGCTGCCGCATGTGGCTTTGTACTCCCTACACGTATATAACCGAGCAAAAAAGGCTAAAGTTTTCGTAGTAGTAATAGCATTCTTAACTAATATTAAAAGGGTATAAATTTTGGCAAAACAGGATTACTATTGCATTGAAAGTTTTCAATGGGCAATTATATTACAACTTATTATTAAGACATAGTTTCCTTCGTTAAGCAAATAAAGGTTCGGTTGAAATAAATAATTCTCTGTCATCCCATTCAACTTCAAAGTATTCCCCGAATGCGTCAGGCGAAATATCTGCTTCAATCTGGTAGCAGCAAATAAATTAAAACAAAACTAAAGAATAAGGGCAGCAGAGTGAAAATGGTACCTAAAGCCCTGTATATAGTGTACATAGATATCATCATAGGAGGCAACGCTCTCATATCGATACAAAGGATAAGAGTGAGATTATAGGGAAGAAACGACAAACATTATGAAAGGTTATCTGGGAGAGTTTGCTTCTCTCCGAGCAAAAAAAAATAATTTCAGTAGTGCAGTCTCGAATATGACCTGATATTTGGTGAAATTGAAATATGAACACGTCCTAGCTTAAAATAGTCTATTAATCGCCTAGTCAACAAGCCAGATAAGGCACAAACTAAAGTCAAGAAATAGGAATTATTCTTTTCAGCAATTTAGGGTTGGTTCAATAGTTTAAAATACATTCGTTTTTAATTTGCAGCTAAATTTTTTCTCGCGCCTAATAACTCATTTTCGTAAAATCGTTTTTATTTTCTCCAACAGACTCACACTATACTTTTACACGAGACTACGACATAATTTTACTAAGACACTTCAGATTAGGAACCTATAAGCATTAATCATCAAATCAAATACAACTTAAGAATTAATATGACAATAAATTACTCTTAAATATGAACCTTCATAAAATTTTAAGATTCATATTATAATTCAATAAAATATTAGGAGATGATTTGAAGTCCCTAATATCTTCAATAGGTCATGATTATTTCACTTCATATTTTAATCAAGTTTCCCGAAACCACGAGCAGAAAAATATTGATTAATTTTAGGCATGTGAATGATAATGTCATACATTTTTATTATACTATTTATCAAACAACGTAAAATCTTAATAACAAAAACCCCTCAAGAAATATGAAGAACTGAACTATGGAGTTAGTTACGGAATATCCTAAGTCCAAATATATTACCAATTGATTAGCAATATTTCAAGCGCACCTCTAAAACTCCGCAGCCTCTCCTCGGGATCCTTGAGGATGAGCTCAGCGCCGGGCCCCTCGGTGATTACTGCTGGCACCGTGCACCCTACGTCTCGTGGAGAGCCTCTCATTGAAGTCTCCGAGACGCGCCTGCCGAAACACCATATCGCAACTCTTCCGCAGAACGACCTCATGGCAACGTGGAGTCTCACTGACTAAAGTATCCGCTACGTGATGACCCTCCTTCCATATAACATGAGAAGACAACGGGCGATGGTGTGGGTTAAGTTTCTGGAGTAACAGACGAGGGTGATGACGTACCCCTTCGAACCACACCATCAGCCCCACCCATCTATCACACCATCTTACGAGGTGACAACCGGCGGATATCGGCTTTAGCAGTTTTGGCCAAGGCTTGACCTTGCTGTCGTGTGTAAGATAGGAAGGGGAAAGGAAGCGAAGGGCCCGAAACTCACCTCTCCCTTCTCCCCGGATGTTTTCTCTCCTCCCGAATCTAGCATTCGTCGCGTGGGACCCCGCCACTCCTTTGATAGCCCGGCCTTCTAATTCAATCCCTGTTTGATTAGTCAAGGCGTCAATGTTCATACCGACAACTAGTTAGAAGCCATGGTACTCGCATTTATTAACGTATCTACGAGATGTATGAGGTGAATGTTTCTGAGAACAGGACTAATATTTTTCTCTCGTTAATTTCAAAATACGAGTGCAAGCAAAAAATGGCGATTAGATCGCATCAAATAAGATAGATAGGGCTTGCCCCGAGAGATGCCTTCCACAATTTATCATCTTACGAAATACTCTCTGTTACACTACCATAATGCATAATGTTGCTGTTTGATGCCGCTTGTAGAGTTGACCAAGATATATAATAATCTTACTAGCAAAAATCATACCCTTAAAAACATTTTAAAAACAAAAAGATGATTGAGATGTCAAATTTATGCATAGAGTGATATATCGCTTTGGTTATCCATTCACAATAGCAGGCCTCTCTCATCCAGCTTTCCTACGCTATTTTTATTCCAATGATGTAAATGGGACAAAAATCGTTTACGTCGTACCTAAACCATCCAAAGAAAAAACGTATCTACGCTATTACTCAACTCGTGAAATGCGGAAGATGTTAGAAGAGAAGTCTTCCGAAACCTACGAATTGATCCACCAGACATTTTAATACAGACTTGACAGCCTTATACCCAGGGCTGTGACTAGATGAAGTCATTTGAGAGTATGTAGTCAAGATTATACTATTTACACAGTACTCATAATTACTAAATAGCATTCCAATGCCTTTTTTAGTTATCACCACAATTTATATTTAAATTTCATACTCATAGTATACATAATTGTTTTTTATCGACTTTGGGACTGTTTTCGTTACTAGTGCATTCTCTTTAATTCACAATTACTCATGAGTATGACATTCAGAGGTCTTCATAGATATGCCCCCCTGCGGAGTCGTTAACAATCCATTTTAAAAGTTCTTCTTCATTTAGTAGACAATTAATTATACCTGGCTAACTAAGCATAAGCTTATTTTCATTCGTAGGTACGATTCCCTCTAGGACACTTGAAAGTCTCTATGCTAGATCGAGGTTGTCACATTATTTATCGTTATAGACGATATGTTCTTTGATTTGTTCGTACGCGTGGATACGTGCTGATATTACCCGTCAAAAATATGTATAAAGATGTGGCACACTCATGAGAAGGGCCAAGAGAAAATTAATGCACGATTTCTTGAACATGTATTCCCCTGGTTATATTTTGTCAGAAAGCAATTTTACAGGTGTTCCAAAAGATGGCTTACAAGGTCTGTCCCAAAAGTAGTATGAATTACTTTTTCCCAGATGGACGGACGGGCGGCGGACGATATATCGGGTGTTTTTGAGTGGCACAAGTTGTTCCAGAAGGATAGAGAAGATGTTGTAGACACCGAACGTTCAGGACACCCTTCGACCTCAAAAAGTGACGAAAATCTTGCAAGAGTGAAGGCTTTGTTGGACAGGGATCGCAGATGAAGTGTTTGCATGGTTTCTGATGGACTAGACATCCGTAAAAGTGATGTGAATCGACTTGTGACCGAAAACATGGGCATGAAAAAGGTGTGTACGATGTTGGTGCCGCGAGTGCTCCCGGATGAAAAAGGGAAACACGCACGCAGATATGCCAAGAGCTTCTCGATCATATGAGAGAGAATCCAAATTTATTTGACAATGCCCCACCATAATTCTTCCTCTTTCCCCGCCGTGAGTGTTCTCTAAGTAACGGACTACCTGGCCCGGCACAACGTGGAAACCCTGCATCAGCCACCCTACATCCCTGACGTTGCCCCACCAGACTTCTTCCTCTTCCCCCGCCTTAAATCCGTGCTAAAAGGACATCACCATGACTTAGTGGAAGAGTTACAACAGGCCGTGACGAGGGAGCTTAGCAGCATACCGGACGCCGCCTTCCTGAAGGCGTACGAGGCGTGGGAAACCCGCTGGCAGCGCTGTGTGGACGCACGAAGGCGCTACTTTGAAGAATGTTAAGTGAATGTATCAATTCTGGAAAGAATTTTTATTTATCGACTCAGTACTACTACTTTTTGGAGAGACCTTGATAATTAAAAATATTTCATCAAGACCCCGTGATAGTATAATATTAAAATAAATTAAAATTCAACGGCGCGCCCATTTGTGCAGGCTGTGCTCAATTTTCCAAGAGTTTCCCACGCCAACTTTTAGGTAAATTAGCAATCAAATGTAATTTACTTTTGGATAAATTGATATAGAAAGCCAATATTTACTGAGAAAAAATTCTAGGCATAATAAATCTTGATTAAGTGCGATTAGTGGACATTACTATGAGATATCATCATTTATTGCGGAAAAATTAATTATCACTTCGGTAAATTCAACTTCTCCGCCAAGAAACTTTACCAGTGCCAGGAGGATCTCTTAACTGAAAACCAAACCTTAAATTACACTCCTCAATCTCTCTACAAGGCTCATGTCGAGATGGGCCTCGAAGATAGCCTAGCAATGTCCACGGAATGGCCCTATTGATGTGGTCCTTCCTTTTGCCACGTGAATTCGATGTGCTCAAGAGCATATCAAATATCACCACATGACTTACGGTAGATAATATATTTAACTAATGACCAAAATATTTCTAAATTTGAGTATTCCCATAACATTTCTTCTCATTCATATATAACATACAAAAATCGCAGACAATGTAATTTGATACTTTTCAGTGATATAACTTCAATTTTTCCGCTTTATGATGAATTAGAGAACATTGAACAATATGAATACAGCAAAAGGAAATTTTCCCCTTATTCGATATCGAGGCGATTTCTGCAAAATGTATTTTCATTAATTATGTGAGTAGCACCGATAATTAACAATCATGCTCATGCTCAGAAATTAACCCCTAGGGCTTGGGTGTACATAATTTTCAAATGGGTGTCATAATTATCAATGTTCAAAGTCCGATGTAAAGGTGAAAGTTCTGTTTTCGGACTAAGAAAATTAATAAATAAAATAAATAAATAAAATAAATAAAATAAATAAAATAAATAAAATAAATAAAATAAATAAAATAAATAAAATAAATAAAATAAATAAAATAAATAAAATAAATAAAATAAATAAAATAAATAAAATAAATAAAATAAATAAAATAAATAAAATAAATAAAATAAATAAAATAAATAAAATAAATAAAATAAATAAAATAAATAAAATAAATAAAATAAATAAAATAAATAAAATAAATAAAATAAATAAAATAAATAAAATAAATAAAATAAATAAAATAAATAAAATAAATAAAATAAATAAAATAAATAAAATAAATAAAATAAATAAAATAAATAAAATAAATAAAATAAATAAAATAAATAAAATAAATAAAATAAATAAAATAAATAAAATAAATAAAATAAATAAAATAAATAAAATAAATAAAATAAATAAAATAAATAAAATAAATAAAATAAATAAAATAAATAAAATAAATAAAATAAATAAAATAGAATAAAATAGAATAAAATAGAATAAAATGAATAAAATGAATAAAATAAATATATTTAATAAATAAATAAAATGAACCAAATGAACAAAATAAATAAATAAAATTAATAGATAACCCTATACATCTGCATGTTCACTCGTCAACTGAGATACAGCTAACATAGATAACACTGTCAAAAAGTGATCAGGCAAACCGTCACTGCGAGACCACTAAAATTTCCATTTCCACAGGATTATAGACGAGAACTTCAAATACGAAAAATATACTTCTGCAATTATGCAGACATAAACATGCAAAGAAAGGAAAATGTTTAATCTTAAGCTAGGGAAAATTTTCAACCGGACTTTTGCTTGAGTAAGACTTATTTTTAACCATGATAGAAGAAATTCTGCAAAATAGGTGGCATTTCCTCAGATATTTATCGACATTACTAAAATAATCGCCAGTAGTCCTACTTTTAGTTCACTAAATTACTTTATAATGTGCACACTTGTAACATATCAGTGACTATTTTTGTGGGATTTTATAGTAAAGCATATATCAGTCGAGATAGGCGTATCGTTCAGTTGGTAGGGAATCATAATTCAATAACACTTTTAACATCCATTTTCGCATTCAATACATTCATTCAAACTCGAAAAAAATGAAGAGAACCACATAAATCGTCGCCGACATAACGTCACATATAAAAAGGCATTATTTTTCAAAAACGCCTTTCCGAAGCCTTTTCGAGCATTATAGGGGAACAATTGGCCCGATGACACTAATAGTGATATACCCACATCACAAAAATAATTAAAACACCACAAATACCAAAAGAAGTTGGGCCCCAGCCCTAGAAGATTTACTGCTTCCTGTACAACCATTATTTAGCAACCACTTGATACAGAAATGATAATACAGTTGATTCAACTGCTGAATTTGAAGAAATTAATGAGGTAATTATCAAAATATTCATAAGCATAACTGTTGGAATGGAAATACGGAAATGGAAATATTTTGAGGATTTTTATCACATAAATACCTACAAAAGCTAATGAATTAAAGAAAAATTAACACTTTTTGCCCAAAGAAACATTTTACAAGGCTTTCATATCATTGTTGAAATTACCCTACCGTAATAAATGTATAGTATAAAGTTTTCTGTGACATATTTGCGTTAGTTAGACGCCAAGTTTCGCGATACTTTTCGGAAGGTTTCCTTAGAATTACATTTAAGATAACGGACATCGCTTCATGATGAACGAATTACATCGAAGTATCTAGTCACCAATACCCTTTTTAAATGTTTTCATTCCTTTTTCCTTAGTTTTTCAAACATCCAAACACTTGAAAGATGTGATAATCTCTCCCAACCGTCCAAGTACTGCAATTTAAAACAGGATACATCACCAGAAATACGACGCAAAAATTCTTGAGTCTCAGGGCCGGAACTCTGATGGACGAGGAAATCCTCGTTCCTCAAATCATCTTGATAAGCTACTCAGTTTATTCCAAGAAACTGCGGGAGATGCCGCAACAGTACCTTTTAACGGAGTCATCCGCTAATATGCATTTCAAAGCAACAATTTCAGTGTAAAAATCGTTCGCCGTGACCGGGACTCAAACCCAGATTCCTCAAAATTTCAGTGTTTAAGAGGACGCCTCGATAGCTTAACTGGCCAAAGCACTCGGCCGGACATCGAGGGATCCAAGTTCAAATCTCAGGTCAAGGCGAATGATTTTTATACATAGAAATATTTGCATTGGCTTAAGAGGAGTATTCGTTTTAGAGGTAGTTACGAGAATTTAATAGGTTTTACGAACTTCATTCAATGTTTGGCGTAATAACGTCAATTTCATACTTTCTTCGTCCATAGGGGCATCGTATGCATGTTCATTAATTAAAATTTTTGGAAGATCGTACAATGCTCAATCCCTTGAGATCAAACCATTTATTGAAGAGTACCTTATTAATTTTTTTCAATGTAGCTCAGCTTCAATTTCCTCACTTAGTGATAATATTAATAATAAAACTTTTGTAGACTTTGTAAATTTCTACCTTATAGGATTCATTGGCGAAACAAACATCTCTATCAAAGCGGACAAGATCGTTTTGCATTAGTCCAAGAAATCACGGCCACGCATAATTATTCTCAACCTTTTTGCTCACTCATTGTCTACAAGAGAAGAAATATTAAATTAATAATGTCTCATAAAAATTAAACATGGTTCAACGCTCTCTGAATGAATTTACCATATACTGCATCCGAATTAATGGTCCATTATATGTATTAGACCCGGGGTAATAACGGCCTCAATTTTCTAGCTTGATTTAATTAGGTCATAAGTCAATCCATTTCACTGGTCGGGGGAACTCATTGTTGTTTTTCCTTCAAGCATACGAAAGGTCACGAGAGGGGAAGAGAGGTTACGAGCGAAAAGAGGAGTGGAGGGTGTGGTGAAAGTTTATAGAGGACAATCTATATGTATATAAGGTCATTGTCATGTAGCAAGGTAGCAGTTACCTTGTGACGTCTTTAAGTCAGATGATTAATTTATAAATCACGTGGGACGTGTCTAGAGGTTTTTTGAAATTTCATTTACGTGGCCATCTATGCATCTTGGAGCACGATGGAAACAATGTTTCGCACTGGGGCTCTGGAGTTCAAGAAGAGTTCAGGCAGATTTTTTTCAGCATGTAATTAATGCAATCATTTTCACAATATGAAGATGATCCCATAATGAGTATTTAAATTTGATTCCTGGAATTTTATAATGACATGCATTATGAGCCCACTCAAGATGCATTCCGAGATTTCTAAAGAGAACCTTATTCATTTAATTGGCTCTAGTTTTATATGATATCTTCCTTAACTTTGACAAATCCCATTCAAGATCCAAAAAACACTTGAATTATATCCGCGACTCCTTTTGAATATTGTTACATTTTCTTTAAATACACAAAACGCTACTCCATCCATCCAGACCAATTGATCTAAAGCGAAGTAACGCTTCCTTACTTTGTTTGCCAATGTTTTGCCAATAATTTTAGAACTAATTTTACTGGCACAAGCGAAATCAAACCCTCGATCTCAATATACAAATGTATTCGTTGTATTTTTTAACGGGAATGTAAATTTACTCATTTATTCTTACGCCTCTACTCCTACAATTAGAAATCTACTCTATACTTAAATGGTTCCCCGCAAGCCAACGCTAGCACTTCCCTGGATGGCCTGATGTGACTTCTACTGCATCAGAGACATCTATGACTACAATTTGAACGCGACCACTCAAAAAGACTTGAATCCAGTCGAGAATATATTTAATTATCATATAAGCTTCTAGCTTTGGGAGTAGTTTACTATGAGATACTTAAACGAAGATTTTTTTTTAATTCTAGAAAAACTGCGTTCACTGGAACCTTTTTTCCTTCCGTACCCGAAATAAAATTAACGAAAAGGGCAAGTTGTGTCTAGATATAAAAGATATACCCTTTCGAAAACCGTGCTGTATTTATACCAAAAACTCTTCATTATCGAGAAAATGCTTATACTGAACCCAAAAAATATTTTCTTCTATTTAACAATAACTAATATCCCAACCCAACCTCACTTGCCACGCATTCCACCAAAAATCTTACCAGACATTGTCACCAATCCTGTAATACAATATCTTGGCTGCATTAATGTAACAAAAAATAATCCGTTGTAACTTCGACTTAATGTCATACAGTACTTTTCTATCTCACCTTCTATTATTTCTTCGCCAATGTTGTCTTCATCCACATCTCGTTGACTGTAAAACTTAAAGCTTGTAGTTGTTAACTCAATGCGACATCTAGGATGAATAAAATTCATAAGTAATAAACGGTACTTTTTTAGGAGAGGCTGGTTATGATAGACCTAACTAGGTCTTCCACGCGACATAACAATCAGTAAATTGCACAAATTTTTTATAATAAAATATCTTAACTCGGTTTCACGCTAATAACATGCATAGACTTTTGAAACTAACGAAAATCATCGAATTGCAAAAAATTATGCATACAATTTTCTTTCAAAATTAGTACCCAAAGTAGTTTGTGACGGCATTAGTTAGAAAATAGTCAGTTTTGTTGAATGTTTATCCAATAGGATCCTTCAAGCTTTAACTTCTGATTTTAATCCATGCATATTTTCAGGTTTTAAGGAATGTTGGAGCTTATTTTAGGAAAAAATAATGCAAACGCAGAGGTAATTGTGTAAAAATAAGGTCAAGTTAAGCATCAGCGAGGGACCCTTCGTAATGGGAGGGCATAGAATAGGAGGAACACTATGGTATTAAAGTGAACGTAGTAGTCAGGATATCAGGAGAAGAACTAATATTGATAATAAGCAGACAAGCCCACACTGACAGAAACGTCCGGAATAAGAAGCGTGAAAATACTGATAGTAATAATATTTCAACTATGACGCATGGAAGACAAAACAGACATTTTTGGTCGCACATTCCTTTCTAGTGGCAGGTTGATGGCCTTCTAGCATACGTACTAATATAAAGGACTTCCCATTAGTACAAAAAATTGAGCCAACCTCTTACCAAACAGATACAGCACCACCCTCAGTGAACGAGGAATGCATTACTAGAGGCGAGCTACTGTGCGAAAAGGAAAACACATTTTGTGACGCCAAATCCACGATAAAAACATGGGAGCTTCGTTCCAGGTGTTGTAATTCAATCTTCAGGCGAGGGTATGGTGCTGCCATTGCAAAAAATATTAAGTGTTAATTAATTATGCGGGGATGACACGCAGTAAATAGCTATTCTTTATTTTCGACGTAGTTTTCCGAACATGTAAATTTATTTGACCTTCGAATGGCCTCCCAAGGAGCAGCAAGCGTGGGTGGCTTGGTTGTTGAGGGTCTTCCGCAAACATATAATTGAACCCCTCCTAACATTTCGGTATTCCCCAAGAAACCTTATTACAATAGCAAATTTAAAAGAGGATTTTACCGTATAAAACTTTTTAATACATGAAGAGCTGCTCCAAAGTAATCCTCGGATTAGTTTGTAGCAGCCCTCTGACATATTCTGTTCCCTGGAAATCTCTTCATTCCCTCATAGCTCCTTGCACTGACATTGTCTATCGCTTACTTTTCGTAGTCCCCCCTTGGCTTTCCTCAGTAGCTCTTAACCTCTAAATTTCCTTCAATTGTGATCTTCAGTAAATTATCGTGCATCAGGATACAGCCAATCGATTCCCCTCTTCTTCTGGTTAAGTGTACTCTATAAGCTTCTCTCTTCGTCCACTCTTCGAAGTACTTCTTCGTTTGTTACATCGCATTACCATCTCATTTCATTTTTCCTCTTTAGTACCATATTTCCATCGCCTTCGATCTTCTTGTCTTTGGTACTCCTACCATCACCAAGTCTCATATCCGTATAAAAGTAGACTTTATATGTTATTTTAAAAGAATTTTTTCCTTATGTCTACTATTCATATTTGCCGTTAGCAATCGCTTCTGATAGAAAGCCTTCTTTGGCATACCTATTCTGGTTTATCTGGCTCTCTTCGCTTTTCAGCTGATATTAAATATTTTTCAGCCTTCAGTAGCATTTATGTTCCAGTTTCCTTCTATGACATATAGTTTTCCTTTTCTCAATTTTCCTTCGGCCTTTTGTTTTCTTCACGGTCGTTAAAAATCCTCTCTTCATTTTTTTCCATCTTCTTTTAGATCCTGTGCTGCTATATTTTTCCTTTTCCAATTTCCGTTGGAAATCCAACCAAACCAATCAGTCCAACTCCCATTGAGTCTTCATTTTCTTCTCAAGCTGGTTGAATTTCAGATGACACTCTATTAACCCTAGATTGGTCGCTGTCGATGTCTGATTTTGCGGTCCTTTATTTGACTCCAATAACTCTACTTCACGAATATAGACTCAATTTGGTATCCTCTAACGTCTGTCTTCCTAATGCTTTTTCTTCCCGACCGCAAAAAAGTGGGCTCCAGTCATGTATAATTAGATTTTCTTCCACTATTGAATTTTAATTACTTCGGCAATAACAAAATACATACACCTCCTCCACTTCGCCACTATCGTAGTCTGTTGTCGGCATATAAACTTCAAAAATAAGGATGCTCCCTTACCCTCGCCTTACGTTTCCTAAGAACGCCCCAGTCCACAATTCGTCGTCTATCACAAGGACTAAAATAAACTGGCGGGATAAACCCTTTCGTCTTTATTAATCTTCTCCATTCCTTTAAATAGCAGGTAGTTTTTTTAAGAGACGAATGAACCATATTGATGAAATGGGATGGCTTCAAAAGATATGTATGCCACGGCCGTATACCACTCTCCATTAATTCAGAAAGTATGTGCACTAAGCTTCTATCCATACTTGGAAAAACCACGCGCCCCATAGAAAAAAATTACATCTATGCAACCACAAATCAAAGTATTGCTGTTTGATTTTCCTAGTCGACCATCATAAAAACGCCTTCCTCCATGCATGATGAAGGTGTTATATTTGCCCACACAGTCGTCAACGCCCAGCAGAACTTGAAAGTCAATAATTTATCAGCGGGCTGTCGGCTTAGTCGAGGGAGAAAATGATTTCTCTCGCATTTTCGTTCCAAGGTTACACACTTGAGCGCAGATTTAACTTTCGAATGAATGGCTCACTCCATTGATGCTTGCATAAATTCCGATCCTAATATAACAATCGGATTTTTCCCAATCACGGACTATGATAACACGCATGAGTTTCCTCGTTATTGACGCGATATATTGCGAGTATTCATTCACTGATACTACTTGGTTTCTCACCAAGGTATCCAGTATAACATCATTCCAGGCACCACTTCAAATCTTGGTAACTGGAGAGCAAAGCACAAAGTCATCACAGATCACAAATTAATCTACCCAGAAAAATTTGGATCAAGTTAGGCAGAGACATAAAAAGAAGAGGAATGCTCGACGGAATGAAGGGAAGCAGGAAGGATTGAAGGACTGGAAGAATGGTTTAATGCAGAGTCTGAAACTGGTTCCGGGAAAATCCCGGTATCCCACGCCATTTTCTTTGTCCCAGGAAATAAATACCCCAAGAAATCCCGGGATACACAATCCCGAGCCTCGAGTCCCTGGAATCCATTTTCAAGCAGAGTGAGAAAACGCTCTCAGGAGTGTCGGTCAAAATGTTGTCTTCTCGCTGGTGACTCATAGTGGCTACCGTTGAGAGATAATTCAGCTGGTGGGTTCTGGTTGCGTGGTTTCCTACTCTGTTTATGTTTTGGTTACGTTAACATAAAAACGTATGCCTTGCTCAATCTTATGATACATAACTTTTCTGTTATATTAAAACCCTTTTCTGCTCAAGTTAAAACATAGCTTCTTAACATGCAAGCACATTGTCCTTTTCTGGTAGGGGAGGGGTTTAAATTTCCTTACTTTTACGATTATCTGGTTGCATATGATTCTTTAGATGGAATGTTACGTGAACTGTAGACCATATACAAGCCATGCTTGATCTGGAAATAATCCTTAACTTGGCACCGTAAGAAATATTAAATTTACGTGACACACTTGTACTCTTTATGCATAATGTTCGGACATATATTTCTGCACCGTGTGTTTACCTTACCGTGCATATTTACGGGCTTCGTCCCCCTGGGCATGTATGCAATATGCAACGCTTTAAAAATATCGGGATATTCAAAAATCCTGCTCGTGCTTGGTCCCAATGATGCCGGGCTCTTGACATTCTAAACTGTTCAAAATACCAATACGGAGAAGTTGTGAAAATTGAGAACTCTTCTCGATAAAATTCATATAAGTGCGACTAAAATACACGCGACCGGTTTCGGCGATAAACTTCTGCTTCATATCCCGGTTTCAATTACAACTGTTTGCTACTGACACCGCTTTCTTCCTACGTCGTGAATAGAATAAACTGATATTGTCGACAACAATAAGATGTAGTTGAGCAGCCAAAAGCATGGAGCAATGGAGGAGGGGAGAGGACAATCAAGGTTTTACACATTGCTAAGATATTTACGTGCTTACTTTTAATATACGCATATTTTTTGGGTTGGGGTCCAGACCCCCTCGACAACTATATCAATTTCGGTTTTCTGCCTTGCACAGATTTAAAGTTATTCTTCTATCGCTCAAATCAAATCCGTCGTTGGCGCGTCTCATTTCTTGTTTATTATTTTTAGCCCTAGCTTAGTAGCCTCTAAGGCTAAACTAAACATAACTCTTAACATGTCTTTTAATTATGTTCCAGTTTACCGTTTCTATTGCTTCCATTTCATTATCATTTCTTTGTGACGTTCCTTCTTCCACCAATCTTTAAAGATCATTCCAAATTACGTACACATTAGGTACCTATTTATGTTGACCACAAATACTATCTGCTAGGTACATTCCCATGATTAACTTCAAACATAATAACTTCATTTATACTATTTTTTCGCGTATACCTATCAAAAGCTTTTGGAAACTTTCGCCAAGTTTTGCGAAACCAAAAACCTTTAAAAATCGGCATAGCCACCATAAATTTAACATTGGAGCACAGAAGACAGTTCAATTAGGAAAGGTAAATGGAGGACAACGCTTGAAATAATACGGGAAAAGTTCAGGAAAATGTATGCTGACCCAAAATCGACACAACTTTTACGCTCATGTGTTTGTGATATACTTAGCGCTGATCCCCTAGCATCTAATAATTACTTCATATTAATAGTAAATGCTGAGTTGATGACGAGGCTTAAACCGCGCATTAGACCTTTCTTTCATCTTTTTCAGTAAATAAGTTATGAATGGCTGGGATCAAATCTATTTCAGGTGCGAAAACCTTCTCGTTCATGATTTTTATCAACTCAAAATTGTGGACCATTCATCATTAAGACCTAAAATCTGGGCATGAAATATTTCATCCCCCGCACCGTTCCTGACACGACTGCTTTAACACGTGGTATTCCAATCAAATCATGAATATAATAAGTATATTTAAAAAATAATGCTATAACTTTAAACTGACCTCGAATTTTCCCATTGCTTCACTGTCTTGGGTGATGCACAAAGGGCCTGCTCCATGTGTATGGGTTTCTACAGAGTATTTTTAATTTTTATCTTCTTATCCGTACGCATCATCCGACAAATCCATTGTCCGATTTCTTCGGTCCTTAAGCTGCGCTCTGCCAATTTTCCATGAAAATCATCGATTTCCCAAAGCTTTATCCGATCCGAATATTTTCATTTCATGTCAATTTCATTGTGCATGTCCATACTTGTCGCTTTCCTGAAAGAAAAATATGAAATTAAGTTTTCACGAATAAATTTATTTTGGTCTTTACGATTTCTTACGCACAGTCAATTTTTAAAGTGCCTGTGATAATTTCAATTACCAGCCCGACGCCGCGCAGTTGGGCAAGACAAATGTTAAGAATACAGACCTCTTATGCATTTCCTTCATTTCGATAAACAAATGGTGTTCCTCGATATCTAGCCGTAAATAAATACCCGAACGAAATGACATGCAAGAAACTATCAATACGACTACATTAATCACGTTTTTTTCTCCGGGTTTTCTGAACAGAGAAGGAAATGATAAAAAGGGTCCAAAGGTGAATCATATGTTAGACGAGCATCCAATACCAATGAGACGAAGAAGACTTTTAGTAGAAGGGGGAAGTAACAAACGCAAGCGATAGAAGCAGATCACATAGATCTTTCAAGAAGCAAAAGTATTGTCACTCCCCAAGCTGCGACCATCTGTCTCGGACATGGAAAGGTTTTTCAGGATATACTGTAAGTGCTCTTTTAAGTGGACATTGGCACGAACTCTAAATACATAAAAAAACCGAGTTAGCCAAGCCGCGGTTGCTCTTTCGGAATAAAACAGCGACCGCGCAATAAACAATTATTGCCACTTCAATGATTAATATATTCCTGGAGAATAATAACCACGGTCGCAATAATTGTTAAGTTCGCGGTCCCTATAATATCAATGATCTATATATGTATCAATGTATCAATGATCTATATATATATATATATATATATATATATATATATATATACACACACACATATATATTTTTTATATATATAATATATATATACATATATATATTTTATATATATATATAATATATATATACATATATATATTTTATATATATATATAATATATATACACATATATATATATATATATATATATATATATATATATATATATAATATATATATACATATATATTTTAAAACATTGATTCATATGCATTAAGTATCGTTTCACATATTTTAGTTATTACTAAGATAACTTGAAATGCAAGATTTCACCAAAATTTGGTGTAAAATATTTCAAATCCAATTTTTACCGTAATTATAGGCAAAAAAAAATGACTGTGTGAAATGTCAAAACAAATCTTAGGGCAACTAAAAACCTTTGCTTTCCTTTCAAATTATAAAGGAGCCAAATTCCTTATGGTACATTAAAATTATTTTGCGTTCTAGATTAAAATGAAATATCATGTACCCAAACAGAACAACTGTTTTCTTTTGCACAAAATTGAACGTCTGTGCTTCTTTCAATGTTAACCATAGGCTAAATAAAAATTTTAATAGCTTCGTCTAAGACTTTTCTTTTTCCATGCTTTATGGTTCTTTTGATACATTTTCAAAGAAATCATTTGACTTTTCATGACTCTTGCATTAGCCTAGCCACTTTTCAAAAGAATATCTTTACAAAATATAACAGAAATCAACCCAAAGGTTATTTAAAAGATGAGAGCTCATCTCATACTAGGGCCAAAGGCATATGAAATTCACACATCAGGGTAAAGGAATTAGTTACTTTCCCTATGACAGCCATGACTTCCAAAAAAGATATGGCTTCTGAAATATCACACAACTTGTGAAAAGCTGAGGGTATCCAGAGTTCTTGGACCTGGGTTCCCCGATTAATAAGTTCTACCCACTAAGCTAGCATGCCTCTCTAAGATAAGATAAAAACCATAATTTTTATTATCTACAAAACAAAAAGTCTACTACAAATGTAATAAAATGGGGTGGTAAGAAAAGAAAATTGCAGCCAAAATCTACAGGCAGCCCTCGCCTTCCCTACCTGCTGATAATGATGATCACCTTCAATTTGCTTAAACAAAATCTCCCCTTTATCTCAATATCTCCAGCATCCACATTCCCCACTTTCAAATTCCTCTTAACTACATTCTCTCTTCCCCAGCCATTTCCAGAACTTCTACATTGGTTTCCCTTTTTCAACGTTTTTTTTTCCTTTTACTTGGTGAAATATTGAAAAGCCCTTACTAATTGACAGAGATTGTAAGTGCAGGTTATGGTGGGCATTTTATTTTTATTATTTTATTTTATTTCAGACATAGCAGCCTTAATAACATGCTGCTCTTCCACTGCAAAAGGTAAATATACAATGGATTGAGTTGAATCAATACTATTTTAGGAAAAAACTTTTATTCATAAACAGTAGATTAACAAGTGAGAGTCAATCAAAAATAATGTTGTTCCACTCCCACCATTGGTATTTGACAACACTTTAGCTCACCCAAATCTTGCGATTTCACGGTACTGTAATACCATGTATTTAATCAGGAATCAATATTCTAGAAACAGTAGATTTTTTTCTTAAACACTTAACTTCATTCAGTGGATAGATTCTGAATTATTTCAACTGTAATTCACACTATAGTTGTGAAGATTTATTTTAAAAAGAATGGAAAAACCAAATAAAAAACTGACATTCTAAATCTCTTTATTATGCATTCATGCATTTTTATCTTTTATTTACTATCTGCACTGAGCCTAAGACCTGTGAATCTTTCAAACAGTTAGAAAAATACTCAAACCTGAAAAAATACCATTTGATCTAGAAAAACAATGTGTAAATACTTGCATATTACTAAAAGCATAAAAAATTATATTTAATATGATATGAGTGAGTGTAAAGTAGAGCCATTAAATATAATTAAATAGCCATGTGTTAAATTGCTGGCCTTTTCACTGAATTCATATTTTTCTGTGGCTTGCTTGTATATCAATGATAGTAGTTGTTCATTAGCCTAAATAAGCAAGCCATTTCTCAACATACACTCAGCCACAGTACTCAATGCTCAAAATGCATTTCAACTGACATATTCATACTTTTAGTCACACTTCATAGCTCTCACTTATCTTATAGTATTGATACTATACTACAGATGAAAGAAATACTCATTAAGTTACACACATATATTTCATTGTATCATTACTCTAATCTGCTTGGTTTGATTCTGTTCTCTAGTGCATAAACATTTAAAAACCATTATTTTCTGATACTTTTGTAATTTCAAAGCTAGTCCTTGACCAAGTTATATCAATTGCATTGGTAAGCATGTGCTAAAATGAGTTCATTAAAAAAATTGCATAAAATATGCGGTATGAAGTCTTTAAAAGAGAGATTAGGGTGAATTTATTAGTGAATCACCCTTTGTGTTATAATTAGAAATAGTGCAGGGGTGAAATAATTCCTTGATTCTATTGACAATAACATTTATGACAATAATGTCAATTCTGTTTAACAATATATCTCTTTCAAATCATCATTAATATCTGATCTGTTGATGATATGTGAAACTTAAATCATTTCATTGATGTCATGATTAAAAATCACACCCTCAAAACCTTTGATGTAAGTTTAATCTGGCATTGGGAGTCTGATTATTCATGTTGTCACCTCTGAGGCTCTGTATGAGCTACGATCATCTCCTGAGTGGTAGCAAATGTGCTTCTTCAAATTAGGCCTGATGTGATAGTGGCCTTGAAGTATTTTCTGTGATCTGCAAACCTCATTTCACTTTCTTTGAGTGGCTCAGCTTGAATATGTTCTAAAGCAATTATATTATTTTATGACACACCTCATTCAGTGTAAAATTCATAAAATACTGTTTAAAAACTTTTTTGATGATCTGTATGGCTCAATGCTTTATCAATGACAACATCCTCAGTGAAATGTCAAATACTGCTTTGTTTTAGATGACATCATTTATGCATATATGAGACAGGATGGACCATATACATCTTTTGGAGAGACAAAAGAAATTACTTTATGTTGCTGAAAATTTAACCACCTATTACCAACCCTTATTTGAAAGAAAGTTCTGAAACCAGTTTATTATCTTTTCATTTATCCCATGCCCTTGTAGCTTATCTATTGATTTTACATTAGGGACTTAATCAAAATCATTCTTATGACTCAAAATGACCAAACCCACTTGTCTGTTCCATATTCCTGATTTCAGAATATCATTATGATAGCCCAAACTACTACTCAAAAGTTTTTTCCTAGACTTGAGCAGGCACCTGCATGTCACATTCATACTTCCAAGGAATGGCATTTTGTGATAACATGATATACAATGATTTTACAGGGATGTTAGTAAGTTGGTAAGTCATTGCTAAAGTCTCAACAAGGTTGACAATGGAAGCCTTTACTTGATGGAATTTCATCTTATGTGAGGAAAGATATTTCAATTTAGTAAAATATCAGCACTTATTTTTTTAGCATAACATGCTTCAATGTTTGAATTTCATTTGATGATCATGTTCATGTAAAATGTGTCATGCTAAAAATAATCGCTGTGAAATTTTACTAAGTTGTGATAGCATTCCAAACATATACTGAGGTCATGTTTATTTCCTCACTTAAAAATTGGAGTGACATTTACTATGTATATTTATCTCATTTACTAAGTTAATTTTAGGAATGGCCAAATTAAGATGATTGAATTGAATATGATGGGAAATGAGCATAGTGTATATTGGTTAAGCATATTTCCTATTGCTTTTATGTGAAGTTTCAACGTTTAATCCATTTACAAATGGCAACTTTCATGGGCCAGTGCCAATGGTATGATATTTAGTAGTCTACCATTTTAAGACACTACATTTCTACACACAATATACATGGGTGGTCTGAAAAGTTTCCTTCTGAGAAAATTTCAGAAAAAATGTTGTGTATCTTTGTTAGGTCGGAAATTTTTCAGACCACCCTATATTATACATACAAACACACAGATGCGTGGCATCTATACTCATTCAAGATAACTATGAAGCCCTGGGCATGCGGTATCTATACAAATTCATGATAACTACCAAGTTCTGGGTGCGTGTTATACATAAGGTGAGCATTATCGATGGGAAAATACAGTATGTAGATATATATGGTTAATTGGTACTCATACCCATACATGCAAATTCTACACAAAAATTCCCTTACTATTCACCATGTTGTTTTATATGCAAATTAAAATAAATTTATCTCCGTGCATTTAGGAAATATTTTTGGGAAAGGACTGGAAGCTACCTACAGTTACACAGCTGATGTCAGAGCTGGCACAAATGACCCTGCATATTATGCCTCCCAGTTTGGTCTCCTTGGAACACTAACAATTCAGTCAAATAGCGATGGATCATCTGCATCATTTAAGGTAAATACAAAGGGACGATCACCAATAAACAGCTGTATAGACAAGTTTTGTGTATTTGCTGTCAACTTAAGTCAATTTCTACTAATTTATATAACAAGTATCGTTGTAAATGGAAAAATATTAGAAGTTACCTCAGAAAACAGGTACCTGTGTGGTCTAACTTTAAATTCACACACAATGATATATCAGAACACTAGATAGGCATTCAGTTTATGCATTCTTATTTTTAAATATTTCATGAATGCATCAAACTTGGAATATTTATGTGTATAAAATTATGATTTTTTATTTAGTTTTTAATAGAATAGATAAGAGTTTGTAACCTTTTGTAATGTTGTATTTGTTAATGTTTAAAAATTTTGGCAACAGCTTCAACTCGTTTTTTCCTGCAAGGGAGTACAATAATCATCATAATATTTTTCAGGTTGAGCAAATATCAATTATTTGAAAATATTTTTGCTTGAATATTTTTTGGGGTATTCTAAGGTTTGTGACATTTTCTTACCACATGTCGAGTAGTTTGATTGAAAGTGGCATCCTCCATCAAGTTAGCCTCCAGCAAATATTTATTTTGTTTTCATTAGTGACCCGCGGCAACCATGCCTCCTTCCGCATTTCAGTGAATAGTGAGCTACGGGAAACCCTCATAAAGCCTTCATTTTGGCCCAAATATGTGCACGTCGGAAATTATTCTTTTTGGAAGACACGCCCGACAACATCGACAGGGTAGCGAAGTACCTCAAGGTCCTGCACATTAACATTCAATGTCTTAGTAACAAGTTGCTGGATCTTGAGGTCCTGATGAGTGAATATAAACCTCATGTCCTTTGTATTAATGAACACTGGTTGAAATTAAGTGATTTGAAATTTTTAAATCTACCTGGATATTCCATCGTCGATGTATTTTGCCGTTCAAAGCATAGAAATGGAGGTGTATTGGTTCTAGTTTCACAGTGTGTGCGCCTTTTCCCGACCTGTTTCTCACAGGATTTTCTCAATGAAGAGTTGTCCTTCGAGTCCTGTGTCGTGGGTCTCAGTGTAAATAATGTCGCATATCATTTATTATCTATCTATCGTTCTCCCTCGAGTGATTTTAGTGTTTTTCTTAACAAACTTGCTAAACTATTAGAGCTAATTCATGATGCTATACCAAAACCTAATTTAATTATAACTGGGGACTTTAATTGTGATTTCGCAAGTAATTCCAAAGCCAAACAGGAATTCTTAGATATCCTCACCTCTTTCAACATTTGTGTTACTAATACCGAACCCAATAGGGTAAACGGCCTTTCCTCTACTATTATAGATAATATCTTAACAAACATTGATTTGGGAAAAGTAAATACTGAAGTAATCAAATCCCACATATCAGATCACTATCCTCTTCTATGCAAGATTTTAATTTCTTCTCCTAGTCACTGCAAAAAAATTTATAAAAGGCAGTTTACAGAGCAAAACTTTATTATCTTCAATTATATGTTGAAGTCTCATGATTGGTCTGATTTATACCAACTCAGATCCTACAATGACTCATTTGAGTATTTTTATTCTTCATATCAATATTACTTTGACATTTGTTTTCAAATTGGTCTCCCACAAAACTAGAAACTTGTCCTTAAATACTAGAAACCATTGGGTCACCGATGAAATACGATGCCTCTCGAAAAAAATGAAGGAGTTAGCTATCTCTTATAAAAATAAATATAACTCGATAGACTGCTTGGAGTATAGAACACTGAAAAAAACGTACCGTCAAAAGTTACAACTGGCTAAAAAAACATTTAACAACTGTAGAATTCTCAATGCCAATAACAAATCTAAAGAAATTTGGAAGATTATAAAGGAAGCTAAGTGTTCTATCAATAATCATCTTGATTTCAAATTACAGGACTCCACCGGTAATGTTATTTCTGATTACTCTCAAATGGCATCCAACTTAAATGACTTCTACTTGTCCCACCAGACTACTACAAATACTCCAATTCCTGTTAATTATCCTCTAATCCCAAGCCTGTCTAATTCATTGTACCTGCTTCCTTGTACTGAACTGGAACTGATGAACATCATTAAAAAATTCCCTAACAAAAGTAGTCCTGGTACAGATGGTATCCCAGGGATTGTGATAAAAAAATCAATTAATTCTATCAAGGAACAGATACTCTTCCTAATTAATAAATCCCTACAACTTGGTGTTTTTCCTGATGCCATTAAAATTGCCAAAGTTGTACCACTTTATAAAGGGAAAGGTAGTGAGCAGGATATGAATTCTTACCGTCCAATATCTTTATTAAACCAGATAGGGAAACTATTTGAAAAGGTCTTCCATAATCGACTTACATCATTTCTTGAATCTTTTAATCTCTTGTCTGGCTCACAGAATGGTTTTAGGAAATGCAGATCTACATCTACAGCCACCTATCACCTCGTAAACCTAATACTTTCAAATCTTGATAATAGAATTGAAACCTTGGGACTATTCTTCGATTTTTCAAAGGCTTTTGACCTAGTTAATCATCAGTTACTCTTGTCCAAATTAGAACACTATGGCATCAGAGGTATCCCTTATAACTGGATCAAATCTTACCTCAGCGCAAGGCACCAACAGGTTATTTTGTTAAAGAACGGTACTAATTTTACTTCTCCTAGTAAAGAAGTTACATTAGGTGTACCCCAAGGCTCAGTCTTGGGCCCTATCCTATTTTTACTTTACATTAATGACTTACCAAAAGTTCTGCAGTCAGTTCCAGGAGCCGAGCCAATTTTATATGCTGATGACACTAACGTAATTGTATCAGCACCATCGTTAAACAACTTGACCTTGACAGTAGCTAGAGTTTCTGAACTTCTTTGTGAATGGTGTTCACAAAATTCTCTGAAACTCAACCCTGACAAGTCTGGACTCATATACTTCTCTAATAAAAATAAAGCCCCTGCTTCATTGGCCATTGACCTAGGGGGAACGTGTGTACCCCAAATTTCTAGATCCAAGTTTTTGGGAGTTGTTATAAATAAAAATGTACCATGGGATGAACACATATGCAATCTTCGTAGCAGGTTAAATTCCATTTGCTTTCTTATTAGAAGTATTAGGAAATCTGTAAGCCTTGATATCTTACTTTCAATTTATTACGGAGAATTTTATTCTTTAATTATCTATAGTATTCTGTTCTGGGGTTCTTCCCCTCATTCTGATTCAATTTTTAAAGCTCAAAAATGTTTAATTCGATTAATATGCAATGCTCCCTACAATGCACCTTGTCTTTCCTTCTTCAAAAGGTTAAATATTCTGACTGTTCCATGTATTTACATTTATGTCGTATGCATTTTCGCTAAAAGTAATATATCCAATTATATGACAAATGACAACATTCATTGTCACCAAACCAGAGCCTGCAGAGACCTGCATCAAACTTATTGCAGGACTTTAAATACATCCCTGGGGCCTAAATCAATGGGCCTCCTTGCACTGAACAGGTAAAGGATCCAGTCCTGTTCAAAAAGAAATTAATATCATTTTTAAGGAAAGAACAGTTTTATTCTGTAATGGAATTCATGGAGAAAAAATAACCATACTGAATATGGAATATATTTTATGCAAAAAATTATTATTGTGTCATGCTTTTCTGAATTTCATCATTGTTTAACATCTATATGTACATATGACGTGTCCTATACACTTATCTGATGTATCTATTACACTGTGTCAGTGTCTTCTGGGCAAATAAAGATTATTATTATTATTATTATAAATTTCATAAGCAAACTTTAAAATCGCTCTCTGTCATTCCCAGTAGTGTTTTTTTCTATTTCACTTTCTTGTTTCCTCAACCTCCTCCATTTCATCTTCATTTTAATTACCTCCACTAATCTTCTGACCATACCATTCAGCTCTCCAGCAATATCCCAAAATATCTGCTGGTTTTATCAATAAATATTCAGTCTAATTTTATGGTCAATATGGATTTTTTCTTTGCTGCACCCAAGCAATTTCTTCACCTTCTTATGGAGCCATTCATCTTTCCCTTTCTCTAAAATTTTTTCCACATAATTGCTGAGTATCATTACTGGTCTACCATTTTTCCTTGGCCATAATGGTTCCTCAACTGAGTTTATTATTCAATTCTCTATATATTTTTTCCCCGGCTTAGGGTTCATGCTCCTCTATTTCCTGATCTCTTTCATCCTTCTAATCATCAGAGATGAGAATACATAGTACAAAAAGTAGCGAGGCTTAGTTATAGTTACTATTCTAAATGTTTTCATTAACATACATATTTGTTTAAAAATACATAAATAATTACAGTGACAAGTTAATCATAGTTAACTTTGACAACATTTAAAAAGTGGTCATATGTTATGAGCTCAATATGACAAGACATTCCTATAAAATCTATTTACATAAAGTCACTCGTTTAGTGACAACTTCTATTATATTAAAAGAGGTTAATACATTTAAATGAGGATTGCCAGATATACTACAACTATTAAGTAGCTATAAGAAGAGATGCAAAAAATAAATTTTGTTCATTAGGATTTTAGAAGTTACTCTTATGTTTTGAAGATATGTATCTGTATTTGAAACTTCTGGCTTTAATAATGAACTTTAAGGTCTCTATGAACTACCCCAAAACTGATTTTGAATGTATTGTTTTAGACAGAATAAAAAAAGTCGCAATTAATGAAAGTAACAGTTATTTTCTCAAAACAATGAGATGGTTATTAATAACCGGTATATTTTTCTTAAGCAATTGAAAATTATACCTAACAAGGGTTCTTTACTGTCACTCACTCTAAATCATTCCTAATCTTCTCTACTATAATCCAAAGATTCTTATTTTCTTTCCATGTTTCCTAGTCCCACTGTTTCCCTTACACCTTTCATAATTCCTTGTCTAAATCTGCCAACTTTTCCTCAATAGCTATCACATTTTATCCCAACAGTTCCATTTGCATGCCTCAACTTTTATATTTTATTCCTATAAAAAAGTATCAACATTCCATGTTTGCACTCTCCGCCCTCTTTTTTTTATAAAGGCACCTCACAACTACTAAATTTTAATCTTCATTTAAGTCTGTCCCAAGAAAACTATGTAAAATGATAATGCTGTTCCTCAGTGTTAAATCTAACCATAATACAATATAATGTTCCATATGTACCAACACTATTACGGTTATTGAATCAGATGTTAGTTATTATTGAACTCTTCGTAATAAAAAAATTACTTTATCCCCACTGGCATTTCTAATTCCTAAACCGTCTAATCCAACCCATCTCCCATTTGCTTCTACTTCATTTCAATCTCCCGTCAATATCTGGTATTTTCTTCTCAGCATGTTCCAAATTCTTCTATTTCTAAATTTTTGGTCGCATATTTCAAGAACTGAGCTGCTCTTCTCATTTATATTCCTATACGGGAGCCACGAATCTTGTCACTACCTGCTGTAAGTCATGTGCCATGCACACTTTTATTTTAAAAACTAGATATAAATATAACACATTAATAAAAGCCAGTACTGATATTTAACCATACAGAAAAAAGCATACAATTATATATGTCATATGTAAACACAATTCACTAGATAATGATTTACTACATACCCCACTTTTTAGATGAATAACATAACAATGCAAGCATACAATGGACCACTGTCTCCAGATGAATACATGGACACCAAATTTTTGCAAGCACCTCCTGAGTCTGCTATCCTGGAAGAGCCATTTGAAGTCCTTTACAAAGATGGACTGGTAATGAATACCTAGATCAAAGTCTATAATCGACGAAAATACACTCAATCCTTCAGTTAGTCATAAAGTTAATTTAATTTTTTTTTTATTTCAATTCACAAATATGAAAAGTTGGAATGCTGTATTGAAATTAACATAAATATGTAGATGCATATTCTTTGAACCTGCATTTATAACAGACTCCATGTGGAAAAAATGTATTGCATGTTCCTTTTGTACATATCTTACAATTTAGTTCAATGTTTAAAAGTTTGAGTTGATGAAAGAAAATGAAAATAGAGCTACTAATTACCATTAAAATATTTGTAAGTAAAAACATGAAATTGTTTAACCTTCAATTATTTTTTAAATGATACATTTTCCCCAACGTGACTATTCCACTGAAGTACAAGGAAAATAAAAACTAATATGATGCTAACAATATTTTTTTAAATAATTTTTTCTATGCATTATTTTTTGGACATGAATGATATAATCTGACATGAGGGATGTCACTAATTTTGAGTAGGTACAAGTCATACTTTCAAATGACAATGAAGAGGAATCTTTGTGGGCTCTCAATATCAAAAAGTCAATTGCAACAATATTCCAGCTGGACATGAAGAAATTGCACTTGGATAAAAGCAATTCATTTCACTCTGAAGAGGTAAGAGGTACTCCAATCACCAAGAACTAAAAATCACAAAATTAATCAAATTTTTACTGTTTTCACTCATCAGCTTTCTTTTACTCAACTAGAAATCCATATACGGCCACAAAAGGACTGAAAACATTATTCTAGTAAATGAAAAAGGGCGTGCAACTCTAAGAAAAATGCTAGTTCCCTTAATTCCACCAAGTAATGAAAATGTATATCATAAATGGATCAACCTTGATGGAATTCAATGTTCACATCAACATCAAGTAAGTGAATGTTATTCTAAGGACAATTGTCCTTAAAATAAGGTTTTCATTGCAACTGGGTATGAATTATTTTTCCTTCCTAGAGTTCATGTATACAGCAAAACATCTATTTACAACACCCCAAACACATCGACACAGAACTCTTACATTGCATTCCATATACAGAATAAATTATTGCAGTACAAGTAATAGCTTAAATGGAATAGCAAATAAAAAGTGGTATAACTACGGTCAAGAATTCAGAGTAAACAAAATGTCCTTCATCATATATAAACATCAATTCTACAATAATAAATGTGATATGGTGACAAATTCCATTGAATAAAAAATGAATTTCAGAAATAAGGAATTCATCACTATATAAATGTACAACATTTTCAAAACCATAAGATGTATTGTTCAATGATTGACACGGCAATGGACATGTTCACGTCATTGATGTATATGACTAACCATCTTAGTAAAAAGAGATGTTTCAGGCGTGATATGGTGGAATGTCATAATTAATTATAAATTACTAATGTTTTCCACAAAATAAAATTTAATAAGAGCGGTTTCAATGTCACACTACATCATCATCAGGACCTGATGATGATATAGTCACATTGAAACCGGTCGTATTAAATTTTATTTTGTGGAAAATTATTATTTTTTACTAATATCTTAGTTAGATAAATCAATGGTTTACTTGGGATGCATTCTCATTCTCACTTCAACCTAACATCCGCTTAAGAAAAATGCAAAGTCAGGAATTAATAAATTTCTTATAAAATCAGGAGAAAGGTATGAATGTTTTTAAAATTTCTAGAATATGATATGAGAGCTTGTTGATGAGTTTTTTTCTTTTAGTTTTGAGACCAGTTTATGCTTGGCTTAGGTCATTGTGTACGTAGGCCCTGAAAATAAAACCAAAACCTTAATAGGAAGGAGCAGCACAAGAAGAACCGATAAAGTTTGTAACATTTGGAAGAAATTTGGCAAAAAGATAGAATGTCATGCTAATGAAATGCAAATTGCCCAAATGATTGGGTGACTTGAGTGCAGTTGGGTTGACCTGCTGCAGAGGGAGTCGACCAAATGGTCAGACAGAATGGGGAGGATGGTTGGGAACACTGATTTAAGAGCAAGAGAATCCGAATTTCAAGGTTTTTGTAAATTTTTTGGGAATTGCTTTGGCAGAGATGATTTTAATGGGCTTAAGAAATATTAGTTTGTCATAACAGGTAACTTCCAGATCAGTATGGGAGTTAATAGAAGATATTGGCTGATTGGAATGACACTCAATAAAAGTGAGCATATGTGACATGATAAGTGAATCTAAGTATGGGGTTAAGATTAGACTTTTTTCAAAGGCTAAAATTATATTACGGGGCAAAATATGAAGTTTTGTCGAGCAGAAGCCAAGAAGAAAAACTAAGTGGGTGAAATGAATGGGAGGGTGAAATAAAGTGGACTACATTTTACAATTAGTTTCACATTGGAATTTTTCCACTGTTAAGGGTAATTTGCATATAAGAGAAGAATCTGTTGAAGATGATAGAAATAGAGCAAATATGATGGAGTAAATGTTGGCCTAAATTATCTGAACTGGTCGATTTGGATAGGGATAAGTAGAGAGATACTATGATTTCTAGAAGAGTGGTTGAGGAGGAGATAGATATAGGGAGAGGCAGTGCCAAATTCATTAATGATGTTTGATAAAGACACATACAAATTACTTTTTTATAGCTGTAATAATAATTTTGAAGGCCTACAGTGATTTAGAGCACACAGAACTACAGCATTTTGCCTTGTAAATAGTTGAACTTTCATAAACTAATCTCTGGTGACATGAATGACAATGAAGGAAATGAGTCACTCATGAGAAAAATAGAACACTATGATGCCATTACTTCAGAATATTGGTCAAATACATATACAGAAACAAGTTTTATAATGAAAAATCTATCAAACTTGTTTCAACATAAAACTTAATAACTATGTTTTTGCTTGTAATAGCAATCATATTTTATAAAAATCTAAATGTAATATTTACTCCTTATTGATCAGAACTATCAAAAGTTACTTACACATTTATTTAAATGACTTTCAATTTCAGGATACCTTCGATTCACCAAGTAAGAGGTCATATGATTTTAAAACTTCTGGTGGGAGCATTGTGATTGAAAATGTTACAGCACATGGACAGGTGACCTTTTCACCATACTCTGAGGGTGGATTTACTCAGTATATCAAAGTTGTGTAAGTGTTTTGCAGAGAATGTTTCAGTCACCTTGTAATTTTAATAATCCAAAAATATTATTACTAATGCTGCCATGATTTTCATTTATATAAAAATATTCTTTAATCAAAACAATTGCAGTCATCATAGGTTCTCTTTTATTTTTTAGCAAAGGTATGGAATGTCTCTAAAAGAGCTACAAAATCAATAAACATGAAAGAAGGACTTACTTCATAACAGGATTAAGTCCCTAGAAAAACATTTTGCCAAACAATTAATGTATAAATGATATAATTTATACTTTATTATAAATATATTTAAATTTTATGATAAAAGGATTGATAAAGGAGAGCTGTCCAGAAAGGATCCAACTATACAATATTTTGAGAAAAATAACCTGCCTAGAATAATGAGGTCTAAGTTTCCTTCGAAGTACTCTCCTCAGGACCTCACACACTTATCCGAGCATCTCTTCCACTTTTCAAACCAATTAGCAAAGTCCTTTTGCAGAATGGCTATCAGCTGCCTCAATGCATTCTGCTTTCTCTCACCAAATGACTGTTGAGAAGACTGGGCTTTTGTTTCAGGGTCAAAGACCCATGACCTATCTCCAGTTGACCATTTTTATCAATCCCAGGTCATCATTTGCAGCTTGGGGCAAGTCCCCTGCAACACATAATTCCTGATGTTGATGATATAAAAGAGAATGTCATGAGGCAGTCATTTACCATTCTGAAAAAGGACTTTGCTGACTGTATAGAAAATTGGATGAGACACTGGGATAAATGTGTGAGATCCCAAGGGGAGTACTTCGAAGGGAACTAAGGTCTCATTGTTCTAAGTAGGCTAGTTTTCTCCAAATACTGCATAGCTGGATCCTATCCAGAAAGACCTTGTACTCCTTGAATATGGATACACAAAGACATAGATTTTGGTGTATGTACCTATTTCATGATATCTTGATCCATTATAAATAGTTTTATTCAATGTAGCATTTTATAAATGAATTTTTTTCTGCTGTTAACAAAAAAGGTATTAAGAGATTTCTAATTTAGCAGTGAGTTTCAGTACATTGATCAAGAGCTCAAATAAAATGCACTCACATCTTAGGTACCAAATCCATGGGGACATTGATTATTCTATTTTTTTACATGGCACATGGATGCAGCCATTGGTGGTGGTGAGCCCACCAACATTTAATTGTGCATTAAAATTACAATTTCCATAAATGAAAACCTATTCCATTCATTTTCAAACTGACTATTTAGTGTTTTCTGAAATGAAATTGTTATGAGCCTCATTACAAGGCAAAGAGAAAGAAGCAGATGAGATTAAAAGATGAACTGCAAACACATTAAAATTTAAAATGTCATTAATTTTATACCGTAGCTTATTGTAGGTTCATATTATTCAACCAAAATAATATAATTGAGAATGACGACCTAGTACCCTAAATAATAAAATAAACAAATAAAATCATAAAATAAAAGGACACAGAGTTATAACACTGCTGCATACATTGGGCATCATGTTGAATACTTAGATATGTGATAACTGTGATTTTTTTACATGTTTTGCAAGTCCACCCCCAACTTCTTTATGGTAATAGGTACATTTGTTTGGTGCATTATAATGAATCATATGATTATAAAATTAAACTAATTTTTCTGTTACATGTGTTGGTAATGATTTTAGATTGAAATGCTACAAACCAAGTACACTTGAAAGATTTACATGTAATATACTCGTGTATCTGAGAAACTTGATTTTTAAAATAATATTTCATTGATAAATCATTAATAAATTATAAGAGTATTAAATTTAAAGACAATAAGAATTTTTTACTCTTTCTAGGCAGGAGTTCAAGCTGATAATGCAAACCCAAATGAAATATGAATATCGTACGAACCCTGGAAAGGAGCACAACCCAGTATGTAATTATGCAGGTTTTGATGAAAAACTGGGGACTCGACTTAATTCAGCAGGAGAACAAGGTCAACCCAAGAAGGACAACCTTATACCCATTGTAAGTTTATGCTCATAGGATTTTGTTATTCAGCGTTGTTTCTGAGATCGTTTAAATCAAAATTGATGACAGAATAAATTTTCATCATTATTTCTCCATGTTTATTTCAAACATATAATTTTGCTCTGAATCTTTGACATTTGCATGAATTATTGAAACATTTGAAATTATGTAAGGTTGGGACATTCATCCTTACATCAAAGTTCAAGACAGTATAGTATTGTAAATACAAGAGGTTACTGTTTATTATCAGTACAAACCACCAAGGATAAAAGGAAAATTTTTGGACGACAGAATCTAAATTTTAAAATCCTTTGAAGAGATAATAAATGCAATTAACAGAAATTCGTTTGTGAGGGTAAAAAAGAAACTTTACACTTCCACAATAAAGATTCATCATCATCAGGTGTGTGATTTTAAAATATTTCTAAATCTACACCTGCACAATACATACATCATCAGAAATTCATTTGATTTTAAAACATTTCCACATCTACATCTACACAATATCCTGCAAACCACCGCAGGGGCGTGTAGCAGGGGGTGCTAGTTCACCACCCGTAAACTAGAACATAACACATGCAAAACCAAATCATGCCACCTCTACACAAATATTAGTTTGTTCATACACTCGACAACCTTAATCACACGAAAGAAAGTACTTACATGTAACAACATTCAATTACAGGATACACACAATCAAATCATGCTGTAGAACTGTTAAAAAGATAGGTCTACTAAATAAAAAGAATAACATGAAGGAAGAAACATGCAAGATATCAAGAAATATATACACTCCCAACTCTAATTATCTTCTATGCAATTACTGTCATGTTTATTATGATCTCTAATGGTTCAAAGAAAAAATGGCATTTTAAATCTATCCATTCTACAATAAATTTCCCTCATTTTCTGTTGGTAATCTGATCTACCATAGTAAGTGGGGGCTTATAATATGACCTTAATGTCCTCAGATAAGTAACCAGCCTCAAATTTACACCGTAAATTTAGCCAGTATTTAAGCCTATGGTCAACTATTGGCTTCAATCCTAATTTTTCCAACAGTGTTGTGACACTGCTACCTTGTTCATAACAACTTTTCACAAACTTAGCTGCTTTATTTTGCAGTCAATCTAGTTCCAAAACCATTTAGAGCACTCGACTGGACATTGAGGGATCCAGGTTCGAATCTTAGTCAAGGCGAATGATTTTTACACTCTGAAATTGTTGCATTGAAATCACACTTCCATAATATCTCAATATACTATAAAGCAGAGGTTCACCTCTTCATTGAATTGCAGTTGGTACAATGTTTTTCCTTCCCCTGGTTCTTTGAAAGCATATAGATGCTGTGTTTGATTGGCTATAGGAGGTATTTTTTATGCCCTATAATTTTGTGGGAGGAAAATTTTCCAATTATCTCTTTATGAAGAGCTAAACAGAAATCCTTTGAAGGATTCTCATTCAAATTATCCATTGTCAGAATTAAGAGGCATTCAGAAAGACTTTCCTTTTTTCTTCTGGTCTCTTTTCTTTGCATCAAAAAATTTGCTAACTATCAAATAATATATCATATTTCTGAACAGTTCTGGGTCCCATGAGCATTGTAGACCTATATACAAAAAACTAAAGTTTTAAATTTCTATGGTCTGTTTGAGCTATACAGCCTCAAGCACAGTATGCACAACCTTAACCTATACACAATATAGCCATATGATCACTAAAATAACACAAAATTTTAAAACAATTAAACACTGTAAGCTGTCAAAGTTCTGCCGTCAGTCCAACACGTTAGTGATTTTCAAGCTTCCAAGCAGTGCCTGCGCAGTAAGCAACTTAAGGTTTAAAAATGAAACTGATAAATGAATGTAAACAAATCATTTGTATTCTATCAATAACTATTTTGAGCTATACTTTGGGACTCTTGTCTTTTAAATGCACTGCTGTCCTTTGCATACTTGCTCATTCTCCTATTATGTAAGGTATTCATATTGTAAATTATTATTATGACAATGTTATTATAACCATTTCTCAAAATTTTTGCATGCATCTTTTGTTTTTGTATGACATATCTTATATTTTACCATTGTAAACTAATGAGATAAAATAATAAATAAATTAATTGATACTGCGCTACACTGATGACATTTGCATGGATATTGTGGGAGTGCTGGAAATTATTTTAGCGCAGGCGGTGCTAGGAAATACTAATAAAGCACATATAAAGCGTTTGAATGAACAGCAGATTTATTCTGAGTGCTGTGGATAATAGACCAAGGTCAACACGGAAAGATATATGCCATGGGCGCAACGTGCACAAGAGGGATGAACGCTCAGCGGGGGTTGAGGCATGACTGGTTCCGCGTGGGTCAAAATGCCTCCTCGTAGGTCAAGCCTAGGGTGACACCTCGCGGTACACCCCTGAATCGCACAAACAAATGAACCGCCACAGATATAACCATGGCATAGATGAATAAAGATTACTACTATTATCGTTACATTCTGTAATCTCTTCTTCCAAGTATCTGGCAAGAATTAAGTTTCATTTGCATCATAAAGGTTGGAGACTCGAGATGGGTTTTGCAAACTGGATACTTCTTCTACTACCACTGGCTAGGTGGCTACCCTGCCATCAGGTTACATGAGAGGAGGAGGGACCCCAATACAATGGCCTTCTGAAAGCCAGCTGCAAGCATATCTGCTCTAGTACTATAAACTGAGATGCACTCAAAGCTCTCTAAAAATGAACCCTTGACACCAATAAACATGTCTAAGACGATGGCAACAAGTTTGACAAAATCATTTTGGGCACATATGCTAAAGTTTGCAGAGTAGAACTTGGTATTTCATCTGCTTTTCTATCTCCTAACCATTCATTCTTACTTCAGTCAGAGCTAAAAACTCAATTATGAAAAAGGTATGCATAAGATGAGTGAGGAAAACAATAACCAGACCAAAGGATTGGTGAAAAGCAGACGTCAGCTCCTGCAATAGTTATAATTAATATGACATTCATTTTTCTCTGGACTGTCCTCTAAAGATCATGCTTTCATATGAGAGCATTCCATTTTCCAATGATTCCTAACACTATTTCTTTCCTTATTTGATTTTCAAAATCAAAATTTCTGAATTCCTTGGAATTATTCTTTTAGGTTCAGAAGCATCTACAAAAACTAATTGACATTTTGGATGAAGTTAATGTTGGTGGACATGAGGATGAAGATAGTTTTATGGAAAAGAAGAAAGAGCAAAATCACTTTGCTTCATCTTGGCTGATGAAGATTCTCGAGTATGCAGATTATGAAAGCCTGAAAAATTGTTTCTCCCAGATTGGCGTTGGTACTAGTTACAAAGAAGAAACAATGAGGTATGTGTTAGCTATGGAGAAATCCAATGCTAACTAGGAATTTTAGCTAAAGAATAACATTATTCCTAAGCACACATGCTACCTTGCCTCTTATAAACAATTGACAGGAGCCAAAAAACTACTTCAAAAGAATGTGTCTGAGAATTGAAGTATGCATAGAAGGTGAAGGAAGCTAGGGTAATCACTCACTTTCACTATCAAACTGTATTGTCACAGTTGTGATATGCCTTTATTTTGTGCATGAGATAACAACATTACCCCCATTTCATGGAAAAAAATTAGTTTGGCTTAGATGCATTAATCATACCTGGTTTGAAAAATGTATATTAAAACTCACATTCATACATAATTTTGCAAAATTATTAATTGCCTAAAACTCATCCTCCAAATTGGAATATTTTGAGGGAATGCACTTACAGATGAAATGCTCTCTCCACATAGCCCATGTAGGAATCAGTATTACATTGAAAAAACCTCCCAGCTTTAGGAAGCAAACTTAGGCCCTTAGGGTGAGAAACCCATACATTAGCCTCCTTTCACTCTCTGATAAATAGTTTAATGTTGTTTGGGATGTCAGGTTGTCTTGTTATACAATCCTAAGAAATGGGTGATGTTCGGTACACCCAAAAACTACCTTAAAAAGTAGTTTACCAATTATAAAAATTTATTTTTAAGTCCAATTTGTTGGTCCCAATAATTTTGAAATAATGATGTTTTACTATAATATTTGCATAAAAACTACACCACATATACACATCAGACAATCATTACCGTAATTTTAGGAAGTCTATTCATAGATGTAATATCAATACTTGATCTCATTATTTATTTTCACAGGGTTCTATAATAAGTATCAACCAGTTAAGCCGATATCATAATAATAATTCTCATTTTTCTACTTGAAGGGACTTGTTTCTCGACGTTCTGTCACAGGTTGGAACAAAAGCATCGATAACCCTCTTGACTGATTTAATAGTAAGTCAAAGCCTCAAGGATGAATCATCTGTGCAGGTACTAAAAACAATACCATTTTATGCACGACAACTTGATGCTAGTCTGTTGGAAAAATATGAGGTAAAATACAATTTTACTTACAAAATGTTACCAGTGTCCTGCCATATGTTCAAAGATAAAATTAGCTTTTCCTATATTTATCTATTGAAGTAATTATTTAAATCCACAGAGTGTACTTGGAATAGATCACAATGACCAAATAAAACGTGCAGCAACTCTTAGTTTTGCAACTCTTGTCAATAGAGCATGCAAACATGATAGGTGCCCAGCAGAAGTACTTGAAAAATATGTCCTGAAGTATTATGAACTATTTAAAGGTAAGACACATAAGAATAAGAACAATAATTCATTTCATTTCTGTAGCTTAACCTAAAATATTTACATATACAATTATCACATATGCAAACTGGAAACTGATGCCTGATACCAGGTGTGAGGTTTCATGAATCGATACCAGATAAGAATGGTTGAAATATCAATAATACCTTGGTCACCCATATGAAAATAGTGAAATTTAATGTGCTAAATTTCTTTACTAAGTAATGAGGTGTGGACTATGGTAGTTATTCCACATCAAAGTGCACTATACATGGACATCTCGACGTTTTAGCTTATACGTACACATAAGAAAAATCTCTCCTAATATGTCCTATATGTGCTACTTTCGTGCATAAAAATATTCAGCCAAGGCCTATATCATGCTATGTAAGGTTTACAGGGAGTCTTTTCTTCCCTTTAGTACAGATAGGAGATGGTTTAGAATGTTTAAAAAGGGGAGACAATCAGTATCAAAGGAAGGAAGATCCTGAACTCCAGTCACTGCTTTAATGGAAGCACACATTAACACTGCCATTGCCATTCTGAGAGAAGATCAAATTGTTTTACAAATACTCTCAGAAATACTGAAAATTTTATTGGGTGCTTTCCACATTTGTAAACAGAAAAAAAAGCTCATGATGTGTTTGAATGTCAATGTGAAATGTGTTTCTCACCCTACCTTTGGTTTAGACTTAGCTCAATGTGACTTTTTTCTCTTCCCAATGCAAATAAACCCTTTGTGTAAAGCATTTTTCATCAAAAGAAGCAGGCATCGGCAAATTGAAAATGTTTCAACTTGCAATGGCTGCCAATGCAATGCTGGAATCAAATCAATGAAACTTGAGCCACATATACATTACATATCAAGCTAAAAATATAGCGTAAATATGCATTATTACAAAGTAAAGTTTGTGAAAAAATTTCTGACAATTCACCATTGAGCAGCTCTCATATGTCCATTATAGTGCTAAAAAATAAATGAGAATAGATTAAGTCTAATGAGTGAGGTAGTTGCGAGAAACACAGCAAGCATATGGATTTCCCTGAATGGCTGCATTCAAAGAAATTTAAAAATTTGAAATAAGAAAAATATTATACTTCATATATGCATGTGATTTTATTAACTTTAAGGATGCAAAGAAGGAAAACTTGGTCATAAATTAATTTCGGTATTACTCACAATAAAGAGAGAGGACTAAATTACACTGGCAAAAGTCTGTTGAAGTCAATGTTTTTAGCAACAAGCTACTCTAATTCCTTCATTGGCGACTGCTAAGTTTTGAATGAAAGTTGGTAAATTTAACAGTTGCTTGTCAGAGATTACTTTTCCAGTATCACCATTTTTTGTCAGTATATGCCAACCCTGCCATATTCTGCAATGAAAACTTATTTTATTTTGTAATGAAACAGTGATTCATTATTCTGGCATATTTAATGGATAGTTAAATATCATCAATCTATGGATTAAAGAAGAAAGTTATCATTAAAATGTTAATCATTACCAGAATATTTGGAAATTTTACTTGTAGATGCAACAGAATATCAATGGCAAATGAATTACTTGGAAGGACTTAGTAATATTGAAGTAGGAAAAGTAGTGGAGTATCTCGAGCCCATTATAAAAGGAGATCAGCCACATTCTCATCACATACGTTTTCTGGCAATGTGGGCAACTAGATTCCAAGGCTCTGAAAGAGTAAGTAACTCCTATATGTAATATATTGACTGAAATATTTTTCATTATGAATAATTAGAATACCCTAAATATAGTGTTATGACAAATATAATGATTGAAAGATATCAATGTGTTTATGATCAGAATAGTAATAAGATAACAAAAAGTAAGAGCAAAAATTTAATGCACGATCAAAATTAAGCAAAATACTTGTTCTTTATGAAACCTGTGAAGAAATACAGAAATACACAATTTTAAAAGATTTTACCATAAAATTAGCAAAATTTCACACTTACTTTATAGGCTCATAGTAATTTTTTTCTGGCCTAAATTTAAAAGTAGATTCAACAGCAAGTAGGTATCCTGACTCCCTTTTAAAATAAGAGGAAATGCTTTGCTGTCGCACTGATTTTCTTGTATTTCCAAGATATCATGACAGGGCCCTGGAATTACCATATATTCTCAAATTTACTACAAACAACACTCCAAAGTCAAAATTGTCCATGGATATTCTACATGTATAGGATTGGTGATGCAAAGTACTATGGTACCATTAATACAGGAAACCAGAAATGAACAAATTTTAAGAACAAAAATTACTGTCCTGGCAGGATCGCCAGATTATCAATATTCCAAATCAAGGATAATTAGCAATACCCAAACACAAAAAGTATCAGTGACTAGTGAGCAATGTCTAGCATTATTACAAGAAATAAGACAGAGGAAAGAAAAGTTAAAGTAGCAGGGGAAATTTTTCCATTCCAATTTGTAAAATACCAACATTTTCACCACATATATACTGAAACAAACTGATACATGCAACAGTCCTAGACTTCAATTTATCAAAAAAAGTTAAGTTCAAAGAAACAAAAATAATGGTATATTGGATAATAAAAGTTTCTGGAAACTGGACCTAATCATGTTATGAAAAATATAGTGAATGAAAGATATGTCCATGTTCATGATCATAATAAAAAAAGTTAATAATAAGTAAACGATTTTAAAATGTTTGCCATTTGTCCATTTATGCTACATGGTTAAATCAAAATTATTTTAACATCTACAATTACTAATCTGCAAACTGTTTTTCCTGCAGGTTGAAGAAGTATACTGGCCAATATTAATAGACAAAATGCAACATCTTGAACTTCGCGTAGGGGCTTTTGTTATTTTGCTTCTGTCTAAACCAACACAGGACAGATTTAACAGCATAGCAGCAGTTATGGAAGAAGAGATAGAAGGATCTTATCTTTATTACTTCTTTTACAGCACAATGCAATCTCTTGCTGGCACTAAACACCCATGCTACCAGATAATGTAAGTGAAATATTAATAAATTGCAACTTGCTCAATTTGAGCTACTTCCACTAGTTGTTCCCAATAGCCTTTTAACTGAATATCAAGGTACTTGACTTGATCAACATCTGTTTATTAACTGTGAGAATGAGTTAATTACCTGAAATATAAAGCTGCATGACTGACTGGCTGACACAATTATAGATCACTTTCAAGGTTCCTACAAAGCCAAAATTCCAAACCATATCTTTCTATGGGGTTCCTTAATTAGACACCACACTTCAGATGGGTTGCAAAGCTAATAGAATATGAGGGCTTATTTGTTCGTTTTTTCCAACAATAACCAAAATACTTTTGTCCTAGACATTAACAAACATACATTAATTCTAATTAATAATGTAGTATAACTCTGAAGTTCATTTATAGTGAACAAGTTCAATTTAATTACAATAAATTATTTAACATAATAGCAGAAATAATTATGGAGTCATCAGCAAAAAATATATACAGATATCAATAAAGCTAAAATTGTAAATTGGTACATCCTCATTAATTTTTTTTCGCGATTCACCAGCAGTTATTTTACATTGACTTTTATAAGAATTCTGAAGTTGATATGTTTTAATTTTATACAAGTACAGTATTATTCTCTTGTTTTCAGTTTAACTTCATCTTTAAAATGGGGCATTAAAAACTGGGTGAAATGATGTTTAATTGTCGAGTCTATTAATTTAACAAATAAGTATATTACACTTGGATATTGTTCCTGCTATTTTTATGTATGCATGGGGGTATCTATACTCTTTGATATCTGATTAATATCAAGGTGACAATAGCATAACTTCTATGTTACTAGGAAAAAACCAGCACAGAACATCCTGCAATATGCCAAAACACCAAAAACATTACTTTGGACTGGAAATCATATCTCAGATTATATCGATCCTGATAATCACTTTGGAGGACTCCTGCAGCTGTTTATGGTGGCTAATCCAAATACAGGAGGACCTAATGTCTTATACTTTTTGCACAATGATCATTTCCTGGGACATTCACGAAATATGTTCTCTGTGAGTACTCTCTTTCCTATGGTGATAGAGTATAATACAATTTTTCAAGCCCCAATTTAACTCTTTTCCTGATTCAACACAATATTCACTTATCTACAGCCATTGTCTTTTATCACCTAGGTAAATCATAAACTCCTAGAATCCTCAATTTTACGGATGCTGAATTTACATATTTTTTTATGAACTGGATAGCTCTCCATATAAATCAATGCAATAAAAACCATTAATTTATGTTTTTAAAACCTGGAAAATAAAACCTCATCTCCCCATAGAGATCATGAGATAATTTTAATATTTTTCCCCAGGTTGCCTTTATAACAGTATGTTTTTTGAATAAGTATGCTTATTGGTTAATATGTTAGTGTTTGGTAATAAACTGGCGGAAAAGAAGTTATTCAAATTTTAAAACGATTATTGGACTAGTTATATTTCATGAGGTAATCTTAACAATGTGAAATTTTGTGGATTTATTCAAATGATAGGAATCTTTTAAAAATCACTTCTTACTTTTACTTCATTTTCATCATGATTAACATAACTTAAACATTTTTAAAGAAAATCAAAATAGTAATATCAAAAATAAACTTAAAATTCTGGAGGAGGTTCATGCAAATACAGGAAGCTTTCTAGTACATAGGAAATATTCCTAAATAAGAAGTCCTCCATAATTGTTTTTCTTAGGCTTTTGTTTATTTACATTTACTGCACCTGATTGTAGGTATAAACAATTGTTGCCATTTATACTATTTATTTTGTTACAATTCTATGAGATATTTAATTTTACCAATGCAAAATAAGGGACACTGTTTACCCTGTAATAGGTGAACAATGTTTTTTGAAGTGCAATTGTTGTATGATAGAATTTGAAATATAGTCGGACTTTTAGTGGTTGTTAATATGGTAAAGGAGCAGATTTTGCATCATAGTTGAAGGAAGGAAGAAGACCCTAATACTTTGAGGGAGAGAGATACTGTTGGTGATTTGTGAGCTTGATATCAACTGTCGTGAGTCACTGGAGAGGGAGAAAGGGAAATTTTAATGTCTAAGAAAGTGAAATTGGGACCATAGGTCAAGAAGGTAAATTAAACATAAATAGCCATTGATTTAAGAAATGACTTTGGAGAGGGGGGAATAGGGGCCAGGGAAAAAGATTGAAAATAGGTTATCCATGAATTTGAGCCAAAAAAAATGGGTTTCAGGATGTGAGAAATAATTATGCCAAGAATTTGTTTGAATTCAATAGGAAACATTCTTTAGCCGCGGTAGTATTGTCACTAGGGTAAATGTTCAAAGTGAATTTAAAAAGTTAAAACTCTTCTGAGAGTAAAATGGCTGACAGTAATTGACCATCTTCATTTTTCTCAACTCGCAGCGAGTAATGTTACTTGGCTCCCTACAGCCAACATGAAATAATTGTCACTAGGTACTTTGAGGGTGCTGTGGGTTGTGCACCAACCATTTTAGTGCCCAGTTCATGGGGGCAGGCTAGTTACAACATGCCTTAAGTATCAGATGCACTGAGGAGATTGTTGAAGTTCTAAGGGACATTTTTCTTTTGCATTCAGAAAATTAAAATGGTTCTGAAATGGATTCATGAAGTCCCTCAAAACCTGATTGAGAATATCTATCTCACCCATCTATTATGAATAAAGTGATTACTGGGAAAGTGACCCAGAAACTTCTTCAGTAGGGGTTGCAAGGGAGAAGTTTGACCCTAGTATTCAAGGTCAGTCAAGCTAAATAAGAAATACTGAGACTCATTTATATTTATTATGCTACCTTGAATTTATCCTATATGGCTAGTGCATTTGAACTCCTCTGAACGAGACTGCAAATCATCAATGGAAGTTTGGAAAGGCTAACCAGGCTTATTGGTATAACAATGCCACCAAGAATCCTCCCTGTGATGGGCGTACATGAGATCAAACACCTTACTGTGCTTTTAGTGCACAACAGATTCCTAAACTTTTGGAGGGAGCAAGATTGATCCATAAACTATCTTGGTGGGCAAGATATGACATCACTCCTTAGGGGTGTAGTATTGGCCTAGTGAGCCAGTCCACTCCTCCTAACTTATTAGATGGGTCCATAGCATGGCATCAGTCAAATCCTATTCAGGATAGAGCATTGTCCCTTCTACAAAATTCCGAAGGTCTTCTAAAGAAAACTTCCCAGTTCTCTCATTTACAGATGAAGTACAGTCTCTAGAGCTTGTTCTTTTGCAGCAATGGACAGTGGCAATGTCTCTAGAGGTTTCAAGTACAAATAATTCCCTACCTAGATGATTGGTTGCCAGAGGAAAAGGATTTTTCCTTAGCATTTTGTACTTTAATCATCAAATGGTACAATGTAGCTCCCTGAAAGAACTGAGAGACTATTGGATACAACCTGAGACAGGGTGGCTTAATAAAGACCATAACTAAAATAAAGATTTTAGGGGAAGAACTACAGAGGAAGATAAAAGATGCATACTAAGATAAATACAAAATGGAAGATGCCAGGATAAGAATCCATAGGGGAATGAAGAGATTGAATTGTAATAAAATTTTCTCAATTCTACAAAACAAAATCTCAAAATGGTACTCCTTACTGATGACAGAGTTATCCCATGTCTTCTTGATTCACATGTTAGTTACTGCTAAAGCTGTGACCTGGCGAACTTTATTTTTTTCTGACACTTTTCTCCATGCCATAATTTTGCTTTTGTAACCTTTGTATTCAAATCATCTTCATCTTTCACAGGTGATATCTAGTCAATCCATCATATTTGTCCGTTGATAGATCAAGCAAATTGAATGCAGACAGAGGATTATCAATGAAGAAAGTAGTGCATTTCTTCACTATTGTTACAGGCTCTTGACTTTGGCAATATTGGGAAGAGCAAATACATATTAACTCCTCCTCCATGAGCGTAAAAAATCAGCATTTGGAAATTTTTCGAGTTCCATTTCGTCTCCAAAATTCTACCTAACATATTTTCATCTGTAGCACTATTTAAGCGTTGCCGCTTTTCTCTATGCATTTACTATTTTCTCGATTTCTCTATACCACCATTTTCTCAATTTATTCTGGCGCTATTCATTCTGGACCCACTGAAAATTAGTTTTTTAATATGAGGAAAATTCTAACATAATGTGTTGGAATAGGTTTTTCCTATTGGTTTGTACGTTGAAAATATTAATACATCCCAAGTAAAAACTTATAGCTTCAGTCCGACCGATTCTTGAAATTAATGTGTGATACATTAAAGCGCCTTAAAAAGATTTCAAGACATTTATTAATAATGTTAATGCACAGTAAAATTTAGGTATATAAAGAATGAGGTTTCAATGAGTGAACCGTATGATATGGCTGGAATTTGAACTTTATTTTCCTCAAGGAGTTCGTTAGATTTGGTTTTTCATGGCAAATTTAAGCTAGCTCTATCATTTCACATTAACTGTCGTAAATAAGAAATCCCGATGCGTGTTTCACCAGATCCATTTCAAAATACAAAGATTACTTAAATGATACCCTGTTGCTAGAATTATAAGGGAAATAAATTACTTTCCTTCAAAAATTGATACTCTCTGGTTAAGATTCCACATTTTACGCCATTGATTCAAAACTTATGTTTGAATTACAGTCGTCTCGTCAGTAAATACGCCATTATTCCTTCGTATTGTTTGAATTGAGAGTCATCACCCATGCATGCGCCTTTGTTTCGTGATGGTACTGTCTATGCTTGCTCCCCGGAAATAATTTTCATGCAATAATTAGCCGAAGTCGTGTCATAAGTGTTTCAAAAGAAAAATTGGATCATACCTTCTCTTAATAGCTCTTTAACAAGATTGCAAATCCTCGCGTCGTTTACTACAGATCAGACACCCCGCCAGCTTTGTGCACTTTTAAGCATCGCAACTGATTACGACGCAGGGCGATGCTCAATTATCATTATCTCCAGAAGCAAACTAGTCTTGAAATCCAGTTAACTCCACGTTGTTCAAAGTTTGCACGTGGTTGGTTGTGGAATGTGTTATTTATTCTGTTACACTGAGTTAAAAGTTTATTTTGAACTAATACTGTGAGAAATCCTTATATTATTCGTTCAATCGGATCTTATTTTGTCTTTAAAATGCCATTTTTCAAAAATCCTCGCACCCATACCTCGAGCACCAGGACTGCCTCCAAAGTGAAGAAAAGAAAGAGAGGTGTCCCAGGAAAGATAAATAAATCGGTAACTGTGAATGGAGACAATGACGAAGAAATTTCCAGTGATCTAGAAGAAGAATCATTTCGTAAATTGAATGATAGTTTCTCCGAAGAAGAGGATGAAGAAACGGCACAAGAAAAACGCCTGAAATTAGCCAAGAAATACCTTGAAGAAATAGAGAAAGAGGAGCAGTTACGGTTAGAGTCTTCAGAAATATCTAAAGATACTATCGCTCAGAGATTGAAAGCGGACAATTTGCAGCTTGCCGGGAAGTTAAGGAAATGTGTTGCTGATGAGTATACTGGGTATGATTCGCTGCATACCCATTTATTCAGATGCAAAGATCACAAATTATCGATAACATGTGTTGTGGTTTCGCATGATGATGTAAATATCTTTTCTGGTTCCAAGGACGGTGTAATAGTAAAGTGGTCTGCAGTTGAAAAGAAGAGGTTAGCGAGTGTACCCTCAAGAAGTCAGAGAAGCAAAAAACGTGAAGGGATTGTGAATTGTTTAGCATTGTCTTTTGATGACAAGTTCTTAGCGTCGGGTGACGATGATAAAAGAGTGCAAATTTGGAAGCCAGATAATTTGGAACTTCTGCAGACATTCACATCCCACAGAGATGCTGTTACCGGATTGGCATTTCGTTTAAATTCTCATCAATTATTTTCAGTGTCGAAGGATAGAACAGTGAAACTTTGGTCAATTGATGACATGTGCTATGTTGAAACCATGTACGGTCATATGAATGGGGTTACTGACGTAGATTCCATGACTCAAGAGCGCGCTATCACTTCAGGAGGCCAGGACTGTACTATCAGGCTATGGCAAGTTGCTCAAGAAACGCAGCTCGTCTTCAAAGGTCACTTGGGATCAATTGATAGTGTCAAATTCATTAACGAAAGTTCTTTTTTTTCTGGCGGTGACGACGGTCAATTATGTCTCTGGAGCGTGTCGAGGAAAAAACCTTTGTGTTCTTTACAGGAAGCCCATGGAAAACAAGAATGTAATGGTGAACCGAACTGGATTTCTTCACTAGCGACATTTACTAACACTGATCTTCTTGTGTCTGGTTCCTGTGATGGTTTTGTGAGATTGTGGAAATGCGGTGCCGGATTTAAATCCCTAACTAAAGTTTTTGATATACCATTGATAGGGTTTATAAACGCCTTACATTTTTCACGTGATGGTAAATATTTGGTTGTTGCAGTAGGTCAAGAGCATAGACTGGGGAGGTGGACTAGAATAAAAGAGGCAAAAAATGGAATATATTATATTCCCTTAGATAGGAGTACCTCTTCTACTGGTGCTTCTGAACCCGTTTCTAAGGTGGTTGCGTGAGTGTAAGTGGGGTCCATTGTATGAAATATTGACGTATTAATTTGTCGGAAATCGAGACTGTGTCACAGGTAGTAATCGGAGAAGTCTTGTGTGATCTTGCTTCATTTGCTCATAAACTTAAAATTAATACAAATGTAAAGGATATTGTCTTGGAATTGAATAAATCTTTCAAATGGTTAACAATTGTTTTCAATGTATTTTGTGGTGCTAGATTTTTAGATAGAAGTGTTCCGCTAAGAAATTCCAATTGGTGAATTAATATACATTAAGATTACTAGGTAAACTTGCATCTAGACCTGTAGTAAATACACGAAAGAGGGTTCCTTGCACATTATAAAACAAAATGTGTAGAATGTCATTCTCGAATTATTTAACTGGAGATTTTTGAGGTAAGTAATGGTGGAGAATTTACAGTAGTTTCTTATCAACTTTTCAATTTTGGAACGAGTGCTAGGAGGGAGGGAGATTTAATTCAATGATGAAACTGTCTCCATTTATTTAAATGAAACATTGAATTTTTCCTGTGATTACATTAATCCACAATCCAACCGTCTGTACAAGTATGAGGATTTATTACAAATCACCCATTTTTGTAGTCTTTAATGGGAAATTAGGGACGACTTTAGTTGCATTTCTTAACTGAATGGACCCAGAGGCATAAATACATAATGAAAATACTTTGTCTATGGTCAAAGATAACTTATTTGGTTTTCAGGGTTGTAAATTTATAATTTTTGTGTATTTGTATAAATAATTCTTGTTTTGTCATCAGTTTTACATAAAAATCAGAGGTATAAGGAGCCCAAACCTAGAGCTGCAATCATATGCTGATAAGGATAAGCTTGGAAACCTGCAGCAGCTCTTGTCTTCTTTTGATGTTGGAGATGTGGAGGATGAGCCAGTTCATGTAGAACTGATAATTCAATTTCAGGACCGAGCAATAATGACTCATTACTATAATGAAACCAACTATTCAGAAATGTTTTTGAGTGAGTTCTTTTATTGTCTTTGGTACCTATTAAATATTTGTGTGTGTGAAATAATTCCATATTTGCCATTAGACCCATAATGATAGGAAAATTAAGTATTCAAAATCTTTATCCATCCTAAAAAGACTAATTTTCCACAGTATTTTTAGAATGAATGATAAATACTTCCATAAAGTGAAGCCTGAAACAGTAAAATATATTCAAAATCTTTTGTGGAATACATTTTTTTATTGAAAATTCTTCACCATTTTCCATTCATCAAATATTATTGCAGCATTGGAAACGCTTGTGTCCGTGTTTTCAATGTCCTGAGACAGAAAACTTGAATATCATTAATGGGCATGTTAACATTTGGCTTTTTTCCAAGAACTGTAACCATGCATCCTTGTAGAATTATCAGGGAATCTGAGGTAAAATTTGGCTGGCTGATACATTGCAGAGAATGAATTCTGTACCTTTTAATTCATTGTAACCACATTATTTGCCATACATTGGTGAGGAAAGGCACATGCTATATCACCTCTTGACCAATCAAAGAATGAAAAAACAAAACCCACACTCAGTCTCTTGACCTGATTCTAATTCATAATAACATCTTAAAAAATTATACTGCATATTGTCACAACATTCTTGGAATCAATACCAAGCCCCAGTTCATATTCTTTATTCACCAATCATTATCCTTTTTTGTCAAATCATATTTGTTCAATACTTTTTGGATGAAAAATCCCATTTAACAAAATATAACCTATCCCTGCTAGAAGTGGTAATTTCTCTGTTCAGCAACTTTCACTTTGAAACCAAAGTGAATTAGTTTACTTCTTAATATTTCATCTGTAGTGGCCAAATGGTGATAAAATATTCAGCCATTGATGCATTCATTAAGCACATTTATAATATAAGCATTACCCAATTTACCTAGAAGTCATGGTTTCCCTATCTTATCTCTTTGAATATTTCCTCATAATTATGAAATTGATGTTTGACATCAATGATTAAGTTTTAGTTTGTTAAATAGATCTCAGTTACCCTATTGAGACATTGATTATGATCAAGGAATTTTAGTGTCACTAGAGTTCCTTACAGAACCATGCTCCATAGCGAGGTTTTCACTTATCTTTTCTCAGCATCCTTTTTCTGTATCTTTGCCGCGAACTTTCTCCTGGTGATAGCTTTGTGCAATTCAATTTTCTTCTGATGTCCTCTCTACTTTGACCACCTCAGTTCAAAGCACTTCCAAGATAGGTAAATTGTTCTACTTGCTCTAATTTTTGCCCTCTTTTCACTTGAAAAACTAATAACCTTAGTATCCTGACATTGATTTTAACCCCTTACCTGACTGGCTAACTAAAGCATGATCATATTTACATAATTGGATTCTACACCTAGTTTCACTCTTGACAGTGCTTTCCATGCCCCTCTTAAAATTACCTTATGATATATATTGAAAAGAACAGATAATAGTAGGCATCCCTGCCTCACTCCCCTGCCTAGCACTGCTCATTCCCTCTCGCAATCCACCATATGCACCCAAGCTGTGTGAAACATGATCAGGCTGTGGGCAAGTCACCTATCCCTCAAATCGACTTCTATCTTCTGTTATACATTCATCAATTCTACACAGTTTATTGAGCCTCGTGAAGTCCATGAAATAAAAAAATGCATCTTGATTGTACTCGAATTTCTCTATTATTGACTTCATTACTGCTATGGCATTGTGTTCACCTCTCCCCTTTCTGAAACCAAACATAATCCCTTAAGTATTTATTGGCTCTCCTGTGTATCCTTCTGTTAATAAAATTTGCTGTCTCAGGCGTAACTTTGTGGAATTTGCATAACATATTGAAATGTAATGAAATAATTGACTTTGTAATTCCACACACTTTATTAAAAACACGACCAGGTTTCGACGTTGAACGTCATCATCAGGTATCATCATCACCTGATGATGACGTTCAACGTCGAAACCTGGTCGTGTTTTTAATAAAGTGTGTGGAATTACAAAGTCAATTATTTCATTACATTTCAATACCTTCTGTTAATGATCGTAAGTACTACATAAGCTTCATGTGAAATTAAACTCACCGATTTATAGTCCTCGTATAGAGCTGGCTACCATTTCCCTCTTGTGCTTGGGAAGTTACACTAATCTGATAAAATCTTCTGGTCAAATTCCTCCATTATAAATTTTTTGAAAAAACCCATAAAACTCTTCTTTCCCCATTTTCTTAGACCCATAAGTAGTTCTGCAGGGCAGTGGTCTGTCCCCATGGCTTTATTTGATTTCAAATCTTTCAATCCCCCTTCTATCTTGCGATTATGTATGCCTGGACCTAAGCTATCCTCATCTATGTTATATCACCTTTCTATATCTAAAGTTGGTGGCCTAATAACCTTACGGTATAGATCCTCCTATTTATATTTTGCATTTGTCTTGAATCTTGGCACAGTCGATTAATAATTTTCCTGTCTTATTTTTGATACTGTGAGAGGATTTTTCCTTATTACATGCTTCCGCATACTCCCTGTCAGTGCTTTACCTTCATGTGCAACACACTCATTCTACCCATCCTCTGTAAACTTTCCATATCCTGACATTGAATCTTTCACCATGATTCTTTCACTCTATTAGTTTCCCACCTCAGTTTATTATAAAACTCTTTGTGTGTCCTTCTACCTAAGCCTATGTTTGAATTCTTCCATTTCCTCCTTTCATTTATCTTTCTAAATATCTCTTCCATTACCCATGATTCCTTGTCCTTTTACAATTAACTGTTCCTATAGTTTCTTTTTCAGCTTTTGATATCATTTTTTTGAGGTTTCCCATCTTTCTTCTACTTGACCCATCTCCCTGACCTCCCTCATCAATTCTTCCACTCTATCCTGGTCCTCCTGTCTTTTCATCCCAGTCAATTTTTGTTGGATTCTATTTCCTTATCTTTCTTCACTCTTTTTATCCTCTTGAAACTGACATTACACTTTATTAGACATAAAGTATGATCTGAATCCACATCTACTTCCAGAAAACTGTGTTTAATGTTGCTGTATCTCTAATTATTTCTCATGCATACCAATGCCTGTTGTAATGTTTAGTTCAAGTGTTAATTATGATTAAACTCAATCTCCTACTAAATTCCAATGTATTCTCCTGGCAGTCATTCTGCCTTGTCCTTGTTTCTAAACCGTAGGCCCCTACCTCACTACTATCTCTTCCTTCACCAACAGTCATGGTCTAATCCCCCATCACTATCAGATGTTTCTCTCCTGGAACACTGATTATTTCTTATAACTGTTTTTATACCCTGTCAACTTTTTCCTCCCTATGATTGTTTGGTAGCATATAGATCTGAACAATGACATTGGTTCAGCTTTTACTTATACTAATGATATTTAATCATTCACTTGCTCTGTTTACAATGCTTTTCCAATCCTTTCTATTAAGTATTACTGTCAACCCTCACTCGGTTCCCTTCCACCTTGTACTACTCTAAGACTCCAATAATCCTTGCTATTCTCTCATCCCATTTCGCACAGTCCTATTGTGGCACACGGAGGGGAAATAAAAATAATCAGCTTTCTAACTTCTTGTGGCATACTTTGAGTAAACAAGACTTCCACAGGTGAAAGTAATGATTCTGGAATTAGGTTTTCTACATGAAATACGTGGTAATTCCACATGTACAAATTTATTTCACCAATTTAAATAATGATTTCCCACAGGAGTTATGGCAATATGCCCAATTCCATTGAATTTTGACTAAATGTAGTTTTAAATTATAACAAATTACCTGTCTTCATTAGCTGATAACAGTTATGATATGCAAGGATGATACTTTTTTTGTCTAGCCCTGAAAACTATGAGTTCTGGATTTGGGAGTGCTTTCCACCTAAATTATCAACGCCTTCTGTTTCCACTGATCAATGAGATTACTGGGCCAACAGATTTGGGAGTTCCTATGGCCCTCAGAATCCCAATTCCTTTCATGTTTTCTCTGCGAGGGAATTTTACTGTGGATGTTGCAGACAAAAAAATAATAAGAAAAGTTCAAATTGATATGAAGTAAGTATAACTTATGAAATGAAATCCTCTTTCATTCTTAGAATAAGGTACTGGTTTTTTAAACTGGGAACATTCACTGAAGTGTATTTATGTACCTGAATTATATAAATCTGGCTCTGGTTCTCAACAATCTCTGCTATGTTAGGTTTCATTGTAGGTCTAAATGTTTGAAATCTGACTTAAGAGTAAAATTTCAAAACTTTTGATTAAATGTGTAACTTTCTCTGTCATTCTGTTAAGAGTTTTCATGTTAACTTTGGTGTTGCTTTCACATCATTCAATTTCTCTCTTTGTAAAAATCTCACAATCAGAGTCATTAGTCAGAATTCTTGAACATGTTAATGAAGATAGTTCATTGAAAAACATCCTCATTCCTGTTGAACAAAAAAATTCTGGATTTTTGGTTTGATATCAACATAAACACCCTGCAGTCCCCAAAAAAGGCGTGTGGCAGGGGGTGCAAGTACAATGTAGGGAGGGTGAGTAATAAGAAGGGATATGGGAGAGGAAGGGAAAAATGTCCGTTAGAAAATTATCAAATAATGTGCAAACTTTAATACATGCTGCCGGATCACCCAATTCAAAAAAGCATTAATTCACCTAACAAACTAGTGATTTGTCATGCAAAAAAGGGGAAATAAGAATTAGCCAAAACCATTTTTAGGGCAGGTCTCCACCAAAACAAGACAGGTCATGTAGAACTGAAAAATAAGAAGGGGAAACTCCACCATCACATGGGCATGCAGCTGATGGTCCCAGCCCCCAGAGACAGGGTATGCGACACATCACCTCAGGCAGCTGGGGAGTCTCCTCCTGCAGAGAGATGAGGAATGGAAGGAGAAGCTTGAAAACAACAAAGCAATTCTGTAAATAGCAGTCCCATGTGTTCATGCCAGAAGGGATTTGGCAACAAAATACACGAAATTAGTGAAAGTGCATGCATTTGAGTAAAACTAATTATTTGCTAAACGCTGTGGGTGGCAAGTGGGATTTTTGCTATCTATTACCCTGCAGTTACGATCCTGCATTGACTGTGGGATGAAGAAATTCTTGAGTCTGCTAGTTATGGCATCTCTTTCCCAAATTTTATATTTATGATCCAAGCAACCAGTGTATGTTAATGAGTGCAAATAATTTGTGACACATCGTCACTGAAACGTGGCTCTGAATTTATTTCGTAAGTTCAACCTAGCATTGAATCATCTTTCTTCTAATGATTCCCAACCCAACTCCAGAAGCATTTCTTTGATGCTTTTTGTTTTATTGTAACAGTTTTTAACAAAATGTGCTGCCCTGTGTTGAACCTTCTCAATCCCGAATAGGGCCTTTTTCAGTCGGATCCCAAACACTTCATCCACATTCTAAATGAGGCCTTACAAGAGTGTGGTAACAATGTTCCTTGACCTTGGATTCACTTCTGCCTCGACAATACGTCTAACAAATCCTAATTTTGTATATGCTTGCCCATAGACTATGTATGTGGGTCCTTCAAGTTGTCTTTAGTTATGGTAACACTTAGTTATTTTACTGTATCAATTACTTCTAGGTAATGGTTTAAAAACTAGTGCGAAAAATAACTGCTTTCTCTAGCTATATTGCATATATCTCTTCCCATGGACTATCCTTAATGGGATGGAAGGTCGTGAGCATTCTGGTGACCCCTAGACCTGCACTGGTGGGAGCAATGATATTTGCTCACAGTAGGGTCCACCATGTCAGATAGGTTGAAATATAGCAACCAGAGGAAAGGTAGTTTGTGCAAGGTATGTTCCTGAGTCGGGTGGCTGCAAAGATGTCTGACACCAGTGAGTGGTCCATATGATTGATAGTGTCACAATAAACACACTATTGAGGAAGGTAATAGGAAACCACCTCAATTATTAAACCATAAAACAACTGTAGACAGGATTATTGGAATGAGTCCTGGCAACTATGGGACTCAGGTCAAAAGGGCTGTGTGTTATGTCCCACAGTGGAAGAGGCAAGGCTTCTGCAGTTATCATCCTGAAAAATCCTTCCAAAGTATAAACGGTTATAGAAGTGCATTAGACAACCAATCAATAGGAGGAAGAAGTCATCAGGGTATAAAATCAGTTAGAGGACATATGAGAGGGTGTTTCTGGAGGAAAAAATTTGATAGTGATCTGGTATTCGAATGCAACGATAGGCAAACTCTTCTTCTCACCTATCTTGGAAGTGTTTTGGACCAAAATGGTCAAAGTAGTAGGGACATAACAGCTTTCTCAGGGAGAAGGGCATTGATGACAGGAATGTTGGTGAGGATGTTAAGAAACGGCTCATTGGAACTGATATAGAGTGTAGTTTTGTGTGGTATGGAAACATGGACATTAAGCATGATAATAGGCGTATATTGGAGGCTTTTAAAATGTGGAGAGGGATAGAAAAGTTTAAATGAACAGAAAGGAAAACAAATGAATAAATCCTCAGTATGATGGGGAGGAGAGGGAACAGTTGGGGGAAATCCAAAGGAGACAGAATAAATAGTTGTAGTGCATTTAGATTGGCAATGGGATGTTTAAGACTATGATGTGAGGGGAAAACATTAGGCAACTGAGGAAAGGGTAGGAGTAGGGTAGGTACATGGGACAGAATGAAGAGAGGAAGGAAGTATGTGGAATTGAAGAGGGGCTTATCGTAGTGTTAGATGTCAGGTTGTTTTGTTGGAATAGCAAATCTATATCGTTATACTATTGTGTAAGCTGTGTCCACCCAAAACCTATCTTAACCAGTACAATACCAACAACAGTAGCTGTATTTGTGCTATGGTTTGTATCATTGTATCAGATCTGATGTTGTAGAACTGTCTATCAATACAAAAAATGATTCATAGTGTTCCACTAATAGAGATAGAATTACATCTGCTAGTTTTGATGCATTTAGATTAAGATATGCGCCTGAAATACATTCAGACGAGTAAAACTTTGATGTTTGTCTACATAAGGGTGACTAGTGAATGACATATCATGATTCCCAATGCATTTATATGTATGGAAATTTGACTATATGCTTTGCCCTAAGGATGATGAATGAAAAACTGAAAATTAGCCTTGAAAAACCTGGCAATGCAGAGGACCTGGGAAAATCACACCGTACATCATATATATGTTTTATGTTCTAACATTGATTTTAAGTTGTGTATGAAATCAGGATGTAAATGAACCCAAAGAATCATTTATTTTTTATGTATTAATTTTTAAGATACTGGAGGAATGGCGGAGCTTTTTTGGCAGTCTATAATCCTGTTGGACAATTATGGCATGGAGTTTCAAGATTGCATACAGTCCTTTTCCATCTTCCCTTAAATTACTATGGTAGCTTAGATATATTGCAGAAGAAGGTGCAAGTTGCCATTGGTGGATTAGGTAAGGATTCATACCATAATGAAAGTAATTCGTGCTTTGTTTTGCTGACAATTTAGAAGCACCAGTAGTATCTGGTTTTATGCTCTCCTAAATTTTAAAACCTTAAGAAAAAATGAAGCAATGCAAAATTTTGCTATTTTCAGATGATTCCACCCCAGGTGTTGCTATACATGCAGGAAGCAATGTATTTGTTGAGCCATTAATGTCAACAGAGGATGGCATTCCCAAAGGACTTCTTGCTTCATGCCCATCATGTCTGTCTCACCATCCTGTCCGAGGCGAGAAGTACCATGAGAAGCTGGAGTCAGAAGATTTTGAACTTGAAAATCTTGGGATGAATTTTATATTCAGATATTTTGATTGTGATGTCCCCGACATACAATTTTATATTGGAGATTTGCTATGGCAATATGATGATGAATCAGCACAGCATATTAGTGAAGGGTAATTTGAAAATTTTAATTTCATTAATCACCAAGTGATTTTTCTATCATATGGTGGACATATTATCTTATTTTCATCTAGTATACTCTATCAAAATTGGCTATTCATTCCTAGTTGCATGTACATTATAATGCACTTATCTGCTATCTTGTAATGCTATTTGATATGAATTTTAAAATACTTGTTTTACTTGGTTCAATTCATATTCAATGAACATTTCGTCAAATTTATTAACATTACATTTGAGAACAAGTAAAGTTAAATAGTGATTTGCTGTCATAATCTTTATTAAAACAGTCCCCTCAATATTACAAACACAAGTGACACATTTAGAAGTAGAATCAAACAGAATAACAATTACAATGTCATTGAAAAAATGTGCTTTAATGTTTGATGAAGTTTCTTGGTCTTTCACCAGGTCAGGGGTTGCATGTTGGCTGAGTTCTTGAAGCTCGACTTAAACATCGTCCTCAGTGCAGATGAGATGATCTCTCATCTGCCCTGAGGATGATGCTTCAGTCAAGCTGTGAAATATCAGCCAACATGCAGTCCCTGATCCACTGGAAGAATGGAGCAAACTTTGTTTAGCTGATACACTGGAAAAGCACTAGATCCAAGTTCAGCAAGGATGTTTATACAGTATTTCAAAACAAACTATGGAATTCTATCTAGCCCTGGCCATTTACCCAGATATCGGCTTTGAGTTTCTTGACTACATCATGGATACAGTTCCAGAAGTTAAAGTAATAATACTGAAATGGATGTTTGTGTCACTCGTAGGATAGAGGATTATGTAAAAACTGGAGAAAAAGTCAGCAAAAATATTCTTTTGGATTATTTCCCTTGTGTGTACCAAAATATGGTCAGCCATGACAAGGGATCTGTATTTAACTTCTGGGAAATGGGAAAACCAACCAAGTTTAATCAAAGCATAGGTTTTATATGGTGATTTATAGGAAAGCCATATCTGCTAGGGAAGTAAAAAATCATTCACTATCACCTTGCCACCTGTTAACCTCACCAGTGAACATTTAAAAAATCAATAAGCATAAACCTTAATAGTCTATTTATTAGATAAACATAATTTTAATATTATTTAGAATGTAAACTTTTAAACTTCACAGTCCTGAATGCAACATGTGAAAGAACATGATAAAAATAGGCTCATCATCACTATGTACCAGTGAGATTTTTCATAATATCAAGGTGCTGAAACGTAGTAGGTATATTTGAGGTTCATACTACATTATTTGTATGGAGACCAGTATAGAGCATAAATACTCTATAATAATGTGAATTTGGGTAATATGATTCGTAGTTTCACTGTATCTATCAAATTACACTTTGCCAGCATTGGTTTGATATAATAATTAATAAACTTTTTCACAATAGGTCTTCCGATTATGGCATAAATATTATATTTCCATTAAGAATGTATAACTACCTCATGTATTTTCCCATACCTGGAAGATGTGGATTTGTAGTCAAGGCTACTTCCGGGGCAAAAACAAAAGGGGTGAGGCTACTTCTTAAAATATTGATTTTTGCATTGTTCATCGTGTAATCATTTGTTTAATATTATTTTTTAATGATTTAACTAGGTGGTAATCAGTACTCAGATGATTCCTGATGATTCTAGAAACAAAGAAAAAGAAAGGATAACTTCTGAATACTCATTTCCAGAAAAGTATCATCTTAAGGGATCAATAGCAAGAGAAACAACATCAGGAGAGTTGGTGCAAGCCTATGACTTCTCATTCAACTACCAAATGTTTAGAGATGGCTTGGATTACTTCATTAAAATTAAATGTGGAGAAAGTGAAAACTACAGTGACAGAATGAAGGTGTGCATTCAAGTTTTTATCAAAAAGTCAGTCAATTATAATCTTAACTCATTACATTAAATTAATGTCCAGGCTACAGTACCTACTCATGAATGAATATCATAAAAAAACAGGCACAGTATTCATGTGGAAGGCACATATCAGGTGGATTGAAAAACATTTAGTAATTTTCCTCACTTATTTATTGAAATTCTTATCCAGTTTTAACATTATCGCATCATTTTCAAAAGTATAGGAAATTAACCAACTTTTTTCAGTCAACGAGAGTCATTCCACCAAGTCTCAGTGCCTAAAAATCATTCTGCACTCATCAGGTTAGGGGGTTTCAGTAATTTACCTATGTCTGTTAGTGTGAGGACAAAAATTATTTCATGGACTTGCTTGAGGTGATGTAGATGTATGCATGAGTCTATGAACTATCAGATCAGAATTTTGATGACAAACATGTTGTTTTGACTTTTCAAACCCTTTCTTCTTTACTCCTTGGATCTCAATTCTCTTCTCTTTCTGATTCATTCCAGCATTTCCATATTTTCAACACAAGAATTGTCTAACTTGTATTATTGACCATTTACCCTTTTTGTTTAGAGAGCAAAACCTGCCCTGCCCCCAGTCCCTATCACTTAAACCTTATTTTCTTCTGGTAGCTCTCAACTAGTGGCTTTAATGTGATCCCAGTCTAGAACTTTTTGACTAATAGTAATTGCCATGGCCAAGTTGTCATAAAATTTTGGTGAACCTTGAAGAAGCATACCTGCAACAATTTTTTTTGTTCACCAATCCTTTCAAACCTTTGAACCAATGTAATTACCTCACTGATATATTTGTCCATAGACTTAAACTTGTCCAGTCTCATGGTTTAATGCATTAAAGAAAGCAGGGACACACAACACCAGCTAGGTATATTTAGTTTTATTATTCTTATAACATTGTCTATCCTTTAAATTGATTTTAATAGCTCATCCAAAGTTTAAAAATGTCAGCTGCAAAATAAAACCTTATTTCGTCATTCTAGTTTTCCTATAATACAGTAATTTTTATAATGACTTGATATCAATTTAATTGCTATCGTTTAATAATTTGTAAGCAAATATTTTAGGTTTGTTTTGTCTTACATTTAATCTGTTTTGTCAATTTTTTATGATTTTAATGATTTTTAATCTGTCTTTCCAGAAGCAATTTTTTATAATACTATAGGATAGGAATTTCCTACTTTTGTGTTTTTTTCCTTTTTATATGACTAATTTGATGTTTTGTTTAAATATTATCTTCGTTAGTATTTATATAATATTGAAAGCCTGAAGTAAAACTAAAACATATTATTATTAATACAATTTATTAAATTGATAACCATTATCTAACGCTAGTATTCCATTACCACATCTACAACATTCTCATTGCAATACATGATATTGAACAACACCATAAATTTAACTATGAATACTACCGGGAAAAGTTAACAATTCAAATATAAAGTACTTCAATATACTTGTATTCTATATGAGAGATGAGAGAACATAGTAGTCCAGGAGGTAGAGTCTTGGACTACTGATCAGAGGGTCCAGATTCAATCCCTGGGCATGCCTTTGAGCACCCTCAAATTCACCCTAGCTTTGTGATTTTATGAGTACGAGTTTTCCCTGGGAAACCATGGGCGGCACAGGGAAAGAAACTGCCCCCATACCCTGATGTGTGAATTACACACACTGTTGAGCTTAGTACTAGATAAGCTATGCTCTTAACTTCCAAGCCAACTTTTGGGTTGATAATTGAGATGGCTTTCTATGTGCATTTGAGTAGATATTGTAACTTTGTGTACCTATTGTAAATTATTTGAAAGTTATACTAACCTATTAGATAAATTTTACTGTTTAAGAAAAAAATGGAAGCATTTACTGTATTTTTTGTTCAAGTTTTTTTGCATTTTTTTCACTTAAGAGTATGTCAAAAATTTCTGTTCTATGCATCATGATTTATAATTCATTTACTAAGGGGCTTAAAAATATGTAAAAGTAGCTACATAGATCCCTGTAGTTTTTTGCCCAGTTTATGTAATCAATTAACATTCTTGTGCATTGTAATTAAATACTTTTGAAAACTGGCTGAATAATCAAAGTTTGAAAATATATTCCTATTTTAATCTATGTTGTCTTCCTGCTGGAAATAATTGGAAATGTAGTAATCTATTTCGCTACTTCAGCTATTTAGCAAGATGCAATATATTTCTCATTTCATTGAACCTATTATAATGATTATTCATCTTCACAGATGTGTTTAGATGCTGAACTTCACTATCCTGATCCTCCTATAGACCCTCTCAAGCAAAGAGATCCCATGGATGAGGAAGTTACTGGGGCCTTAAATTTGGTCTTTGGGGTGGTAACTAATAATAAGTGCCCCAAAAGAGGAATTACTGTCAAGGTAAATTTTAACTCTTTTGTTAATGAAAGTCAGACCAGAAGAAACCCAAAAAAATATGATCGCTCTCATAGGACACAGAACAAGTTTAAGTTCTTTCAATTTCCAGAAATAATTAATAAAAAATGCCACTGTCAAAACAAGTGCAGATATCTTGGTTTTATAAATGTAAGCAAACTTATTCACTTCCATTGTTGAAGCCATTACAAGGGTGAATGTGTATGTCACCCTCTTATTTATGGCCTGCTCAGCAATGCAGGGTTGATTAGAGCTTTAGATTTAAGGGTAGCGTAATGAAAGCTCTTTCTGATCTTTTGACATCAGGTACATGAAAGTTAGTATTTTATTTAACTGGTGAAGTATGTCACTTGATCTTGTGACCACCCAAATTCTCCTAATTTCTCACATTTCTATTAATAATGAAGTCAATAACTGATAGCATTTAACTATGATTTCTTTCTTTCAAGCTTACAGGAAGAGCCATTCCAGTTCCAGATAGAAGCCAACTATTTTATGAAGAATGTGCATTCAATATGAGTTTAGCAAATTGGAGTCCAGAAAGTTCGCATCTATCTCCATATACACCAGCATGTATTAAAGCTGCTATGGACTCCACTACGTTGAGGAAATTTGAATTCTCTGGCGAGGTAATTCCAAGAAAGGAGTGGGAGGTTTTACTTGGATACAGGGATCAGATGAAAGAAATGATTATGAGTATTTGCCTCATCTCAAACAAGAGATAAAAAAAAGGATTTTTGCAAGGAGGTGCTTGAGATTTTAGCATAACATCCAATATATTTGATGAATAAAAGTTTTGCATCATAAAATGTTGCAAAATATTATCTGTTTATTCCCTTGATTATTATCTGATGTAAATAAAAATTTTTTGCTAAAGAAAAGAATAAGATTTAAATAATATCAATTGTACATACATTTGTTGTTTTGCGACAATTTATTGCCACTATTTATATTTTTTCAAACTTTTATCAATAGTGATAAATAGTGAATGCTTATGATGTTTAATATTCATTAAAAATATTACATTCCATTTCTAACTACTGACTCTTGTTGAAATGTGAAATTTACTTCATTACATTACAATTTATAAACATTAAAGTATCCTTATGGTTGATAAAATGTATCGTGAGGCATGTAGAAGAAAATTACAATCCTTCCATTTGCCGATTGTAGCCCCCGTTGAATTGGAAATAATTCTCCTCCACACACACTCTCATAAGTTTCAAAATCACTGAGGAAGAGCGGTTCTGCTTCTGCACTCTTTCATTCCTGTTCCGCTATCCTGATAGCTTCGTAAACTGGGACTTTTGTGAAGTTGGACACATCAATGGACACTAGTCTGCAATTGGAAGGTGGAGGGGTTATTGACAATAATTTTTTGCAAATGCCCAATGAATTTTTAACTCCAAATTTGGGTAGAAATAAAGTAAACTCCCTGAATCATATGTTCAAAAGTGCGGCTAATTTTCTTGACGGCACCTCTCCTTGATGGCCTTCCCCCTTTTTATTTTACTAAATTTTGTTTCTGATATCTTAGCTATACCAGGAAGATTCCAACCTATTTCCATCAAAGGTAATGAGTAGATGTAATCTGATTTGTACCTTTTATGATTAATTTAATATTTATGGGTAAGTGCACACTCATTTAATATTTTAGTTTTGAATGAATTGTTTTTCATTTTTCAAATGTTTCACAGGCATCACATGTCATCAAAGACCTAGCCTCGAAATCCATGTATGCACTATATGTGCTGGAAGGTACAGACCCCTGGGGCATATACATTGTGAACTCAAGCTATTCGATAGAAGAATTCCCAGTTATCAAGGATGGTGAAGGATTTGTTTTTGAATTTGCTCCAGATGGGTGAGTCAAATTTGAAGGATTTGTAACCTATGTAGCAATTACGTGAGGTTTTTAATAAATTTGTCTATTAGATGTTGTCATTCACTGATTGACAAATTTGGGCAGTATAACTAAATATACTTACAAGTTGACATTTTTAATAATTCACAATTAAACGTGTTTATTACCTAGTACAGATTACATTTCTGGACCTGTCTGGTATCATACCTTCTTACTCATCTTATAGGATCTATGCCTTAGTGTATTAGTCTTTTATATGAAATATAATGCTTAAAATTTTTATGGGTTGAAAATTCAGGGATTTTGAACTACTATTACATTCTAATCTGCCTTGCTTTTTCCGCATTTCTCCTCTAGTACTATTTTTAACACCTTAGTATCTTTTGCCTTCACTTTCCCTGCCTTCAAATTTCGCCGAACAATCTTCTTTGTTCGTCTACCTTGAACCTCATCCTTTGTTTTCCTACACATCCATTTTATTTTCTTCATTCTACTCCTCACCAATAACCGAAAAGCCTAACTCAATCTCTGCTTACCCTCTTGCCTAACAATCAAGTTTCCAAGCCATATAAAAATATGATCCATATTATTTTCTCTAGCCTTCTCCTTATACTATTATTTAAGGTGTTAATGATCTATCCCCTTTTCTGTGTAAAAGCTTTATCACGTAACTTAATTCTTCTTTAATTGTCCTAACTATTTTGCTCGTGTTTTTCGAAAACACTTTCTATCGAGATGAACTGTTCTACCTATTTTTGTTTGTCTGTTCTATCTATTTAGTTTATGTTCAAGCATTAAAGTTAGAAGACATAAACTAGAACAGTTCAATTATTTTAGAAGTGTGTTAGAAGGTGGGAAATGTTATTAGTCAGTATATCAAAAGAAGAGTTAGTTTGATAAAGAAGCTTTCATTAAGAGGCATGAATTGATGACAGGCACCTTGACTAAAGAAATGAAGAAAAGGATGGGGAAAACTTAAATGCAGATCATAGTTTTATATGGCTAGACCACTTGATTATTAGGCAAAGGGGATAAGCATAGAGTTTAGTTTTTTGAGCTGTGGGTGTGGAGAAGAATGAAGAAAATTAAACGACCAGAAAAGAAAACAATAGAAGGGCTAGACATGGTGGGAGAGTAGAGAGGATTGTTGGTAGAAATCCAAAGATGACAGGAAAGATGGATTTAATGCATTTTAATTGGAGATAAAATTTTGAAGACTGTGATAGAAGGAAGAGTGTTAGGCAGGTGAAGTACAGGAAGGAAAAGTATGCATGTTCGCTGGATGGAATGAAGGTAGAATGTATGTGGAATTGAAGAAAAGTTTAATGTACTTAAGGGTGTCAGGGTGTGCCTTCTTAGATGATGTTAAGAAATAAAGCAATGTTCACCCTGTGTATGTCCAAAACCTATGCTAAATGTTAGACTACCAATAAAAAATATATGTAATATATGTCAATCAAGTTTTACTTAACATTAATTAACAAAATACCATTTGATCGAAAATTTCACTCTTTCCACTTGAGAGATGATTTGATATGAGGTAAGAAAACTAGGTCACCCGGCAAATATTTAATTAGGGTTACACAATGTTTGACTGGTTAAGATTGTTGATGGTATTTTCAGTGTGAGATGTTATACTTACTACTATGTTTACCACCATTCTAATTCAGCATATCTATGAGTCAAACCTTAACTAATAATTGCCTCTTTGCTGTCTAAATTTTCCAGAATCTTCTTGGTTGACATAATTGAGGACCAAGAACGTGAAAGATCAGTTTACAATGCCAACATGGCATCACCATTTCATTCCCGAGTCATAAGATCATCAAATCCCGAAGAGGAAGAATTTATGGAAAGTATGTTAGTTCAATTTTGATATTTCATACTTTTCCACCAGATTTCCAAAAGGTGGTTGTAATTATAGAAAAATATCGTTGAATCTCCTTATTTTGTTGCATACTAATCTCAAATGAACTTATTAAATATTTAGGATTGAAATAATTCCTATTTTCTATTGCCTGAGCACAACTGATGAGTTTGGTAATTTTATACTGTTTTTAAGAAGTATGTGGCCAAAGGGAAAAATAATTGGGTGTGCTTTTTGAAATTTTTTAATTGAAGTTTAGCTATTTTACTGAGAAAATTTCTAATTTTATAACAAGATTCATGACCTTTTTTGTCTATTATGCAACAGCTCAAGCCAATGTGAATGTTTTCAAGCTTGTTTTGTTAATTTATGTATTGGTATCTGAGCTTATTCCAGTTAAAGTTAGTCAAATTGACAATTATTGGAAATTATTTTTAAATATTTTTACTTTTTTATATGTTTTTGTAGTCCATAGTAAATTTCATTGTCAGTATGAAATTTGATAATTTAATTTGGTCAATGTTAAAATAATAACTATCCATTATTTACAAATATAAATGATTTGTTCACTTTCAAATATATTCATGAACCTATTTGTATTAACACTCATTAACAGGAGAAAAACATACACAATGGGATATCCAGATCTATGTCACCTGGGGTGAAAAATGTCTTGGATTTTCAAAAATGCCCTCATTAAATTATTAGATTTATTGTTCGCTGAAATATGAATTTATTGAATATTTTGCTATAATATCAATAAATTTCTCAATCACAAAGTGTGAACCACTATGGATAAAAGAGTTACAGATTTTGTTATTAATATATCCATTGCATCAATTAGCATCCACTTATCCACTAACTCCAAAAGTCAGTATACCATCCCTAATTTGTTTAACTTCTTGTGGCCACATTTCCACAATTTCATGATTGAAGCCCTTTTAGAAATTCATGTTGGCAGAGTTGATATAGCTTGAAAAATTTTACATGAATGTAGCACATTATATAGCTAATAAAAAAGTTCTATTCATGTGTAATAAAATTTTGATATGTCAGCATGCCACAGAAGATCCTTTTTGTATATTTTTGTAATGATTATCAGGATGTGAGAGTAGTAATTTTAGATCCAAAATGACTCACTCACATAATTCTTCCTCTTTCCACATGTTCTTACAATATCACTTGCTAAATGATATGTTTGCAATAGATAGATTCTGATTGTTTTCCTGTGATTTATCTTGCAGGTACATGCGTGCTAACAACTAATTCCATCACATCATTGGGCTTAAGCTACCTTCCTCATGAAATGTCATCTTGCTATACTCTGGCTTTCGGTCATTGCCGCACATCATCTTCGTTATTTGCTGGCTTGGTTAGAAAAATTGATGGGACAAAACTTTTGGTAATGTAAAAATAGACTTATCAGGTATAGCATTTATCTATCTTATAAAATAATTTGATCGTTCTCTCTTCAAATTGCAACCGAAGAAAGGTTTTATAATTGTTCAAAAATAGATTGTCATAGGTTTACAAATTTTGAGGGCTTGTTTACCAATGTAGTTCAAAGCAAATTCCATAAGAAGGCTAAGTTTAACCTTCAAAAGATTGGCAACTGAAATCCTGACCTGGTAGAAAACCCATTAACACTTAATTAGAATCATGCATTGAGATAACACCAAATCCTACACAGAATATTGGCTTCTGCCACATCTCCTAAGATATTGAGTCATTGGACAACTTCATCCTTGGAGTCTGGGGATGATAGGGACTTACCCATACAGGATTAACTGACCTTCAGTGAGACCATAGGCACCAAGGTGATTAGCACAGTGAACAAATATGCCTAAATGCCTTAGGGCCCCCCTCACAAAGGTCATCCACCAAATTGATATCTATCTAATAGTTCCTTGCAACTCTGGATTTCTTTATAAGTCATTTTTTTCTGAAGCCATGAAAGAGATTCTAGGCAGCAATAATGTGTCCAGGCATCCACCAAAATATAAGATGTTTCATTCCTTCTCTCACACCATCTGCATCTGAGAGAATCCTCAATCCCCAGGGGGCGTAGGTGCCTTATCACTTAATATTGGCTGATTAATATTGTCACCATCGTTCATACTTGGCTTATGTTGATGAATAGGAGCTTTTTGGCATAGCTTGACATAAACCCAGGAATATGGATTTTGTCTTGCCTTGTGAAATGTTACAAAACTTAGTGTAGTGCTGAGGTCCATGCTTTGATCTCTGACATCCCAGTTGAAAGCTTATGGGGTACCACTGTCTCTGGTCCAATCAGTTCTCAGCTAGCTCCTTCTTTCACTAGCTTGTCTACTACCAAGAACTATCATTCACTGATAGTGCAATAATAATGCAACTATACAAACATCAATACATTTTCTCTCTCATTTGGATAGGCTACAAGAAGGGATTTGATTATGTGCCTCATTCTGTGCTTCTTTCTGTCTTCATACAATGGCAAAATAGAACACACAATAAAACAGGTAACACATATCACATAGAGGACACTAACATTGCAGATTGTTCGAGCTTTCAGCATTCTCTGAGGCATTCTTCAAGTAAGACTGTTAATTCTCTGAGAGAAACATCTGAGTCTGGGGGGGGAAATAGGGGAGAAGGCGCAGGGAATGCTGGGAGGGGAATTAAAGATGGCGGCTAAGGGTGGGAATTTTAAAACATCAGAAAGCTAGTATATATGTGGATTCTCATGTTCTCCCCTGGTGGTGGCAGTTGGTGGCTGAATCGGGTAGGGAATCTAGGATGGTAAGGGAGAAATAATGATCGAATGAAAGGTTGTGAGACTTTGCCTGTGAAGGGATATGAAGAGAAGAGAGTGAGGCAGAATTGCAGGAGTAGCAGTGATTGTTCATTCAAATGGATTGGAATGCATTCCCCAATGTTAATTGAAGTGCATTGTTTGCTTGAAAAAAGATAGATGTTTTTAAAGAGGCAATGAGCATGGGAATGAGGTGAGGGGGTGTGTGGAGAGGGGAGCAGATCTGATAAGTAGACATGTTTTACATTGGGGGTAGTTGCAAGTAGGGGAAATATGAGGAAATTTGTCTAAGGGGGGGGGGGGGTGGTGGATCGCAGAAGGTTTTTGAGATTGGTGGGTCATCTGAATGCAAGAGAGGGGCATTGGGGTAGTAAGGATGAGGTCCCGTCATTGTAGTGTAAAATAGGAAAAAGTTCTTTGAGAAAGGTTTTAAGTCTGTGGGATACAGAGAAATAGGTGGTACAAAGGTTGAGTCCTGGGTCAGATGTGGGGTTGTTTTTATGTGGTGTGTGTGGTCAGGTGGAGCGGTGGATTTAATTTTGTAGGAGCTTTTCTGGGTAATCGCATTTCTGGAGTGTATGGTGTAGATTGCAGAAGTATTTGTTGCGAGTGGCTGTAGTGTTGCAAATCCGGTGTCCGCGGATAGAGAGAGAGTTGGGAATCAAGTGTTTGGTTATAATGTTATTTGGTTATAATTTCTGTAGTAGTAGTTAACTGCCAAAGTTTAAAAAAATAAGATACCGGTATTTCACCGCCTCATTCATAGCACAGAGTCAGATATCATTATAGGAACTGAAATTTGGCTAACAGATGATATTGCAGACAGCTACTGAAAATCATTTAAATGTCATGATGGTATTAAAAATGAGTAATGTTTTGAACTAGGTTAAGATTCCAAGTTGTTAATTTTATATCATTGCATATTAATGTTTATCTGCACACTTCATTAATACTTTCTTGTTTTTACTTTTTTAGGCATTGAAATTCTATAACTTGGGCCATTATGTGGAAGTAATACCACAGGATGACAATACTATTGAAGTAATTGTGGATGGGGAAAACATTAATTTTAAAAAAGAAGATGGATATGTACTTGACGTTCATGGCAAGAAAATATTCCGGTGAGCTTAATACAGACATACTTTTTTCCTCTAAATAAATTCCTTAAAATCTCAAAGGGCTCATTATTAAGGAGCCCATAACCAGAGAAATACATAAGAACAGTATGAGTCTTTACACAAGAAAAGCAGATATGTACATATATGCTCATGCTGATGGTTTTCAAAACTTGACAGAAGACACCTGAATGTTTGCTGCCGGACACATTATTATAGGAACATAATGTGTAATCCAAAAGAAGCAATAAATTTCTTTACATTGTATTAATAAAACAACACAATGATGCAGTTTAAACTGTACTCGGAATATATGGAACTTATGTGTATACTTTTATATAAATTTATAATATTTTTTATGCAAATATTTTATGAGGGCATAAATTCAATGAATAAAGTCTCGACCGGGAATTTAAAAAGATTACCTTCAATCTCTCACTCATGCATACTTTCGCATGGTCTTTTTCTCAAAAACATTTACTTACATCATCAAGCCATCGAGGATGAAATATAAACTGCAGGATTGATCTCAGCCACTTCTTTCAATTTAATGCTTCCCAATAAATATTTTTCACATCTGAATGTCAACTTATAACAATTAAAATTATATAGGAACACATTTGTTAATTATAGTAAGTGGAAGACAAAATATATTCATTTCATTTTTTAAATAAATAGTCATTCTGGTAAAATTCATTTTCAAGAATTGTCTATTTTTCCATTCCATCAGTTTCACGATAATGAGTTTTTATTGTAGCTCACTAAAAGGTCTTCTTACAAACTATGAGGCTGTTACCATCCAAAAATGCTGCCAAAAAATCATTTATTTAATGGCTGTTTCAATGAACGTAATTGAAACAGAGCCTTTTAAATGAACTTGACATTAAAAATTGACAGTAGGCATGTTTACATTGCAGAATCTCATCTTAAGAAATAACAAAACTTGATAATATTCCACAAAATTTAATATAGCAACCTTGCTGGTTTTACTGCTCATGCAGCAAAACCCGGGTAATTATAATACATCACAAGTAGAATGTTACTTAGTATTTTTTTATTATTGAACAAACCAAATTGACAGTCTATTTTGATTTATTCTTTCCTACAGAAAGTTTCAATGTGAACGATGTTATTTATTATATTGTTCTCTCAGCCAGGCCCATGGAAACATGGTCATAAAGACATTAAGGAAATACAATTAGAACAGTGCATGAAAATACACTTTTCAATTAAATATAGCAGTCAATTCCAAATAAAATTTAGAAAAATACACTGAAACACTACATATAAACCTTTACATGTAATGTAGCTGACGATTACAAGTTATCACTCATAAACTCAACCACACTATAATAGCACTTGATTAATAGTAGCTTCTTAAGTTCAGTTGTAAAGCTATTTGCAGTGGGTTTGCTGTTTATATTTATCGGCAAGTTGTCAAAAATAAAGAAAGGAGAGTGATGAGGCCCTTTCCTTAATATAGCCCAAGACTCCTGAATATGTATATTGTTTCTTCCACAAGTGAAGTGACGATGTACTGATGAGTTAGGCAAAAATAAACCTGGATTTTTTAAAAGTGATGTGTTATAAAAATATTTATGCATGGTAGTGGTATTATTTTAAATTCAAAAAAGTCACATTTCAGGAATTCTGATGGATACTTGAGCCATAGCTTTCAAAGGTCTCTTTTGCATGGAAAAGGCCTTAGTTGCAGCTAATGTGTTTCCCTAGTAGAGCATATATACTAGTTTTAGGATATCTAAAGAGGTAGTTATGAATCATGAAGGTTCCCATTGCCATTTTAGGGATTATATCCACTCTGTAAGGATGCCAGTCAAGACTGTCACATAATATGTGTTACACATTATGTGTAGTCTAAGTCCCACAAATTTTGTAGAACTAGACTGTTTTATTGATTGAGTAGTATTTATTCTGAGAAGAGGGCTGAAAATTTGAGGATGGACTTCATTACAGAACTTCAGAAAATGGGTTTTATTTACATTCAATGGTAAGTTATTGCTCTTGTGGCAGTAACTCTAGTTTGTTACAGTAAGACATGTAGAATCATTAGCCTCCATAAATTGATCACCAAAGCATAATGTTGAAGTGTCCTCACCACTTTACTTTTAGGAAGAGGATGAACCTGGAGTTCATTTATAAAAATAAGAAATAAAATCAAGTGAATTTAAAATTGATCCTCATGGCATCTCACAATTAGGTGCTAACACATTTGATCAATGAGTACTTATCAGTCTTTAGTTTGATACTGATTTGACCACAATTTGTTAAGTAAGACCTAAAATATGCATAACTTAATTCACAAGTGTTAGATAACATTCTAATAATAACCATTTCTTTTTACAACTACTCTCCATATAGTGAATAATAATTACTGTGGACTTACATCATAAGCTTTTAATTGAGGAATTTAGGAATAGCTACTTCAATAACCTCCATAAAGTGAGGTGCATGTTTGGGTGCTTTGTACAGTAATATACCAAGTGTTTGTAATTTAACAAAAAAGACCAAGGATATTGCTCCATTATCCTAATACAGATCCTGAATTAGATTTAATTAAAAAAATTTTTACCCTGTACCTGGTGTCCCCTCCCATGGACTACAACCTTGCCATAGTGGAAGGACTTGTGCATTCTGATGACCCCTTGAGGAGGCGCAATGATAATTGCTCTGGGCAGGGTCACTGATACCAGATAGGTCAAAGGTTAGGAACCAGACAAAAGGTAGTCCTCACAGCATCTGTTCCTCAGTGAGGCAGCTGCCAGTGCTGCTGTTAAAAATACTATCGAGGATGGCAATGAGAAACCACCTCAATTATTTTTCCTAAGAGTTTTATGATGGACAGAATAGTGAATATCAGTCCTGGCAACTATGGGACTCAGCCCAATTGGCTGTGTGTCGTGCCCGGTAGCTTCCATGGTCGTCATCTCATGAAACCTTTGCCGAAGAAAACTGACAGCAAGATAGAAGACCAAATTAGTTAGAATAGGTACTTGGAAATGTTGAGGACAGGCAAATTAGAGAATGTAAAGTAAGAGATGGAAAGAGGAAATGCATGTAGATATTTTAAGCTATGCAAGGTGAGATGGAAAGATAGTTGGGATTACAGGAGTAATAGTTATAAAGTAATACACAGCATAAGTGTCAAGAGCCAATGAGGGGAGGCCATTAGATTGAATAAAAATGTAGGGATAAGTATAGTAAACATAGACTAAGCAACAGATAGAATACTACTAGATGAGGTAAAAGCAGAATTGACGAACTTGGTCATTGTACAGGTATATATGCCACAAAGCAATCATAAAGAGGAAGAAGTCGAAAGGGTAGATGATCAGTTAGAGGATAAAATTGTGGGTTCCTGCAGGAAAATGTTTGATAGGAATGGGGGATTGGAATGCAACAGCTGGTGAAGGATGACATGGTGATGAGGTGGGGGACTACAGTTTAGGTATGAGGAATGACTGCAAGGAGAAAGCAATTGAGTTCTGCCGGAGAGAGTTCATTCATCTCCAACACTTGGTTTAGATAACACAAAATGCATAGGTATACATGGAAAATACCAGGTGACTCAGAAAAGTATCAGTTAGATAATATTCTGGTTAGGAACAGTGTGATGAATGCACAGTTTCCCAGGAGCGAATGTGTACTCTGACCACAATTTAGTGCTAGTGAAGTGCAGCGTGTGATTCAAAAAGATAAGGCAGAGGCAGTGGGTTAGAAAATGGAATATAGAAGCATTAACTGGATTGACAAGGAAGGAATATCAGCAAGCTGTAGAGAAAACATGAATGATGGAAAAGAGCCGAGTACTATCGAGGAGAAATGGAAATATATCAATAAAGGGATATCAAAAGAAACTATAGAAACTGTTAATGAGAAAAGAATATGGAAACCATAGTTCATGGATGATATGATTAGAAATATAGATGAGAGAAGGAAATAGAAGAATGTGAACGGATTTAGGCAGATGGAAGTACAAAGAGTTAAATAATAAATTGAGATGGTTTACAAATAGAGCAAAAGAAGTGTGCTGAAAAATGGTGTGAGGAAATGGAAAGTTTACAAAGGAATGGTGAAATTGGTGCGCTATACAAGAAGGTTAAAACCCTATCAAGAAGTAAGGAGGGAAAATCGGTTTTAACAGTTGGAGATAAGTCAGGTAAAATAATGATTGAAACAGAAAAGATCCCAGAGAGATGGAAGAAAAATATAGAAGAACTGTATGATAAAGAACTTAGGCCAACAATCTTAGACATGGAAAGGATATTTAGGGAGATGAAATCAAACAAGGCCATAGGAGTGGCAACATTCCTGCGAAACTACTAAAAGGTTCAGGAAAATGTGAGAGGAAGAGTCTATAGGGACTGATTTGTAGCATCTATGAGGAAGGAATCTGGTGGGAAGACTTTGTGAGATCAGTGTCCTATCCCAAAAAAGGTAACGGACTATATCATGTGAGGACTACACCACTATAAGTTTGATTTCCCATGCAGCAAAAGTGGTTCTCAGAATCATCAACAATAGGATGGAGGGCAAGGCAAGTGATTACTTAGGGGATGATCAGTTTGTCTTTAGGAAGGGGAGAGGCACATGCTATGCCATTGCAGTAATGAGATCACTAATCAAGAGAAATATAGCATACAATCAGGATGTCTTTGCCTGTTTCATAGATTTCCAAAAGGCATTTGATAAAGTGAATTGAGGCAAATTAATTGGTATATTGCAGAAAATAGGATTAGATTGGATGGACAGTAGGCAAGCTGTGCCTGTCTCAGACTGCTCAGGTGTGAGTGGGGGACTGAGTGCGGATGGGTAGTTTTAGGACGAGGTGTAAGGCAGGGTTGTCCAATATCACCTTAGCTGTTCAGCATATACATGGAGGAAATGATTAAAGAGGCATGGGAAAAATTGGAGGTAGGAATGAAAGTGGGGAATCCATAAAATCAGTTAAGTTTTCTGATGACCAAGCTCTAGTTTGTCATTCAGCTAAGGGGCTGCAAGCATTGCTGAGGTAATTGGAATTACAGTATGATCTATATGGGATGAGAATCAATATAAATAAAATAAAGGTTATGCAATTTTCCAGAAATAGAAAGGCTAAGCTTAATAGTAAAATAGTGGGGCAAAAACTAGAGTAGATGGAACAGTTTATGAATCTTGGAACTGTTTTGGACAAAAATAGTCAAAGTAATAGGGATGTAAGGAGAAGAATTACATAAGGCAATGAGGCTTTTCTTGGGAGAAAGGAATTGATGACAGGGACATTGAGCAAGGATGTTAAGAGATGACTTGTCATAGCTTTGATATGGAGCATAGTTATGCACGGTGTGGAAACATGGTCACTGAAGCAGGATGATAGATGTAGATTGGAGGCTTTTGAAATATGCATGTGGAGAAGGTGAAATGGACCAAAAAGGGAACAAATGAGGAAGTGCTAGGTATGGTGGCTGAGGAGAGGGAATTGTAGGGAGAAATCATAAGGAGGCAGGAAAAATAGATGAAGGGCATATTGAAGACTGATAGATGGGTGAATGTTAGGCAAATGAGGAAGGGGCAGGAACCGGGATAAAGGTGGTGCACAGAGATGAAGAGGGGCTTGTTGTAGATTAAGATATTATGCTATTTTGCTGAGAGAAACAAAATATTCATTTGGTATTTGTGTCCACCCAAAACCTATGTTAACCAGTAGATTACCTAATAATAACACTTGGTATATCAAAGTCTCATGTCCTTTCTTTGGAGCTGAAAGTATGTATATTATTGTTGCTGAGTTCCCAATGAAGTGAATGCATTTGGAGTTAGTTAAACCTCATGGATCTATGATATCCATTATTAAATACATTAAGATCAATATTTTGAATATAAGCTTATTCCTTTGACAGCAAAAATGTTTCTTTCTCTTGATTTTCCTTAAAATCTAAGATGCAATGATTGGTTTGAAGGTGTTTATTAATCTTATTCTTCTACAAACATTTTCTTACCCTAGGATTTGGCAAAGACAGTCCAAAAAGGAAAAAGATGGCCCATTATATTTGAACATACTTGGAGGGACAACAAATTTGAGGCTAGAATACACTGGAGGTTTAGTGATAGCTACCATGCCATATACATTCCTTGATAATGTTTGTGGATTATGCAACACTTTTAATGTAACTGGATGGGAAACTTGTGAACACCATTAGAAATTAGTATTTCTGGTAAGTTGGTTACTAATGTTGATTTAAATGTTGTGATGAAAATGCTTTCAAACTTAAATAATTTAAAATGATTCTGTAAAACCTCTTCATAGATGGTTTTTTATTTCCCAGTGTCTTTAGAAACTTACAGAAATAACTACTGAAGAGTAGACATACTCAACGTAGGGTAAGCCACTTTCTTATAAATATAATTTCTGTTTAACATTGGGAAAATCTAAAACTAACCAACCGTATGTATTAGGTAAATGAAGTCACTTTTGATTAGCACTACTGTTTTTATCCATAATTTTAAAAACATTTTCTATGTGCACATTGTGAAGATTTCCCTCAGCACAACTTTGGCAAATAGTTACACTTTTTTACCAGTGTAAAATCAATTCCCTTAAAATATACAGCTACAGGATATTCTCAATGTTAATATAACTAGGAATTAAATATTCTAGAGTAAGAAATAATGATCCAGGAGAATAGTCTAAATAGGAATTGTGTACTGTAGTATGAAAACCTCCAAGTCAATCCTTAAATAATGTATTCACAATATTCACACATTGTGAAATGTGTGAATATTGTGTGAAATGTGGCAACCATTGTGTATGGCTGGCTTATTTATAGTAGTCATTTTTATAGGTCGCATCAAAATTTTAAAGGTACCACTACTCTCCTTTCAGAAACTTAACCTTCACTCCTTGCCCATTAGTTCCACAAGTTAATCATTCAACAAAAGACTATGGGAAATAAGCCGACAGTTTCCTGGGATAGTAAATATATATAGATACATTCAACCATCTTCCTGTTCTATTCTGCAACTTCTGTATTTTCTTCCTTTGCACCATATTTCTAATGGATGATGTGGACAAGCAACCCCTCCTTTATGAATTTCTGTTGCCTTCCTATGGCTTATGCAAGTTGTTGCAGAAGTCAGAGGATATATTTTTAGCAAAAGGCAGGTTTTAGTAGACAAAACAACCAATAAAGTGTGATTTTTAATGAACATCAAATTGAAATTTTCCATTGAGTCCATTAAAATTAACAACATATATGACATATGCCTTAAAACACAAATGGCCTTCATGAAATTTATTTCTAAGTTAATAAATTATATTCATGTGTTTTTAAGTAACAGATTCCTCCTTCAAAACTTATTGCCAAGCATACCAAGTTCAAATGGGTGAGAATGGAAAGACGAATTGAGATTCAATATTTGTATACCTCTTTTTTCAACAAATTATGTTTAACTCATGCTTCATAGTTCAAGTTTTCATTGGTATTCTGAGAAAATTGGTGTTCCCTCATTTCAACATTTTCCTGAGCCAATATGAGATGTCACATAAATTTTTTTAATTGATATGCACATTATAATAAGTAGAAATGACATTGCCCTTGAATTAGATCATTTTGAACTTCTCATTTGCAGTTAGTTTGTGTATCTAAAGAAGGCTTTCCCACCAATCGATTGTAACCATATTTCACAAGCATTAAATTTCTAGGTCTCTAAATTAGTGAAGACATGAATCAACAAACCTACATAATAAACGTTAGTACTGAAGTAAACACAAGCATGGTCATTATCAGAGGACTTATACTTACCACTTCCCTAGACATCCAGAAACTTTTATACTATGCTAAAATACAATCATACCTCTCCTGTACGGACATATTTTGAGGGCAGCATGCCTGTTTCACCTGAAAAACATTCTCACTTAGAATGCCAGGATAAAACCCCTACTGCATCAACCAATTCATATCCCTGGCTGTCAACTTTTGCTAGGTTTAAACCATATTATTTGTTTTACTTTGTGCCATCTTCATCAATAATTTTTTTTAAACAAGGCAATCTTCACATGCACAAAAGATAATTTCCTGTTACTGTGACAAAAAGTACCTCATCTAGAGCATCTGTAATCTTTTATAACCTAACCCGAAACAAAATCAATATCATCCATTGTCATGATCAAAAACTAGGTAGAAGGGTTTGCAATTTGAATGGGTGTTACAATGTCTAGGAATTTCTTAATTCCAGGACAGACAAATAGTTGCTTATTTATTTTAACTGATTGAATATTTTCTCAAATAAAACATATTGCAAAACAGGCTTTAATGTATTCAGCTAGTGGAGAATATATTTAATATAGAGGAGCGTTTAGTATTATTGATGTATTTGTTTTGATTGTTGAAGAAGGCAAGGTTTTAATAGTAAGATCTTTAGCATATCTTTGAAACCTAAGTCTCCCTAATCATTTGATAAAAAATTTAACTATCAAATGTAATTTTTCCAGCCTGATGAATCTTTCTTGTCCCACCTAGTTCATTCTCTTGGAGAACCCATTTAAGCATCATTCACAAAAACTATGAGGAACCATGGTATACGTGTGAAACATTATTTCCAACAGTTAGTATTACAAAAATTTATCCTAAAAATCATACTTTAAAATTGCATAATTTTTTTATATAGAGGAGATTGTTTTTTCACTAATCATTCGTACTTCCCGCAGTACTAATTTATTCTTCAGGACACATGCACAGCCAGTTGTGCAAATATTACTTATGTATGCCTACATTGTACAAATAAAACTTAATTTTCTTTACAGCACTAGCATTGTGGAGCTCATGCTCTCACCTGTCTTCCTGAAATTATCTGCAAGAACATCTTAAATACCAACATTCAGATTGTAAATAGTTTCTTTTGGATTAAATGAGAATAATTGTTAATATGTTGTTTTAATCATCAACTGATGACAACCAAACTATGCCTTTAACGATGATAATTAGATAAAAGTGAACTTGGTTCATTGAGACAAATAATTACTTGGCATTGTGTCTTAGGTAGATTCTCTAGCACTCAATTGAAGATGTAATATGCTAAATTATTCGACTTGACAGAGGCATAAAAATGAAATGCTCCAAAACCATAATTAGTGTGAAATGCACTAAATTGAATCATAAAATTTCAAAGTATTGAATTGAAATGATCAAATTTAAAACATAAGCGTTAAATTCACACTTACAGGACATCACCTGGCTTTGAATACAATTGTTTCAAACAAATCTGCTAGTGGTACTCATATAATTAGGACAAATCTTTCACCTGATATTGAGCCATCACTGTTACACAACTTTATAATTTTATTTCCAACAGCACCTTGGATTTTAGCTCCACTAACCTAAAATTCTTCAAGTTTGAACACAAGCTATATTAAAATCCATTGTCTTTTGACATATCTTCAAAGATTTTGTGTCAAGAAATAATGAAAACAAAGAATAATTCACAATTGAAAATACCTACTGCCACATTTATATTGCTACACAAAGTTTAAATCTACAGCAGACGAGTAACAACACTGTTAAATTGAATTAATTTGTGCTTATCCTAGGCTTGCCATCAGTTTTGTTTGGATCGCAACCAAATTAATAAAATATCACAACTTTAGGAGTTAGTTATTGGGTTTTTACCACATTACCTTTTTTTACAAAAATGGGATTTTTGCAATTTTCAAATGCACTCCCTAAGAATAGTTATTTCATGAAATTAATCCATATTCTTCAATAAATATATATTTATTTATCTGCTGCAACATAGAATCTTCAGGTGACTATGAAGATATAATGCCACAAGAGGTATTATTATTCAACGAAAGCAAGAATAACTCTCGACATGTACAACCAACAATAACAAAATATTTCTTCAAAAGCTTTAACACCAAGTAGTTTATATTCCTTCTTCTAAACAATGGTCCCCTGACTACGTAACAGTTGATCACATAAATTTTAGAAAATTCCTAAAAAACAGTTTTGCAAATTCAGCACACACCACCAAGATTTATTAATTCATCTTCTCTAGTATTATTTAGCCAGGTAACAAATGAAGATACACGCTCACTCTCCCTCTCCGCTACACATTTGTGAAGCTTCTTGATACCCTAAAAAAGAGCAAATGATAGAGAATTAAGGCATCAATGTTGTAGGCGCAAGTTCATACAAGCCATGTCAGCAACATATCACAGTATTTATTTGCTCAATTTTACCATATACTACATTTTGGGAAAGCAATGCAGCAGAGTCTAATCTCATCTTAAATCTTGTAACTTTCAATAGGAAAAAATAAAATAACCAACAGAATGCAAACGAGTCTTTCTCACAACTTTCATGTATAGACTCATTTCAGTAGGCAATCCCTTTGATCCTGCTAATGTAAAACGAATATCACAGCTATAGCCCAAATGGTTGGTTTGATAACTGAGGGTAGAAATCACCTAATACTAAGCCCATTCATTGGCAGGTGAAATTCACACATCAGGGTAGAGGGGGCCAGTTCCTCTCCATGAACCTATGGTTTGTTTCCCAAGAGGAATTGGCACCAGATAATTACTCAGATTGGGTAAACTAAGGGTGTCCAGAGGCATCCCCAGGAATCGACCCCAGAGCCTCCAGTCAGTAGTCCAACACCCTACCCACTGGACTACCACATACCCCAACCAGTGCCTCTAGCCGAATAAAAAATGACTGGTTAACTCAAAAACATTTTTTGTTGTAAAACTGTATTAAAAATAAAAGCAATATTAACTCAATATGTACCCTTTTGATAAAATGCAATCTTTGTTTTCTCAGGTTTATCAAAATTAGTGCCATTTAAGGGGCAGTTCTAACAAACTGGAATATTTAGGTAATTAAACCAAACAAGTATCTCCAATATGTCCAAGTAACAAAAATATGTTGCAAGTCATGTTTTTGAACTTGAGTCGTAGTTAAATAAAGAAAGAGCATTGCCAAACACACATCATTTCAGGCGATACAAAAGATATAATGCTCCTGCAACACTTGTATGCATATCAATTTGACGTTTCAGTAAGGATGCACCTGCCCACCTCTTAGTTATGACACAACCCAAGAAATTTTCCTACCATTCATATTAATATGAAGTACCATACATTCAATCAATATCTAAGGTGCCATCTGATGATAGGTTTAATTTTTTTGGCCTTTCAATAATTAAAATTTCTAGCTTATCATGGAATTACAGCAGCACTATATTTATGCATATTGCGAGGCTGACTCTATTGGGAAAACCTATTTTCTAAAAACAAAAAAAAATAGTGTTGGGGGTCACAGAAGGGCCTAACCGTAAAATCTATACCGGTAAGTACAAATATAACCAATTACAATTAGGCAACCTTGTCATAAATTTGGTTCAAAATAAAAGCTACGTCATTAAGGAAATAGTATTCTGGCAAAATTGGTGATATACTCACTTGGACATCCACATAACTTCTCTGATAATAGAAAATTGCTGCTAATAGATGCCATATGGAAAATTCTGGCCACAACACGTCAGTAAAGTACACACAGCTGTAGGACAACTGTAAATAGGGATATAAATAAAATAATCACAGCAACGAGGGGATAACTATTAACTCACAATAATGGAAATGTGGAAATTAATATACCTGCCAAAGAAGAAAGTCACTAAAACGTACTTCTCCTGATGTTCTTATGACAAGGTCAGGATCTGAATATTCACCAGTATACAAACTCCTATCGATTAGACTTTCGGTAACATCAGTAGCGGACAAACGGCCTTCACGTACCCCAGCGGAAATTGACCGGACCGCATTCACCAGTTCATCACGAGCTAAAGAGAAAGATGAAATCATGGAGCGCAGTACATACGACAAAAGACATTAATGTTAACGTAAACTAACCAGTATAAGCAAATGCGACATTCAAAAAAGTTGTGCTATTTCCCCGAGTAATAAGCATTGCTTTAGCAATGAGCTCTTGCACATCTTGGGGGAGCAATGTGGTGTTGCCGATTACTCTAATTCGTACGCCATGCTCCATCAGTTTCTCTCTGTCAAAATAAACATAGCATTAGCATATAATTTAGTGCGTAACCAAGGGAATATATTCTTACACCCACTTTTCATCCAAGATTCTTTGAAACTTTTTCCTAGCTAATTCCATTAAAGCATCCACTTCATCTTTGGTCCTTTTAAAATTTTCAATGCTAAATGCATACACGGTTACTTCAGGTATTCCTAGATCCAAGCACCACTGGAGAGTCTCTGCTAATTTATCAAACCTGGAAAATACTTTTCTTTCACAAAACAATTCGGTTAGCAAGAAGACACATTTTTGATGCGAACGCAACCCACCCCTTGGCGTGTCCTTCTTCTTTAAGAACTTTATTTTTCCTCGCATAACGTCTATTACCGTCCATTATAAAGGCTATGTGACGAGGAATGTGTCCGGTCTTGATAACTTGGACACACATGAGCTGGAACCAGCTTAAGGTGTTTTCACGTATCCAGGACATTTTGGTGTCAACTGTATGCCCCTGAGGAATCAACAATTTGTACACAAGAGTATAAATAATTTTTTTCTTTACCGGTTTCTAAAAACGAAACATTTAAAAGAAGCAAAATACATTCACTCATCAATGAGGATTTACCAAATATTTTTTTAATCCAGGACAACTTAAATCACAGATTCAACATTTTCGATAAAAATGCCCTGCATTTTTAAAGTCTTAATTTCAGAACAATAAATTGACCGGAAATCTTTAACGTCGAGACGGAAAATGTAAATATGAAATACGGCACCCGCCCCGCCACACACAAAATCCACGTTTACCAGAATTTCCACTAGCAGACCACCAACGCCACGAACGGCGGCCTACCGTCACCCAATACCCGGTAACGCCATCTCATGAGCGGGTATCCCATAGAAAAGCTCTAAAACTGTATTCGTCCGCCAAGTGATTTGGCTGAGGACTTGAGTCTATCGTCTCTCTCCTTAAACGTTAAACGTAGTTCCTATACTACCGATCATTTTAATGAGAGCCCTAACCTTCGGTTTAGCATTGTGACAGTATGTTAACAAATACTACCGTTGATAATATCAGATATAACGAAAAGCAATGGTCAAATATAGAAAGAGTTCATGACGCTTAGCACACGTATGTAGTGTGACACCTACCGGAGTTAAATGTTATAGGAGTAACAGAGAATGTACCTGTCGAAAAGTATTTACTTTTAGGTGTTACGATGGTGAATTAGACATAAACTAAAGTCATTATGGATTCTTTATTTTGTCAACAACCTTCTACACTTACCTCAGGTATGACATTAATGTGCAATCGACAAATAATGACTAGTTAAAGTTGGTTGTGGGTGGCCGTTAGATTACATTTGGACCTTCTTCATTACAGAACTGCTACTTCTCATAGCTAAGTTTTTGGCAGCTAGTCCTTGTCAGCAGGCCTCGGAGGTGAGTTAGCAACTTTGATATTTTCTTAGGCTGCCATTTTAGACTAAATGTGAATGATTGTCCGTTCTTTTTACAGGTTTTGAGACGGGAGCTTGAGAGATTGCAGGTGAGGGTACCCGATGTTCATCCTACTGTAGTGAATCTAGAAAGAAGAGCCGCGTGTGATGCACGTGGGTTTGTCCCGTCAAAACACCGTAAACAAAACTGTATTCGGTGGAAAGTCTCTGTTATGAAAACTCATAAGTATTGATGAGGATGTTTTTTTACTTGCAGATTTTACCGAAACGACTTGATTGGCTTGGAAATAAACACGATCAGTCTCTGGAAGAATTGGTGAGAGTAAAATTTTATTTAAAAAAATTATTTTATTTTAATTTTTCGAAATTTGTGTGTGGCGACAGAAATCTGTCAGATTCGTATAATTTATGTTTAGTCCTTAATCAGGTATGAATTTCAGATGTAAACAAATTGTTAAGAAAAAATATTTTGCGATTCTTACGTCACACTTTCGTTTTTTTGCCCCTACATCAGCTGGTGTGCGCGCCGTTCGGGCCAATCACAGCCCTCGGCCCATATGGCGGACCGAAGTATTTAGAGAAATTGTTAAATTTGTCCTCATTCGTTATTCGGAATTCATCGTTCTCTAACGCACTTTTTATTGACCGATAATAATGGGATGCATTAAAGTCATGGAATTACCGATTCGAAAATTGTTTGTTTGCTAAAACTTACAATATGGCGTGCGCCTGGCTTTCTTCGGCGTATTGGCATAATGGCATTAAATGTAATGTCATTCGATTTCTCATTTGTCGACGGATTATAGCAATGAAATTTTCACCCACAGATTAACTGTAAAGTGATTCCATTATTACGCCCGAAAAATGTTTCTTCCTCATTTTTAAACTTTAATGTATTGTATTTGAAGAAAGGGAAAACTTCTTGCTTGTGGATATTATAAACGGAAAGGACTTTTTTAGAAACCAAAAATTTTACTGCTGTGCCCAGGGAATTTGTAAAGAAATTCACATTTGATGCTAGTGGAAAAATTCCATGCTTACAGGAGTCTTTAAATTTGGCATTGTACATTTATGATGGGGCTATCCAAACAAGGTTTCATTTTGGTGTTATCTGGCTGTATATTGTTAATTTCACTATCGTGAAATGCAAGTTTACGCGATGTATCTTGATGTAACTCGCGGTATCAGTTTCGCTTCATGCTGCGGTAGCAGTTTTGTTTGTGCCATCCATTGACGCCATAATCTGAAAGTTGCCCTCGGTCTTGTTTCAGTTGTTGATTCTTCTCCTTATTGATGGTGTGAATGCATCATTTCGTAGTAGCCTGTCTCGAATCTATATGATTCCGAATATTCATCTGATGCGCACGCGGGACTTTTATTTATAGAATGTTTAATATTTATCAGACGTGCACATTTCATTATGCTGATGGAACTAGTATCTAGGCCATTGGCCAACATACGTACTCGCAAACCTCACGGTTGCATAAAACCTCAGAATTGTGACTTTTTTACTGAACAGAATCAAATAATGCTAGATTAATAGATTATTAAAATTTTTCATGGTCAATTTGGATAGTTTTGTAAGGGATTTAGTGTGAAAGTTCCTTTTTTATTCATTGAAAATTATTTTTCCAAACCCTGTCCTTTCTTTAGCGATTTAGTGGCATACTTTAGTGATTTTATTTATCTCGACCACATATGTTTTGTCATATTTAATGTCTTTGACTTTTATCAGCTTCCTTTGCTAAAATATCGTAAATGTAGTATTGTAAAAAAACTTCCAATCCTGGCACTCTTCATATTTATTTTGATGCATACCTTTTGTATTGTCAAAACTTGGTTGGCGTTATCTTAATCTCCTGAAAACGCTGTTTCTGTGAGTAGTGTTAATATTTCTTAGTGAACTTTACAAAGCCAAATGGGTGCTTAACCAAAGTAGCATTCAAATGTGGACATAACGAGTTCTTAAGTAATATCGTTTTCAAATATCAGTGGGATCGAGGGGCTGGTCCTCTTAATTTGTGACTGTGGAAAACTGAGTGTACTTCTTGACAGGAAGCAACTAGGATGCTGGAGCCAGTGTTTAGCCATTTGAAAATAAATTTGATCCCAGAATTCTGTTGTGTTCACTTTGTGAATCTATGTGCTCTGTAGCCAAACCTGTCTTAAATTGCTTGTTTTTCTCTTGTGGTTTTTATGCTTTACCCATTTATCAGCAAGAAACATGATTATGATATTTTGTTATTTCCTTTAATAGTAAAAGATCTTAATTTTAGTTTTCTAATGTCCTTGGGAATCATTGAGAAAATTTCTCCAGGCAACTCCGTGCTCTTAGAAGACCCATGTTAATTTCTAAATTAAGGCCCAATTATAAAAGTAATGGTACCCAATCGTTTCACAGCTGTATTATCAGCCTATTGGCTGGAGGAAATTATTCATAGAGGTTGCTTTCTGGTAACATTTTCCTGAAATATTACAAATCAAGTGCTACTCTTTTTACTCATTTATTAAATATTCTCTCTTCTTTCATGGCCTTCGACATCCCAGCACCTCTAAATTGTTCCTCCCCCTATTTCTTCTTCCTCCTCCTGATTACATCTTGCAATTTATGTTATAGTTTACTCATGCGTACTTAAAATGTTACTTTTTCCATTGTTCTCCATACCCAGTTCTCTAAAGCCTCTAAAACTATGCTCATTCTTGCCCCAGGTTTCAAATGTATACAGTTTTCTGCTCCATCTTAAATTCATTAATAATTGGTCTACCTGTCTTAATTTCTTCTAAGGTATGTGAAATCTGCTCTTGTTTTCTACTTCAATGTTTTATTTAGTCTTCTATTTATTTTTGATATCCTTGTGAATTGAAATCAACAACAGAAACACAGAAGACACAAGAGAAACATATTAGTTACAATAAAGACTTGGAATGTTAGGATAATGTTGAGAGCAGGAAAATTAGAAAATATAAAGCAGGGAATAGAGAGAGGAAAAATAGGTATTTTAGGGAAGTGCAAGGTAAAGTAGAAAGATGGGAGGGATTATTGGAGCAATAGTTTCAGAGTAATATACGATACAGCTGATAGGAAGAGAGCCGTTGAGGGCTGACAATACTATTGACAAAATGGTAAGAAGAAGTGTAATTAACATAGTGCCAGAGATAGATAGATTATTACCAGTAGAAGTAAAAGTTTAGCTAATGAATTTGGTCACTCTTTAGGTCTATCTGGCAATATCATAGGTAGGAAGAAGTTGACTGGGTGTATGATCGGTTAGAGGTATTTAGTACAGGTGTTCCAGGAGGGAAACATTTGATAGTGATGGGGGATTGGAACACTGCAGTAGGCCAAGGAGTGATAGTGATGAGGTGGGGGACTGTGATTTAGAGACAAGGAAAGACTGTTGGGAGAATTCAGTAAAGTTTTGCATGATGTAGAGTTTAATCATGGAAAACATTTGGTTTAGAAATAATAATAGTAATCGTTTCAGGCCTAACTTTGTGGAATTGTTCCGTGATGAATAATTTCAAAATGAAACTTCGCAAATCCACATGAAAAATAAACTTAAATGTGACCCAGGTGTCACTGCATACCTGATGATGCTGCACCACAGTAAAACCTGGGTCAAATTAAGGTTTTTTCATTTGGATTTACTAAGTTTTATTTTGAAATTATTCATCTTGTTTTACAACCACAAAAGAAGTAGGTATAAATGGAAAATACTCAGGAATTCAGGAAGATACCAGTTGGACTATATTATGTTAAGGTACAGATTCAGGAACAGCATGATAAATTTTCAGTTTCCCAAGAGCGGGTGTGGATTCAGACCTTAATTTTGTAACAATGAAGTGCATTGCCAAATTCAAAAAGATGAAACAGGGAATACTGTTTAGAAAATGAAATGTAAAATCATTAACCGGAATGGCTAGTGAATTTTTAAATAAATATCAATTAAAGCAGTATCAACAAAAAGTGACAACAATATGTAAGCATATATAAGACACACTCTTGTGCAGGTGGCCATTGCTGAAATTAATTCAACTGAAGTTATGGAATTCATAAAATAATTAATTGACAGAAAGAATACAAATATGTGTTTAATTATATCAGTATCTTTCCTCTCAAGTAGCCTTCCAAAATTATAAAATATATTATTTAAGGGGTTGGATTCATGTGTGGGGATGTTTGCCCCCTATTATTGTTGGAATACCGAGTAACAAAATATCAGAGGAAGTAAGTGCCTGAAGCCAAATGACAGTAATAATGGCATGACCTAATACTGGGACTGACTGAAAATGAGGAACACTAGCAGAATGAAGTGATTTTTCTTGGCTGTTTTGTACTCTGTGATGAGTAGCATGATCATTTACTATGAGGAGTTGCTCCTTAGTTGCTTTATTAAAATCATGCAGCAATGATGAAAAGGGAGAAATTAACAGGGTCACTTGTTTGATGGCCAGGTGGTGATAATGCTAATAATGGTTAATATTGAAAAACTTATGGAAGCATAATGGTGACCAAACAAGAGTATCAATGCATCTTTGATTCATTATTATGTTTCTCATCATCTACATAATACTCTACATGCTCCCATATGGCATGTAATGTTGATGTGAAGAAATTAATTTCATTGCGCAATTTGGAGCAAATTAAAAAAATGTTTCCCAATTGTGCCTACTGTATGCTATAGTTGTGATCACCTAGGGTTTGCTGTTCCAATTTAGAATTTATGCTTAAAAATTTCGCATATTAAATAAACTGGAGGAAACATCCTAACTAATTTAAGCAGTAGTTAATTCATTGAGGTAGGTAATATCATAGTATGCAATTTCCTAAAAATATTCATCGCTGCCTTAAGTCGTGCATCAAATCTTAATTCAGCTATTCGTTTTTACATCATGCATTATCATGAAATTTCCCCCTGTAGTAATAATGTAATATTCAAGTAATTAAAAATTAGTGGAATGACAATACAAAGAAAGCAACTGAGAAGCTAAAGGAAATAAACCAAAGTATGTGTTACTTTGAGAAATTTAGTCTTGAGTAAATTATTTATATTCCCAGATATTTTGAAATAATGTTGAAAGAAGGAAATTTTCATGTTGCTTTTAAATGCAGTGTACGTTTGTGAGCAATATTAACCCTTTGAGTGTCAACATTGCTGTAAGTGATGCTGGCTAATTTTCCTGAAAGTGTCTCCATTGCTCTAGTCAACTTTTCTTCAACAGCTATAAAAGTAAAAAGCAATTGATTTAATCATATTTTTATGTTTTATTCTTTTTTTGTGCCTCATGATATAATATGATTTAGTTTGTGAAGTTTTCTGCAAATTATAATTAATAGTAATATTTTACAGACATTTCATAATTTCTCTACTTCCTTGTAAAAAAATTTGGCAATGTTCGGACCAAATTTAGTAATTGCAAATGGAACTCAAAAGGTTTAATAGTGTTTCAGTCCCATTGATGTTTTTGCATTATATTTGTTTGTTAAATTATTATTTGCTTAGGGTGTCTAAACGTTTTTCATTTAAGGATTTTGTCATTTTTAATTTACAGGAAAAAAAATACCCTCACATTGATCCATTGTATCTGCTTAAAATATGCCAAAGAGTTGGACCTTTGTTAGATAAAGATATAAGCTCTTGCCTGTATGGTGTTCAGTCTCTATTAGGAGCTGGAAAGCAATCTCTACTCAGGACAGAAAAAGGTAGGTGTATGATTTTCATGTATCTTTAATTTTCTATGGTATCAAACTTTTATCTTTTTCATTTTGCTGCATCTAATTGCTACCAGAAACCAACAATCACAAAAAATTTGACTCAATAAGTACTTTCAATTTCACTTCAAATAGCTTATGTAGAGAAACTGTTTTTATATAATCATTGTGTAAGCTCAGTGATGTGAACTCAAATGAAGAAAGTGAAGTAGTGCTTTACTGACTTTAATGTTAAAGTTAGTGATGTATGAATAACTTTCATCCTGCAAGTCCATTTATCCATGTCTGTATCTCTTTTATCCTTGCCTTCCAATTTCCTCCAGACTTTTAGAGAAATAAACATAATTGCTTTCATCATTATCATCAACAAACTTGGCAATAATTGAGTTACTCTGGATATTTGTCTGTTCTTAATGCATGAAGAATGTTTTTGCACTTAAAAAAGAAAGTTGTTGTAAAATTACTGGCAAATCACACATATGAAATGTATCAGATGCATATAAGCGCTGTATCAAATGCAGAAACAGTATTCAATAGTAGCAGATCATCAATTCTGATAACTGAATTAAGGAATCGTGGAACATTATCAAAGAATCACAGAGGCAAAAAATGATAATTTTATTCATCTTCATGATGATTCTCGAGTTCTTATCAGTGACCCATTTTTACCTAACCTCAATGACTCGAAAAGCTTTGTATTGTATGGTGAAACCAAAGCAAAAGGGAATAAGTGAGAATGGCATTACCCTCTCCCCCCCTCCAATTACCAAGGGAAATCTGTATTTCTTGAGAAATTTTGGAAAATGAGCAAATAGTAACAATTAAAAAATTTTCTCACAAAGCTGTACCTGGTCTTGAATCTCTATTTTTACTCGTATATAATATTATTCTAATTTCATATGGTCTAGTTAAAGATCCACTGTAATATGTCGTGTATGAATCTCTTCTATTAGGAGTATTTCCCTCCTCTCAAGAGAGCTCCAGAGTTGCATCTATTTATAAAGGAAAAGTCCAGGCAAGGGAGGTTAAGAACTAATTACCAGTCAGCATAATTAATCAATTTGCAAAAATTGGAAACCAAATTGAAAAGATTTGCAGAATTGTTTGCTTACGTTTTTCAATGGCAGCAATAGTCCAGCTATGGTTCAACATGGTTTTCGAGCCAACAGATCTTCTGAATCTGCCATGTTTACTGCTTTGGATTGCATTATAGTATTACTTGATTAAGGAATTGAGACAGGGACTATTACTTATTTTTTCCTAAGTTTTGATTATGTTGGTCTTAAAATTTTACTCAATAAATTTGAGATAATTGACAAAGAAAAAATGTCATTTGGCTAGTTGAATCATACTTATTGGAATGGAAGTTATAATGTTGCAATTTGACACCATTCACTGTGGTGTTTATATAAATGATTTGCCTGATTACCTTAGCCCTTATCAATAGTCTTCTGGCAATTCTTTATGCAGATGACACTATTATACTGTCATTTGATGAATCCTTAACCAACTTGCTAAGTAAAAGTGAACAAGCTCTGTAGCATATAGGTAGATCTTTAGTGTGCAATTAACTGAATTGACATTAACGCAGATAAATCAAAAATGATACATTTTCGCTTAAAAGTTAATAGTATATTCTAAGTTGGCTAAAGAAACAGTCTGTTAAAAGGGTTCAGTATGTAAAATTCGTGGGTTTATTTTTAGATGACTGTGTCAACTGGGGGACACATGTTCATCATTAAGCTAATATATTGAATACGCTTTGTTTTATGTTAAGATATTTTATGATGAAGAAAGCTAAGTCAACAAAGATGTGGTAGGTCCTACATGCTTTTGGTAAATTTGATCGAAAACGCACAGCATCCCTTCTGGAGTGCCCCTGCATATCCTATAAGAATTTTCAAAGAACAAAGAAGTGTTGTGATAACCTTTGCTGGAAATTCTCCTCAAATCCCCTATCAGCCCTTATTTGAATATCTCAAGCTTCTTTCCTAACCATATATATTGTGTACAATAGTACTCATCTGGGAAAGGAGTAACCCACTCCCTAAAAATTGTGCTATTTCATTATAACTCAGGTGAAGGAAAAATTGGTTTTACCTCTTTCCAATTAGTTTGAAAAACACCTTCAACTGCCTGTTTAATTTGTTAAATTATGTAGTTAAATAAACTCCCAGAGTCTAAAAGATGCTCGCAGTGTCACATCCTTGTAACCTGGAAAAGTTCCTACTGGGGATATTGTATTGCTCTACTTTTGAGCATCCTAATGTTACTATATAATAGTGACTGTTGTATATATTATGCATGCAAATATTACTTTTATGCATTGTTCATGGATCTACATGCATTTGAATTTTTTTGCTTTGTAATTCTTCAATTAAATGTTGATTAATGAGATGATTATGATTAAATGATTGATGATTTTTGATGATGATGATTAAATATTATTATCGTATCGCTGTCCCCGGTGGCAGTGGGGTAACATTCTCACCTGCCAACCCAGAGGTCATGGGTTCAATTCCCACCTAGGTGGGTCTTTCTTCATCTAGGGCTTGGATGTTTGTAATTGTTTCTATTGTTACATATATCATGTTAAAAGTCAGATGTAAAGGCCAAGTGCTGTTTTCGGATTAATGCAAAATAAATATTGTACATGAGAAGTTCACTTGAAGACAGGAGATTTTTCTATAAAATAAAGGAAATTGTTTTCTTCAAATCTGTAAGTTGTGTCAATTTAGCATTTTCTGGTTTTATTTGCTTAGATCAAAGACGGACATGTTACAGTTGTGTTGACTATGCTACCAGGAAGAATAATCATCCACTTCTGGAACCATACAATTATGATGGTGCCCATAATCTTGGTAAGTACTTCAAATTTGGGGTAAAAATAAATTAACTAAGAAGGGAATTAATGGAATATAAAATATCTTAATTTTTTATCTGCTTTAACCTTGCATCATTTTAATTTATAGTGCAAGTTCTTCATGGAAGAGATACTTCTGGAGGTATCAGTCGGAGTCATGCTGTCCCTGTTAAATTCTATTCTCGCCTGCGACTATTTTGTCGCACACTGGGCCACCTGTCGGCTGTATATTGCTTGCTGTTTGACAGAACTGGGAAATTCATGATCACTGTAAGTTAAATTATGTTATAATTAGCTAATTATATTTTGTCTGTTAATTCTGAGACTTTGATTCTGTTGATAAATAAAAAAAAATTAAGTAATATCTAATTCTTTGCTAAGTCTAATCAAAAGTTAACAGCCAGGTTAATTTCAAGAATGTCCCTGTCTTGTTTGGTTAAAGTTATACCATCATATCCTTGGCCCATAAGATGCTGGTTGATTTCAGAGTAAAACAAAGTGAGGCTTATGGGCCGGGATATAGTATTTCTTTACTCCAGATTTTTGTTTCTGCTGTAGAAATCTTGGTTGATAAGAGTTCAGTATCAGTTATGAAATTTACTATACATAAATACGCCTTTAATTTAATGATATTAAACTAATTTAACTAATGTAAAACAGCATTATTTCGATAGTGTTCAATTGAAAATATCATGAATGAGGGCTGTTCAATAAAGGATGTTTAAAATTATTTCTCACTACACCATTTGACTATTCCACCAAATTTTCGTTACCTTTCTCAAAGTAGTCCTAACTAGTAGCAATGAATCTGCCCCACATTTTCCTTTTTTTGTCTTTCAAGATACACTGGTAGCCATTTTTGAAATATCCAAAAATCACTTGAGCAGCTTTCATCTATGCTTCTGATAATGAATAATGCTTTCCACAAAGGTCACATGATTAGGTTAGGACAATAGAGAGTGTAAGGAACGCACATTACATTGATTTTTATGAGATATTCAGCGGCTACATTTTTGACATGCTGCCATATTTATCATTGTGCAGCATCCAGCCTTTATTTGAAGTGTGCCCTTCTATGCTTCCTATATTTCCCCTGAGAATGTTCCGTACATCCCCTTTGAGTGTGAAATTGACAGTTTTGTTTCTTAGTACCAAATGCTGATTCATTATTCACTGAAATCCAACAAAGGATATGACCATAACTTTCTCAGTTAATGCCATCAATGTGCCTGTATGTATTTGGTGTTGGTGGTATCAGAGATATCCATATGAAGCATTTCTGACTGCTCGCAGGATCACAGTAACACAAGTTTCATTTGCAGTGATAAACTTGGAAAGAAACCACTTCTCATCTTCCGTTAACATTAACTTCAACTTCAAACAAACCTGCATTTGAACAGTTATGTGAGCAGTCTTGGAACCTACCTTGGGCAAATACATCCCATGTGCAATTGTCTGTTTTAATGTATGATTGACACCAAATGAAATTATCAATATTCTGATATTGCTCTTCATGTTAGTCAATGATTTTCTCTCACTAAGGCAGCCACGGTATTAATGTCTACTTCCAATAGAGCAAAGATTAGAGCTCCAGGTCTACATTCCCTTGAAATTATCTTCCCTCTTCCTTTCCCGTAGTGTAAAAATCATTCGCCTTGACCGGGATCCTGGTCATTGCAAATTATTTTTACTCCCTGAAATTGTTGCATTGTAATTCACAGTTAGTGGATGACTCGGTTAAAAAGTTACTGTTGCGGTATCTTCCGCAGTTTCTTGGAATTTTTTTCCATGTATATTCAGGGATTCTGTAAATCCCCTTGGCTCTCTCCTGACTTGGTCACTTGTTTGTTGCTACTTTTATTCAGTTGACCGCACTTAAATGCCACTATTGGTACAATATATTCAATAGTACAGGAGTACACAAATTGCACAATTTTATGGTAATGCAATTTACCATATAGGAAAATTATGTACTCAGGCAGCAAGTGTCACTGGTCATGAGGCTGCTCATGGTTGTATGAGTCACTGATAATATAATTTATATTTCACAAAGAGCAGGGATTTTAGCGGAATTGAATGAAAAAGAGTCCTTACAGTTGAGTGAATGCAGTTTCATTCAACATAATGAATAGAAATCACTGGATTACTGTAAAGTGTACTTTTTGTCTTGTTTAGTAATGATGAGAGATCATGTGTGTGCTGTTTTACCCATTGAGAGTCATAAATCATTCTTATCTAATTAAAAAAATTAGAAAAATGACTAGTTAACCTGAGTATTATTCTAATAATACAAAATATGGCTGGCTAGAAAATCTTGCAGTATAGCTTAATCATTGGTGACATTAAATTACTTGTGACATGCTATTTTAAGGTAGATTCTTCTGCATAAATATTTAACTCATGAATCTTTAATTGTGTATAATTTTTATTTTATTATTTATCAGGGTGCTGATGATTTATTGGTAAAAATATGGAGTGCAGTTGATGGCAGACTCTTAGCTACCCTTCGTGGAGCATCTGCTGAAATAACAGATATAGCAGTTAACCCCGAGAACACTTTACTGGCCGCTGGAAGTTGTGACAAAATTCTCCGTGTTTGGTGCCTACAATCAACTGCACCCGTGAGTAATTTTTTTGAAGAATTTTTTATAATAATCCATTGCCAGAGAATATCTCTGTAATATATACTTTCTTATCCGAGGGAACTGGAAATATATGTGGCTAAAAGAAAAAAGCTGACAATGTCAATTGCCAGTTTGCAACATATTGTATTTGAATGTGTAAAGTGATTTGTGGGGAAAGGAAAATTTACAATGGTAAAATGGTATTTGCTATTTCAACAAATGTTATTTGACTGTTTGTCACTGTTACTGTCATTTAAGTGTGTTCAATTATTCATTATATCTCAGAAAATATATCATCTATAAGATTGTGCAATTGTATCGCACTCTGGTTCAATGTGGTCACCTCAAATTTACCGTTCCAATAATTTGTTTATTAATGGCAGCAATTTTTGAATTCTTAATTCTGAGCATATTAACATGTATGCCATTGTTAACTCAATTGTTGGCTCATTCCCTAATTTCTTTCATAACTGTCACACCATTCACCGATTTGTGTTCAGTCTTCTAGATTCTCTGTACAAATATCACTTTTCATAGTTACTACTCTGAAATGTGTCTTTCATTGTTAAAGGTGGCTGTTTTGACTGGGCATACTGGAATGATCACAGCTGTTCATTTCTGCCCCTGTCCAAGGAGTGATGGAACTCGTTATCTCATATCTAGTAGCAGTGATGGATCTGTTGCATTTTGGACTTATCATCATCCAGATGGGCATCCAGAAGAGATACCCACATTTTTGTTAGTAATATTTTATTGTTGTTGGCATCTTAGATATTATTATTATAATCTACCAGTGATTCATCACCAAAAAGAGGTGTCATATTTGCAAATGCTTTTGTACATACATGGTCTGTACAATAAATGCATGTACTGGTGCAATCTGGCAACCATGATGCAGACTATAGCCCCACCCACTAGCGGCACTAGTCACATAAGACCCAATGAGCCGTCTGTGCTTGGCGGATCGTTGAGCTGTGTGTATGGTGCCAGTTATGTTAGTTTCCATTGTCCTTATTTTTACTGTTTGTTGGAAATTGAAATTGAGAAAATCAAGGAGAAACGAATCAACATCAAGTTATTGGGGAAGTGCAGTAAAAGTTATCAAGAAATTACTGAAATGTTGACAGCTGTTCATTGTGATAATGCTCTGAAGAAAACATCTGTTTTTAAGTGGATTAAGCATTTTAAAGATGGCCGACAAGATGCCACGGATGATGCAAGGCTGGGACGACCTTCAACCACCAGTATTAAAAACAACATTGATTGTGTTCGGTCCCTTGCCCTTACTGATTATCAAAAAAAACTGTCCAAATGATAGCTGATGAACTGAATTTAGGAAAGTCAACACGGCACACTATTTTAATCGAACATGGTGGATGCACCCTTTACCATGACAATGCACCTGCACACTAAGCATTGATTTTTCACCAGGTTCTGGCAAAAAATTCAATCACCATCCTTGATCATCTTCCATATTCACCAGATCTCGCCCAATGTGACTTTTTCCATTTCCAAAAATGCAAAAATGTGATGAGGGGACATCACTGGGAAGATCTGGACGCAATAAAGCAAGAAACGACGAGAAAACTAAAAAGCCTAATTGCCGAGGACTTCCAAGGGTGCTTCAAACATTGGGAAAGAGGAAGATGGAATAATTGCATAGCAACGAATGGAGAGTACTTTGAAGGAGACAAAATCGAATAACATTAAATTTTGCAAAATAAAGTTTTTATGGCCTCAGTTAGCGTATTTATTTGACTGTGTAGTATGTAGACATATTCCTGAAATAATTTAGGTAAACAATTTTTTTTTTTAATAATGTCATTAGTCCATATGATGAAGTAAAATAATTGAAGTTATTTGATTCACAGGCCAAAACCAATACAGTACAATGAGCGAATGAGGCCAGGTCAAGCACAAATGATATGTGCATCATTCAGCTGTGGTGGATCTTTTTTAGCTGCTGGAAATGCTGATCATCATGTCAGGTTAGCTACCATTTTTTAATTGGAGTTTTCTAATGATAATTTATATTTTCACATTTCTTTGCCACCCATTGTATTATATTAACTGTAATTGTTTATTAGCAAATTTTACTCATCTAGCAGGTCTAGTTTGTGTGTATATTGCATGGTATTTATTTAGTTACCTCCATTATATTTATTTGCAATGCCATATTACCTGCATAACTTATTAAAAATGAGTTTTAAAATCTTTGGCTCTGGTGAAGTTTCTGCAGTGAAGATTCTACTGCTTTGTAATAATTTATCAATGTGTATTACCATCAAATGACCAGCTATAGAATGCTCACAACATTCCTCCAAGGGAATATAGAAAAATAAGCTTGATCTTGGATGCAGCCAAAGTGGTACTTTGGATCATCAATAAGAGGATGGAGAGGTGAGCAAATAATTACTTAAGGGATGATCAGTTAGGGTTCAGAGGGGAGAGAGGTGTGATTCTGTAGTAGAAATGAATTTGCTAATAGAGTGGTACAGAATACAGTCAGGATTTATTTGTTTGTTTTCACATTTTGAGTAGGCTTTCTATGGAGTGAATTGTGCAGGATAATATGATTTGGAGAATAAATTAATGTATTGAAGAGAAAAGGTATAGTAGATTAGAGGGATAGGCGACTTATTTACAACCTTTACATGTTTGACTGCTAAGGTGTGAGGCCAGGATGGACAGTATTAGGAAGAGGGGTGAGACAGGGGTATCCATCATCACACATGTTTTTTAACATACATTTTGAAGAAATGGTTAAAGAGAATGGGTCGCGGTAGTCCAGTGGGTAGAGTGTTGGAATGCTGACCGGAGGGTCCCGGGTTCAATTCCCGGGCAAGGCACTCTGGGCACCTGCAGCTCCACCCAAGCTAAAGTGATTTTTCGGGTACCAGGTCTTCCTGGGAAACCATAACCGGCACAGGGAAAGGAACTGGCCCCCCTACTCTGATGTGTGAATTTTCACACGCTGTATAGGGCTTAGTACTGGGTGAACTCTGCCATCACCTACCAAACCGACCTTCGGGTTGATTACTGTGTTTATGGTTTTATGGTTTGGTTAAAGAGACATTGAAATAGCTAGCAATAGGAATGAAAGTTTTTAGGCAATTCATAAAATCAGGTTTACTGATGATGAAGTTTTAGTTTGCCCCTCAGCTAACAGGTTAAAATCATTGCTGAAAGCATCACAACATCAGTGTGACAAGCGCACTTGATAAAGGAGATAACTTCAGGCGTCACTTTGTGGAAACGATGCATATTGCAAAAGAAACACTTGGTTTTTCCACATAAAATATTTATTCACGACCTAGGTTTCGACGCTCAGCATCTGAAGATGACGCTGAGCGTCGAAACCTAGGTCGTGAATAAATATTTTATGTGGAAAAACCAAGTGTTTCTTTTGCAATCAGTGTGAGATGAGAATCAATGTAAACCAACAAAGTTATTAAGATTTTTGTGAAAGAGAAAGACAAATTTAAGCTTCAAAATAGAGTCATAAATTGGAAGAGGAGTAAGAGTTTACTTATTCTATGAATACTTTAGACCAAAGTGGTAGAGACATAAGAAGAAGAATTGCATTAGGCAAAGTAGCTTTCACTAAGAGGAAGGAATTGATGACAGAGACTTTGAAAATGAATGTATAGTGATGGCTCATCAAAACTTTGGTATGGTGCATGGTTTTGAATGTTGCAGAAACATGGTTATAGAAGAATGACGTTCGGCATAGAGGTATTTGAAATATGGGTGTGGATAAAGATGGAAAAGGGGAAATGGACAGAAAGAAAAATAAACTGAAGTAGCACTAGGTATGGTGGGAGAGGAGGGGAATTGTAGGGAGGAATCCAAGGAGGCAGGAAAGATGAATGTATAGCATTTTGATTCACAATGAGATGTTGAAAATTGTGATAGATGAGAGAATATTGGGCAAGCAAGGAAGGGTTAGGAATAAGGTAGGCATATTGGATGGAATAAAAGGGAAGAAGGATGTATTGAAGAGGATATTATTGCAGTGTCAGATATCTGGTTGCTTTTTGTTAAGAGAGGTAAGGAAATCTGTCTGCTAGCTGTTCTAAAGAAAGCTCGAAATTATAAGAGTCATCCACTAATATGCATTAAAATGCAGAAAATTTTGAAGGGTAAAAATCATTTACTTTGACCAGATTCAAACCTGGTTCCCTCGATGTCTGGACGAGCACTTAGTAGTTACACTTCGAAATTTTCTGCATTTTAATAATACATGTATTATGATGATAGTTTTACATAATGTGTACTTTCAATTTTATGTATTAGTGTAAATGTGTATAAATATGCAAATATGACTATATATATCTTACCTTAAAAATCAACTGCAATATACGTGATTGCTATTGGAGAATTAAAATTCTATTTATTCATGTCGCCAAGTCCGCCTCAGAAATTTGATTGGGCTCATGTTAATGATAGACCAATGGATGTAGGCCAATAAGCTTGTGCACTCAAATGTCTACCTGTTATGATAATCTCAAAACTCTCTTGTTTCGTTTAAGAACTATATTGCAAGCACTTAGCTTATTTCTTATAGCTTATTTCTCTCTGTTATCATATAGTTGTATTTTTTCTCGACCTGAACTCATACTTTCTTGGTATTTTGGCTACAGAAAATTAGTGCAGAAAAGTGGTTTGGTTTCTATGAATGGGGATTTTTACTCAACTGCCTTTTATTTGATGATTAGGTGTCTTTGGTAAAACATTTCTTTCGCTTTTAAAATTTCTGCGAAATGTAATTGGAGACGGGAAATTACTGTAACTTTTTAAAGGAAAAATTATGAATGGTGATTGCAATTGCCATTTGTTACTATTCAGCTTTTACATTTAGAAGTATTGAATGGAATCATAGCAATGGTTTTATTTCCATCACCAGATAAAGTGGTGGAAACCAGTAATTTTAAATTCTGATTTTTGCAGGGTATACAACATGTTCGGGGATGAAGGTCCTGTTAGAATTTTGGAGGAAGAAGCACACACTGATGGGGTGGACTCCATTCAATGGGCTAACAAGAGTTTACGTTTTGTTTCTGGAAGCAAAGACGGCACAGCAATTCTTTGGACCTTCCAGCGTCAGCGTTGGGTACCTATGCGCTTAAAGATGAATACCAAATTGCCTGGGTATGTGTACAGGTGTTGAATCACTGACTTTTATAGAATTCAAGACTGTTCAATGGTATTTCTTTCTGATTGTGTGTCACAGTTTGGAATCTGGTACCAAGAGCTTTTTATTTTTTGCAGGACCTAATTTATGAAGTGTTCTACAAATGAGATTGCAAGAGCTAATACTTGATAAAAATGACAAATTAGTTTAAATTTTTTATTGGTAATGCTCTGTAAAATTTCATATAACACTGCCTTCCCACGATTTCAACCATTTATTTTTATTTTATTTAGCACTAATCCAAAAGCAGCCAGATTTGATAATTAAATCAAATTTTCAACTTGAAAATAGTAACATAGACACTCATAAAAACTTCATCAAGTCCTCATTGAGAGAAAATCCACCCAGATGGGAATTCAACCTGAGACCTCTTTTGAGTCAGCAGGCAAGGGTGTTACCATTACACCACCAGGGTCTGAAATAGGAGACCTAAATGAAATTTAAGCATTACAACTTTAAGCAAAATATTTATTTTTTGGTAATAATGTTTATGTAATTTTGTTGGTTAGGTCATTTGGTCAAAGTCGACTTTTTTAAGATTCATGCCCACACTTCATCAGTTGTTAATGTTTACCAAATGCTAGTGATTGGACTATTGCAAATTTTTAGGTTTGGTTGCTTGTTCAATTCTTAAGGTTCAGCTCCAATAGTTAGGTAGAATGGACAGGTATCAAGCTATTGAAAGTTTCCATAATAAACAAAAACACTGCCTTCGAAGAAATTATCTTCTGATTAGGACTTAAACATACAAGTGTTGAAAATTTTCATGCTATCACTAAGTGCATGTACTATCTTCATGATTTTTTTAAGCTTCAAAACTAAAGATGTTTGCTCATAATTTGTAGGTAAAGATGTACTGTATGATAAATTTTACATAATATCTTTCGTGAAAAAACCATAAACATTCATAATGATGCAAATTCATGAGACTATCCTGGGAATCTCATGTTTATAAAATGAGCTCTAAAGAACATTATCACCTGAGAAAAATTGTGACCCTGGTTCATGATGTTACAGCTCTCTCAGTTTATCATGCATTCATTCATAGTTGACTGAAACATGGAATTGCCATGTAGGGTTGCTCATATCATTCCATTCACCTCTTTAGGCTACAAAAATGGGGAGTTAGAATGCTATAAAAATCTCAAAGCCATGTAGTCATAGACCTTACTTTAAAAAATTCAAATTTTAATTATTCCTTGTATGTACAGGGTACAGCAGTTAAATCCGGACAAATGAAACTTCTGTGTAAATGCAAATAATTAAAAGAACAAATACAAATGAGAATCCTTTTACATACGAGTAGTGGTATCTGTCAAGAGTAACAGTACTCAATGTAACCCTCTTCAGCTGCAATGGCCAGCTCCAATCTTGTCCTGAATGGATCGCATGCACTCTTTAAAACAGCACTGTCCATATTCGTGAATGCTGCTACGATAGTGGTGCATATAGATGCGACATTAGGGTGCCTCGTCATATTGCTAACTCTTTTGACTATGCTGCAGACATAATAGTCGAGGGGGTTCAAGTCCAGGCTATTCGGGGCCCAGAACTCCTTTGACCAGATCATGTCATTGTTATCTAAGAGCCAGTTTTGGACTGAATGACTCGTATGAGATGGTGCACCATCCTGTTGAAAGACATATTTGTCTCCCCGAGGCTACAGTTACTATATACGGTTTTAAGGCATTCCAAAATTTGCAAATTCACAAAAATTTGCAAAATTCCTCTGAAATCATCGACCGAGTGTTTCCTCAAATGATATTTCCCTGCCATGTTAGCAAAACCTTCCCCAGACTTCTCCCAAGCATTATACTTAGCCTCATTGTTGTAAACAGTTGATCTTTGGTACCCAAAGAATTGAACTATTTCACTGCACGAATGCCCAGCGGGAACACTTTCGATAATAGCAGCTCTTTCATTGTACTCCACACTTGTACGTGATGTCTTGGCCATTTTGAGGTTATGACTGTTTACTAGATGCTTTTATCTTTCAAGAATGCCAATCGCGACCTCCAGTGGCACTACGATATGTTAGAAAATTCAAATTGAAATTTGTCTGGAGATAACCACCGCACCCTGTATATATTCCATACTATTATTATTGTGCAGCTAAACAAAGCCATGTTGATTACTAATGCTGATGTACATTTGCTCAGCGCAAGAGGTTGATATAACTCAAGGATTACTGCCCATAACTCGGCTAGTTTGCAAAGAATCCTAGTTATGATGGTGTGAAACCTATGAAATAATTTTCTAAAACAGTAAATGAAATTTTATTCTTGTGTAAACTTGTTAATACTCTTGTTTACTGTTTTTTATTTATGAATGTACATTTGTATTCACACTCTGACTGCAATGCATTGTGTTTGTCTGCAATATTTTCAATCAATTTGACATGTTCCCTACATGTCCGAAATTGTCTTTTTGGAACCAATAATCATCATTATCAATACAATAATGCCATTAAAGAAGTTTGAACTGTAGAATTTTTCATCTGAAAAATTAGCTCCCTATGAAGTGTATGCAGAAATTTTCTGCAGGCTGTTAATAATATCATAATCATATAATTATAAATTAGTATTCTTCTTCTCCTCGTGATGAAAGATGAAATTAGTATTTTTATTTTTGGTATTGTCTAAATTAAAATATTGCTGCCTGTTTTGTTAAACTGAATTAATTCTGGCTGCCCATGGACACAGCAGTTTAATTTCTAACAGGCCTCAAAGTATGTAAAATGAGCTATGTGAAAGAACTTAGTAAAGTGCCATTTTTGTGATTATCTACTCTATTGCCCATGTTTAGTGTCTGTTCATGTACAGCACTATAAAAATTTTTTGATACATGCTATATTTTTTATGTTTCTTTCTGTACAGTAGTGGTGACCAAGAGTCTGAGGATGGTAAAGTGAAGTTGAAAGTCACCATGGTTGGTTGGGATCTCTCTGATCAGTGGGTTATCACAGCTGTCAATGACCACTCTCTCAAAGTCTGGAATTCTATCTCAGGTACTCCAAATTTGGATTTATTATTTAAAGATGTGTAAGTGTAAATAATGATGTAATGAAATGACATGTAGGATATTTTTTTGATATTTATCCAGTGTGATAAATATGAAATAAGCCATGAACGGTAGTACCCTCAATTTGCATAACTGCCAGGGACCATAAATATCACTATTGCAGCAAGTAGCCATGCAATCTTGCTATCATATTGTTTTTGGCTTTGATGTTTGCTTAAGGAAAGTACGACTTATATTCAATTGTAATTTTGCCCTAATTTTACATTTTGCATAACTGCAATTTCTTGTTCTTATTGAGCTTTCGTCCTAAAATCAGGGTTGTTTATCCTTCACTTACTCGAGCTACTTTTCATTTTTCATGCATGTTGAACTGTTATCATTTTGTGAGATAACCATTGTAATCATTGAAGTAAACTAGGACTAATTGGCTTATATGATGGCAATTACATTTAAGCATAATTTCTTCCAGATGCTTTTCTTATGATATTGAAGCTATTGTAAAATTGCTGCTTTCTGAAAAAGTTATCATGTGCAAATCGAATAATATTAAATTAGAACTAATTAACTTCGTCAAATTTTGTTCAACTGAGTTAATTTTCCATGATGATAAATGAGTCGTGATTTTCATACATATACAGGCATGCCTTTATAACAATCCTTTTTCATTAAAAGTTTCATTGCAAAAGAGATTATCAAATAATTACTGCAGTGTGTAGAAATTCATTTTGGGTTTTCCTTTGGGTGAAAGTCTCCATTCTGGCCTGTTTCGAAGCTCAACTCAGGGATCATCTTCAGGGTGCTTAGTCTGCCTTAGACTTTGTAAATGCATGGTGTCTTAAGGCCAGTTGGGTCCTTGACTCATACAAGTTGATCTCTAAGTTAGCTGGTGGTAAATGGATTGTCCCATTAGTAAATGGATTGTGCTGCCATGCCTTTTCAGGGGCTTAAAATGCTTGGTATTTACAGAGTCCCAAAGGCAAAGTGGAGAAACTTGTGATAAGGGAACAGGACATACTATCAAGATGAGGCTTGAGGAACATAAGTGACATTTGTGGTTGGGACCACCCAAAAAAATCATCGATTGGATCAGCTATGACCATTTCATCTAGTTAGGCAAAGCCAAAATACTTACCAGCTTCCTAGGCTATTGGGTTTGCCTGGTGAAATTATCCATTGAAATTCGATTAAAGAACAGGACTTTCATTCAAGATTCTGAATATTCACTCAGCAATGCCTGGAATTATGTTTTGAATGGAATATGGCTATCATGGCAGAAATGAAAAATCACTGCTATTTACTCAACAGTTATGTTATCTGAACAATGTTGAAGGTTACTTCTTTTTATAAACAGAAAGCAATTGCAATATGACAACATTAATGAGAATATAGAGATTTTAGAAGGGGAAAGTGATTTATGCCGACCTTTTTAATAGTGTATCAGGATGATCACTGGCTGAACAAGTATTTAAGGAGAGCTGTGCATGTTTTGGGAATTTAACTAGAAGAAACACCCTATGCGGCATTGTGAGGCATGGTGAAGCAGCAACCTCTGAGTCAAAAGGAATGGAGAACCTCCATCAGTCAGTGGCTGCAAAAAGCTCATAGATTCTGAGGGTCACCTGCTACAACATGTTTGTAATTGTGAAAAGACGGTTCTTTTCAGGAAGGTGATTCCAAAGTGAACCTTAATTTATGCACATGACAGTAGAAGAGAATGCATTGCCTGACCTCAAGGCAATGAAATGCCATCTCATGCTGCTATTTTGCACAAATTCGAGTGCCAATTTGAGAATCATCCCCCTGCTTGTTTACTATGCAGAAATTCCACAAGCCTTAGAGAAGTATGCAGTCCAAAACAGCAGGCTAAATGAATTTGGAGGTCATGGGAAACTTTTGCATCGTGCCATGGGTACAAGGCATTGCCCTAATAAGGCAGTGGCAATGCGTGCCATAAATTTATTTAACAATCATTCTTGCATTTGTACCAGATTTTGAAGCAAAAAATATATCTCTTAGACAGCTTTCTATTGAAATGGAATTAGGTATGTATCATAAGTAATAACATTTCAACCCTTTCGCTTTTACAAATCGAGTTCATTTTCCCTATTGCTTCATTCCGGGATAGAAAAAAAGGTGAATGTGATCGGCAATCCTAAACAATGTATATCTAATTTTCTTTGAATTAATTTTGTACTTAATTTATTTTTTTCAGTGTGGGACACATTATCGTATTTTACATTAATTTATGTGCAAAATTTGCTTCACTAAACAAGTGTTTGGCTTTGCAAGAAAAATCATGGAATGGATTATGCTTGTAATGTAGGGAAATGAGGTTCCATGTATTCTAGCATTTTGGTTGGAATTTGCTTTTTCATATAATCAGTGGATTTGTTTTAGTTGTATATCTAAGAAAACTTCATTTAATATCATCTGATTATATGCATACTGGGGTCTCAGAGCGAGAACATGTTTGCCAGTAAAATCAGCAAATGGTGCTACGAAGATCAATCATGGCCTGTTTGATTTTGTTGTGCACAAACCACTGCATTCTTGTTGTATCTAGGTTTTTCCAATGGAAATATTGAATATATTTTCCATTAAAAAATATTGTATTGCAATAAAAATGTGTAAGCCAAAATTGATACCAAATTAATGGAATGATACTGTAGCATTAGAAAATGGTTCCATAAGACTGAGCAAAAATCTTCCTTTATTATCTGCTATTCCATTAAGTTGTGATGTTTATTGATTAATGGGAAACTTTTACCAACCATAGCTGTAAAAGTCAAGATATTAGGCCAGCAAGCTTAGACATAGAAAGAAGTAAATACATAGATGGGATATCTTAGGCTAAGGTATACTTGATTGCAAAATAGACAGGGCAGGTGGGTATTTTGAGAGTTGGACAATAAAAAATTAAAGAAATTGGATTAAAATAAGGCCTTGGAGGTAGATAAAATACTTGCAGATGTACTTAAAGATAGGGAAAAACATAGAAGGGAGAGTTTTTTGAGTTAATTCGTATCAACAAAGTTGTAGGAATTTAGATGGAAGATTTCATCTGGTCAGTGTTAGTACTATACTAGAAAAGGGAAAGGCAACTGTGTGCGAGGATATTTGTTTTCACTTGTGGCAAAAATGGCTCTAAAGATCATTAATAAGAGGATAGAAGGAGGTCAAACTATTACTTAGGGGATGAGCAGGGTTCAGGAAGGGGGGGAAGTACACACCATGCCAAAGCAGTAGTGAGGTCACTAATAGAAAGGAACATAGAATAAAATAAATGTGTGTTTTGTAGGTTTCTTGAAAGTATTTGATGAAATGAAATGAGTGGAATTAATGAATTTATTAAAGAAAAGAAGAATAGATTGGAAAAATTGGGAACTTATTTACAACCTGTACATGCCTCAAATTGCACAGGTCCAAGTGACAAAAGGGAGGTTATAATGGACAGTATCAGGAAGAGATGTAAGACAGTGATATCCATTATATTATCAACTGTGCTTTTCAATGTAAGCATGGAGCAAATGATATGAAGCATGGGAAGAACTGGAGATAGGAATGAAAGTCTATGGGCAATTCATGAAACCAGTTTGGTTTTTGTAGCTAATTAAGTTTTAGTTTGCCAGTCAGCCAATGGGTTGCAATCATTTCTAAGTGCATTAGATATCTATTTGATAGTTATGTCATGAGAATTAAAGTCAACAAAAAAAGTAAAGAGGTTTTTCAAGAAAGAGGAAGGATACTTTAAACATTTGAAAAGCACAGTAGTTGAATAAGGATGCTATCTATGTAAGACTATATATATTTGGAGAAGGCTCCAATGAATACTTGTCCAATAATATGGGTTATTTTTCCTTTGTCATACTAAGTTAAATTAGCATTTGCTGAATGTGCTGTCATTCTTGTCTTGAGTAATACTGGTAATTTATGAAGCTGATCTTTCTGTTTTCTTTTACATTCTTTCCTTTCATTTGTTCTCTATATCTCTTAAATAAATCTCTTCTAGGCACACTTGTCCATGTACTTAAAGCCCATCAGGATGAAGTATTTGTATTGGAGTCTCACCCTATTGACCATGGAGTGCTCTTGTCAGCTGGCCATGATGGGCAGATATTGGTGTGGGATATTTTGAAAGGGGGACCTCCAATTACTTCATATTATAACAGCATACAGGTATTGTGAAATACAAATTCATAGAAAGTGAAATTAAAAGTATGCTAAGAGATATAGCTACTGTATTGTAGAATTTTTATTTGCTATACCATAACAATTCGGTTATCCCCGTGCAGAGAGTCCATTATGTGGATTATCCATGCTCTTCTCTCTGACCAGAGCCTCAAAATTTTAATAAAATTACAATCTTAAAGATTATGAAATGCTTTGGAGCTTCAATATACTTTAAAAAAATACAAGTATGAAATATATGGGCTTTCTTAAAAGTTTATAATTTCATAAAATTAAAAGTTGTCAACTGTATTTAATGTTCTAATTTAAACACTTATATGCAATCAGTAATTTCCATTTATCATTTCCCTTCATTATCTAGCCCCAAGAATTCCATATACTCCTTTAAGGCAAGCAAATGCATATCTTTACGATGCAATAAATAGATCATTAACTATCTACTCTGCATTATTTTATCATGTCATATATGTCATATGATGAATATGAACCCATATCAGTGATCTTTTGCCAGTCATTTGTTGACTACCTGATTGGTTTAGCTTTTTGAGGCAGAGAAGTATCAGCTGATGATAGTTCTGTGTTCTTGTAAAGCTATAATTCCACCCGTAACTGAATAAATGGCTAAAAATGGATGAAGATGGACAAAAATGTACTTTCCATTGGTGAAAAATGCAAATCGATCACAAGGAATGAAAAATAAGTCTCCAGTAATTTATATTCTTATCACAACTGTGTTTTCCTTTTTATTCTAGTTATCCATGTTTTTTGATTATTCTAGTTATCCATCTTTGCATCATCATCCATCTGTTAGCATGGATAGTTTACTGTAATTCTCTGCTAAGTTGCAGAGTGGAAATTTCTGTTTGATGTTTCCTGAGAGAAATTATTGTTATTTGCCATATGTCTAAGAGTTCTGCTCAAAAACTTCCCAAACCTTTTTATTACAAAGAAAATACTCCACTAACAAATTATTGATCTGGTCCCCTTCAAAGTTGTCTCATCCCTAATGAACCACTCTTACAGTGTTAAAGAAGTCTTTCATTGTGAAAAGTGTGTTAATTGTGCCAACACTTGCGTAACAGGCAAACTATGTTTTCTGGTTCAATTACAAAACATAACATGGAACATGTATTTGTAGGGTCAAGGTCATGGAGCTGTATTTGATGCTAAGTGGTCACCTGATGGACAATCCATGGCTGCCACCGACTCTCATGGCCACCTTCTATTGTTTGGATTCGGATCAAACGAACGTTTTCGAAAGGTTGGTGTGGTATATAAATTTCACCCTTCATTTAATACAGTCTTCCTCAGGGAAATTATTGTTTTCACAGAATAGCCAACTGTGTGACTTGAGTGTAAATACATGTATTGAGGTATCCAAAATATGTTTTGACTAGTGCTTTGTGCAACAAAATCATAGTGTAAAAATCATTTGCATTCGCTGGAATCTGAACCCAGATCCCTCGATGTCCGGCTGAGTGCTTTAGCCAGTTAAGCTATCGAGGCATCCTTAACCTCTTGGTCAAGGCGAATTATTTTTAAACTCTGAAATTGTTGCATTGAAATGCATTTTAGCGAATGACTACAGTAGAGGTTACTGTTGCGGCATCTCCTGCAGTTTCTTGGAATTAGTGATTTGTGGCTAGTGACCGTTACCACATTTCTTGTTTTGTTCCAGTTTTGTTGTTAGCTTTGGATCTTGGTTTTGAGGGTGACGGCATTGATTTTGAAATCTAATTCTCATTTCAGGAAGGTTCGTTTTGCTATAAAAGAAAAGATGAAGATGATTCATGATTGTAAACAATTTATGTATAATTTCTTTTGAATAAACAGTCTACTGAATTTATTGTTTTGGCATGGAACTCTTTATCATATTTTACATTAATTTCTCTGTGAAAAATTTTCTCTTTACGAGAAAGATTCCAGAATGAATCATGCAGATTGTGCAAGGTTCCATTGTAGTTTTATATAAAAACTGTTAATTGGATATTTGATACTCCATGGTGAGTATTGAAATCTTATGAGTTTTTAATATGTGAAAATGACCTTATTAGTAAGTATGCGTATCATATCAGTTCCAGAGTAGATGATTTTGTTCTTAAACATGTTCAAGATCTTATCTTAAGAACTAGTGTATCTGGGAAAAGAATAACCAAAACAGCTGATTATTAGTTTTGGCCATTTACTAAATTGTGTTTCTACTTCTGTCACTGTACAATCAATTTTTTGTGGAAACAGTATCTCCAAAACTGTTGACGTGAGCAACAGAAAATTTTCAACTTCATATTCAAGTTTATGGCCACGTTAAAGGAGAAGAATCATAATTCGAAGGGAAAGGGGAGAATTAAAGACTTGATGTCACACAAATTAAAAAATGTAATAAAAATATTTCTTTATAATTTTTTTGTTTTTAAGTCAATAAAAATGTTTGTAAATATGAAAAAGGGTAATGGGACAATTGGATAATGGAATCTACTTAAACATGTGGCGACTTGCAGCTGGATCGTAGAGACATTTTATGGCACCATTTAGCATTAAACTGTGGATGCAAAGTTACATATTAATACAGTTCAATTATTTTAATAATATTCTTTACTGTTTGGTTGCCCATGTAAGAAACTGAAGGGATCCAGATGGTGTGGTGGTTAACGTACTGACTTCCCACCCAAAGGGCATGGGTTCAAATCCCGGAGAGGGCAGATATTTTTCAGTTGTATCCCAATCTCTACCTAAGGTGCTTCGTGGAGGGCACTTTGAGTGAGTGTGCTGTCGGTCGGATGGGATGTTAAGCTGTAGTCCCCTTGCTACCTTTCAGTAAGAGTAGGCTAATGCTGATGCCGGGTGTCTCTCCATCCTTCCTTCTTTCCCATCCATCCCTAACGACGCAAATGACTTTAGCCATTGGTTGCCTAATAACTACTACTGTAAGAAACTGAAAGGATGATGGGTATTTGCCGGAGAAATTGCATTGAAGCTGAATCATTTCAGTTCTTGATCAGGGACTTAACAATATTCAATTTTTTTATGATCATATATTTCATTATATAATATTTTGATCCAAAATTTTGATGTTTCTATGAGTGCCTTTATACCCTGGGACTTGGTTATAAAGACCAATCGATAGGCTTTAGGTTTGGCTAATATTTTCCTGCAACTGATATAGTTCTGTAACAACAAATTTTTGTTGTATTTTCCCAATTTACAATCCGTATAAGTATGGCATGAAATACCCAATATAAGAGCTACAGCTGTGATGTCTCATCATATTGATATTATATTGAATAAGTATTAGTTTATAAGCTCTTTTAGGCTCTTTATGAATATGGTAAAAGTCTCTACCTGTTCAGTAATGATGAGTCTATATGTCTATATGCATCCTTTTTTTATCTTCAGCTTCCAAAAGAAATGTTTTTTCATACGGACTATCGGCCATTAGTCAGAGATTCGAACCATTGGGTTTTGGATGAACAGACCCAAACAGCACCACATTTAATGCCTCCTCCTTTCCTGGTTGATATCGATGGAAACCCTCACCCACCAGCCATGCAACGTCTTGTTCCTGGGCGTCACAACTGTCGTGATGAGCAACTTATTCCAAACATCTTAGTTGGAGCTGGTGGTAATATTAACCATTAATTTCTATTTTTGGTGTAATATTTTTAATAAAGCATGAGTTTTTTATTAAACTGTGTACATTGTGTTCAAGGCTTGGGTACTTTTGCCTAAAAGTATCCTCACTTGAAAAATTAATTTGCTAAATTGAAAAATATTTCTAAAATTAATTAAATGTAATTTGTACTAAGTGTATGATTAAATAATGGAAACTAAAGTGTGATTAATTTAATCAATTAGGTGAACAAGAAGTAATCGAGGGTCTTCCTTCTGAGAACAATGGAAATCCTCGTTCCAATATTGACCAAATGATAGCAGAGCTTATGCAACAGCGTGAATATGCCGTTGATGTGGAGCAGCAAGGAGCTGATGACAGGCAAGGGGAAGAAGATGGAGATGGGGAAAGAATAAGGATTGGTGTAATGAACAGAGGTCAACTTCATCCTGCCCCAGATGAGCAGTTACAGCTAATGATTCCTCAAATGCAGCCATCACTTCAAAGAGCCTTGTTTTCCCCACGGAGTGGTGAGAGTTTCAATTTGTTCAATATGCCTAGTTTTAAATTATGTTTTTATGAGCCAAACAATGCCTGTTAAATGTTGTTTTAAAACTGTTTCATGAATTTCATCCTTAATTTGGAAACATATATATATTAGCCTTTCATATTTAGAAGTCTGGAATGATATTATATAGTATATATTATGAAAGTATAGGATTACAGAATATTTTGGAAATAAAGCATCATTTCTAAACGTTTAGAGTTAATAATCAACAGCATTGTACACTTCGCAGCAATGCAATTGAATTACTCTATTGTTCCCGGCTCTACTTTGTGGAAGTTCATGTTTATTAAATGAAGAACACAACATATCTTTCCACTGTCCTTTATTCACATACAACTAGTTCCAATGCTTAAGCGTACCTGATGATGATGCTTAAGCGTTGAAATTAGTTGTACGTGAATAAAGGACAGTGGAAAGATACATTGTGTTCTTCATTTAATAATGCAATTTAATCCAAGCAAAGTACTGCAGTGTCTTCAGTTCTTGTTTTTTTCTATTAACTGATGTAATTCCATGTTGAATAGCTGCTTGAACAAGACATTTTAAAAATCAACATGCTAAACCCAAGGTTCTGTTTTTGGGCTGATCTCATCAAGTTTTTTTGAATGTACTGCCTCAAGAAACAACGTATAACCTTGATTTAGGTTGATGATTTCATCATTTATGTGAGGTTAGTAAGGGGCTTTGTGAGGTAATAATAATAATCCTTATTTGCCTCAAGACAAGTGTAACGCATAAATTGTTTGAGGCAAATGAAAATGGGAACAGTACTGTTTTAATTTAGAATTAAAAAGATTGTTAACCACGCATCAAATTGGGTCACATCATCACATTGGGTAGCCATGCATCAAAGTGGGTCACGTCTAATAGCCAGTCACGGGGTCTCAAAGATTCAGGAGCTTCTGATAAATAACTGTCATCTTTCCTACTTGACTGTAACCGAGCATAATTCATGCTTCTTACCCCTGGTCCTTATATTGTGTAATCCCGGTCTGACTTGCACTACTGCAGTATTTCAAAACTCAACAACTTAAAAAGCTGCCTGGAAATAATTGAAAAATGTTTTCTATGCTTATAAGTAGTGTGGATGTATTTATTGTGAGCAAAATCATCATCATCATCAGAATTTCAATCATGTGATCGGTTTATTTCAGCCCTCTATTTAGTGTAAATTCTCTCACCCCCTGTTAGGTCCTTTGTTTTACATCCTTCTCATTTTTCCCATATAATTGTCTCTTGGTCTTTCTCTGAAGATCTTCCTATCAATTTTTCTTGATATTGTGTGTCTACCACAATGTGAAACTAATGTCAAAGATGCATTCAAATCAAGAACTAGAACATCCATGGATAAGAGTATTTGCTACATTGTGGTAGTTGTATACTTCTTCAATGCCTAAAACCTAGAATCTTCAAATCAGGTTTTTCCTAGCATTGTGTTCTGGAGTATCTAGGACAGTTATGGAGATTGAGTCATCATGTGAGGGAACAACATAACTGTAATTAAAAGCCTAACTAGGCCCTCATTTACCAATTAGTATCAAGAGTTAATGATTGACAATGTGATCTACTTCTTATGAGTAGTCGATTTTGCTGTTTGCACCTCTTGTGCCCAATAGAATGCATGTTGATTAAGGGGATACCCATAATAATGATATTGTATGAGATGATCTAGAGTTCAAAGGACATTAATTTTACACTGTTTTGCCTCTTAAATAGCTGCAAGACTTGGAGTTTGGGGTATTGTTGGTGCTGGTGGTGGAGGAGGAAGAATAGGACCTCGCCGAAGTGGTGATGTTGAAGGTGTAAGACAATCAAGTGGAAATTGGCAGCGTGGTGATACACCTGTTCTTTGGACCAAGAGAACTCTTGTACCCCCTTTGTCATCCAATGGAATCAAAAGCATTCAGGAAAAGTAGTATGTATTTTGTATTTGTCAAATTTGTTCTCTGAAATTACCCACAGGTTGCTGTTTATACCTGGTTGTTAATAATCTGCCATATTTTTTGTAGCATTGCACTAAGTGATTTAGAGTTGGAACATTACAACACAGAAATGACCAGGAGTCCAGAGGTGCCTCCAGAAATTTGTGGTCGGGGTTCAGAGGAATCTGTTATTGGTAGAAGACGTCGCCTTCGTAATCAACAGTCACAAAGGAGGAATTATCGAACAAGGGCCACAAGAGGTGCTGAGCCCTCAGAAAGACATTATGTCAGTGAGTATGAGGTAAGTGTTTAGACATTTATTTCTCTTTACTTCAAAAGTTTATAGAGAATTGCATAATACAAATAACTTATTGTTTAAACTTTCATCAATAATGGCTTGACTGCTGTGGTTAGCTTAGGTAATAACTTACACCTTAGAGCATTTATGTAGCGATCTTCAAACGTTTTCAAATTTTACTTCACTGCATTCCTCTGTGGCATTGCACATGTACTGAAAGTGGTTCTATCTAAAAATTTTATATATACTGTTTCCAAAAAAATTTCAGGGATGTACCACATTTCTTGTCTCTAAGAATTGGTTAGGTTTAAAAATCTACTCCTGTAACATTTGAAAACAAATTTATCTTAACTTGCCTGGTTTTATATCTGGAGAATTTAATGAAGGCAATGTTTGAAAACTTGTAGAATTCTATTTGTTATAGGTTTACTGGGTCTTCCCCAAATAGACAAAAGAAATCTAGGAAAAAATTCATTGCAGATCAAAGTACAAATTACCTAAATTCTTCAAAATAGCACCCTTGTGCATCTAGACACCTTTGCTGGTGCCTCTGCCAGTTGTGGTACAATGCCTGGAAGGTGTTGACAGGAAGCTTTTTTAAGGCACCTTGTCAAAGTCTTCTAGGTTCAAGAAAACGCAAGATTGTCACACGAGCAGCCTTCTGATCTTCTAACAGTACCTTGGGGACCATCTTGGCACACACCTTTCTCATAGCTACATCTTCTGTAAGAATGCAGTGCCCTGTGATTTTTGGAATACATATATTGAACTCTCCTGATAACATTCTGACCCTCAGATGTTGATTGGAATTGAACATCTCTCACTTTTTGCACATTTTCTTTGCAATACGTCATTTACGGTCATCCAGGGCATTCCTTGTTGTCCAAGTCCTCTCTATCCTCTAGAAACATCTTGTGCTAGTCGAACATCATTCCTTGGGACATTGCCTCATCTCCAAAGTATCCTTAACCATGGTCATGATCTCCAAACCTAAACTTAACTTAAAATTGTGTATCATTGCTCCATATAATGTGGCATCTTGAAGTCATGATCCAATTATCATATAGGGGTCCAGTCTAGCTGTGCTTTGCACTCTGTAATGGCCCACAGGCAACTGATGCAAGGCTAATTGCTTTCCCTAGGCCTCCCACAACCTTTCCCAACATAAATCATTCTACTTAATTTTAAGCAGACCCCATGCATAACAAAAACAGACTATACTTATCATTCTGAGCTAATTAATTAAGATAAAAGCATTTCATAGCTGATTCATTAGTGTTTGCTTAAGTGAAATAATTTTTAATTCTATTTGAAATTCAGCTAACCATGGATAACATAAATAATTTATTTATACCTGTCCCTTCCAAAGGGCATAATGCGGTGGAAGGGCTGGCATGTTTTAATAATGTGTAGTGCTGTGTTAGCTAAAGCAATGATCCATTGTAAACAATTAAATGATAATCACTTGTGATAGGGTCTGTTGTAACATATGTTAAAGAGGAGTCAGAAGAAAGGTGGCCCTCAAAGTCTGTTCCTTAATTAGGTAAATTCAAGGTCATCTTATCCCGATGGAATGGCCATTTAAGTGATGACTCCATGTAAAAAAAAACACTTGATGAAGAAATTGGGAAGCCATCTTAATCATTCCTCCAAAGGTATTGTTTTAGATTTATTATAAAGAACCCTGACCCACAGAGATGGGTGTCGTGCCTTGTAGCAGTGGAGTCCAGGCTTTTACAGTTGGCATCACTTGAAATACTTTCACAGTTGCGTTGACTGCAGCAGAAAAGAAGACAGAGAACAGGGCAGAGACTATTAGAATAGGGACATGGAATGTTAGGTTCATGGTTTGGACTAGGGGGATAGAGATAATCAAGCAGGAGAGGAGAAGAAATATAGTTACCATACATACTTGTGAATTGGTCAACCTTTAAATACAAACATTTTGACCAAAAAATCATGGGCTGACCTATACACTGGAGAGGTATTCCTAGCACATTAAAAAGATGTAATGTGAGGTGCAAGTCAAACTTCTAAAACAGTAATATATGTAATAATATTATAGTAGACAATTATAACTGGTACTAATATTTATCACCTTAGTTGGCCATTTCTGTTGAAAAGTTTGTTTTATCCCTAAAGATGAAATACATCCATAGCTCTTCATGATGTTTCCCAATGAAAGTTCTTGAAGGTTTCGGCATAATAAATGTCATCACTCATCTAATAAGAAAAGCATATTTTTACAAAATATTTCAATGATCGAGGAAGAATGACGTGAATGAAAAATTATAGAGCAGTGGAGGTGGTATGAAAGTGGTAGCTATATGCATTTATGCTCCTTCCACAAAGAAAATGGTTAGCACCATATTATCAAACTGAGAAGCCTGCCATGTTCAAAGCCATTATGCCTTTAGTTCTCGTTAATTTCTGTAATCTCATGTTTCCATTACCTTTTCATAATATTAATCCGCGACTTTTTTAGATAAGGGTAGTATATTCTATTAATTTTATTATTTTCTCTCGTTGTTTCTTCCTGCCCAGCAAATGTATCTCATGTATTTTTGTGGTTTTTCTGCTCTGGATATTTTACTTCACCAAAGCCTCATTGATATGGTGGTTCCGATCAATTTATATATCAGATTGTTTAATTCTATGTATTTTGTAAAACTGCTGCTGTTGCCTTTGCCCATATTCGTTCCTATTGGGGGGACAGAAGCCAGACTGTGACATTACTAGGTAATACAATTGACTGTGCTTAACAATTTATGAAAATATATTTCTCAAAGAGTTTTGACTAGTATGTTGGGAGCTGAAAGTCAAAGAGTCCCTGTAGAAGTGTTCAGAACTAAGGTATTAGTGTGGCATTAATAATAACAATAGTTATTAACTATGTATTTAATAACAAGCTTGTCTGATAAGAAAATATCCTCCAATTCTTCTGAGCAAAAACTTTTAAAACAGGAGCTTCCAAAGTTATGAGAATGTTCTTAATTTCTGTTCTTATTTTTCAATGTCATGAAATTTAAGTGCTTGTGTGATATAGTGGAATGCTTGAAGTGAAAATCAAGATTTTATATACAAAACAATTGCTATACTAGAGTCTCAGATTATTCAATGGAAGGAAAGCTACCTTCACGGGAAAAACATTAAACAGCTCCTATTCTGAAAGACTACTTGAATGAATCAGCATACATAAGCCCATTACCAGGAATGCTCACCAAGCGATATCTATTAGCAGAATTCAGGTTTGTCCATTTGAAAAAATGACTAATCTCCAGGGTGTATTTTTATGTTGCCAGAAAAATTATGCAAATTATATTAGATGTATTGAGTTATTTCATTTGTTGTCAAATATGTGATGGAACCATAGCCAAAGGGATTAGAAGTTTTAAGTGGCATGTGTATTTTAAATATTAAAAAAATAAATTTTGTATTACCTCTTTGCATATCTGGACTTCTCTCTTGCTGTCAATTTACCTATTGCATGGGTAGCCTTACTGTTTCCTGCCATTACTGAATGGTATAATGCTGCAAGTATTTTGAGACTTATTTAAATGTTCATGTTTTCTCAGTTTTTCAAATTCTGGAAAATCCTATTAGTACCTGGTGGTACCTTTAAACCTATGAATTCCCGACTGTTTAGTTCTTACTAGATATTCTACAGGGCATCCCAAGCTTTGGCAACTTTTTAAATGCAGTAAAACATTATCTGGAAACAGTAATCATTGCACTGCCAGTGATTTTAAAATTTAGATTAGTCATTTATAGGCTAAGAAATTTGAGCTTCAAAGATTGTTGTCCAATTTAAGTGGACATCCATGAAGTATTTCTTTCCTATCACCATGTAGACTGCATTAACAATGTCAATATATTTAAAAGTTATATTAAAAATTATTCCACAAGTACCCTAAAGCATTTTACTATGAATTTTTGTATTTTAGGATCCTGAAAATCTAGATTTGGATAGTTCTGGAAGTAGTGCTGCGGGTGCACCACGAAGACGGAATGGTGCCACACGTTCTTCTGGAGCAGCTGTGAGGCGGACACCAAGAGGTGCGACATCTGTAGTGTCAGGTGAACTCAAAACTCATGTTTTCTCATTCATGCTCCTCATGCTGCCCATGATATATCAAACAAACTTCTCTGGAGGTTACCTGCAATTCTCTGTCCAATAAATACATGAACTGAGGCCATAAAAACTTGATTTTGAAATATTTAGTCTATATCGATTTTGTCTCCTTCAAAGCACTCTCCTCTTCTTTGCTATGCACTTATTCCATCTTCTTTTCCAATGTTAAAGCACCCTTGGAAGTCCTCGGCAATTAGGCTTTTTAGTTTTCTCGTCGTTTCTTGCTTTATTGCGTCCAGATCTTCCCAGTGATGTCCCCTCATCACATTTTTGCATTTTTGGAAATGGAAAAAGTCACATTGGGCGAGATCTGGTGAATATGGAAGATGATCAAGGATGGTGATTGAATTTTTTGCCAGAACCTGGTGAAAAATCAATGCTTAGTGTGCAGGTGCATTGTCATGGTAAAGGGTGCATCCACCATGTTCGATTAAAATAGTGTGCCGTGTTGACTTTCCTAAATTCAGTTCATCAGCTATCATTTGGACAGTTTTTTTTGATAATCAGTAAGGGCAAGGGACCGAACACAATCAATGTTGTTTTTAATACTGGTGGTTGAAGGTCGTCCCAGCCTTGCATCATCCGTGGCATCTTGTCGGCCATCTTTAAAATGCTTAATCCACTTAAAAACAGATGTTTTCTTCAGAGCATTATCACAATGAACAGCTGTCAACATTTCAGTAATTTCTTGATAACTTTTACTGCACTTCCCCAATAACTTGATGTTGATTCGTTTCTCCTTGATTTTCTCAATTTCAATTTCCAACAAACAGTAAAAATAAGGACAATGGAAACTAACGTAAATGGCATCATATGCACAGCTAGATGATTCACCAAGCAAAGAGCGGCTCAGTGGGTCTCTGGCCACTAGCGTCGCTAGTGGGCAGGGCTATAGTCTGCGTCGTGGTTGCCAGATTGCACCAGTTCATGCATTTATGGCACAGACCATGTATCCCTATCCTTTATCTTCTTGTAGTCTCCTTAGTACTAAATATTAAGCAAACTTCAAATCTCCTAGATGTCATCATGGTTGAAGACTGGCACCTAAAGTAAACATGTGAAGAAAAGACTTATGGAAACGTCTAAGTTCCAGCATTGCTGTGAACGATGCTGATGAATTTTCCCAAAAATGCCAGCATTGCTCTATGAAACTTTTCTAGATGGCTATATATGCACATAACAAATGAATAATTTATATTTTGATGCTGTATTCTCTTCATTTGTACCTCATCATATGTTTTATTAACTTTCAGCATTATTATTATTATTAATAATAATGTTCTATGGACAATTTCCATAAATTCTGTATTTTTCATTACATAGCCGGCAAATTTTGCACAAAATAATCAATTATGCATGGCACATAGAGAATTATAGATAGCTTAGTTGTGCATGCCTCAGAAACTTGGTACTTGAAGAAAGAGTATCAGCTTAGATTGGAGGCTTTCAAGATGTGTGGATAAGAATGGAGAAAATACAGGGTCGCACCCAAAAGTGGTAGGACTGATTTTTTTACAAGAATTTTATTGACGATATACTTACATCAACTTAATAATCTTCAAAGTATGCTCCTTGAGCTGCTAGACACTTAGTATAACGTTGCTCTCATTCCCCGTACGCCCACTGGAAATTTTCTTTGGGGATGCCATTGATGACCCTCGTCGAAGCCTCTTGAACGGCCTTTATCGAGTCAAAACGTCATCCCTTGAGCTGTCTTTTCATCAGGGGGAAGAAGAAGAAGTCCGGTGGTGCCAGATCGGTAGAATAGGGCGGGTGCGGCAACGTGGCAACGCCGTATTTGGCCAGGAGCTGTCGGTCGACACTCAGAATTTTCGGCACCATCTAAGCGCACACTTGGCGCATGGCCAAATCCTGTGAAATAATGCGTTGGACGTTGGATGCAGACAGACCCAACTGGTCTGCAATTTTTTCACTGGTTAAGCATCGGTCTGTGTTCAGCAGTGTCCTCACTCTGTCCACATTCGTGTCGGTTCTTGCCGTCGACGGCCGTCCGGAGCGATGGTCGTCTTCAACGAGCTCCCTACCCTCTTTAAACAACTTGTGCCACTCAAATACTGTGGAACGGCTTAAGGCAGTGTCCCCATAAGCCTGCTTGATCACAGCGAGGGTCTCAGCTGCCGTCTTCCCGAGTTTCGCACAAAACTTCACGGAATAACGTTGCTCTAAATTCAGATTCATTTTGTTTTTCGACGCAGACAAAAAACTTGCTTCACTAAAAACAGTGTCCTCACTCAACGACAGCCCGCAGGCGACTGAGGTTGGTGCAGGTCTGTTGCTAAGAGCCCCCTCCGCCTTACCCTGCCAGGCAGACCCCCCTCCACCAGAGAAAATCCAGTAGCCAGTTCGCGCCAGAGAAAATCAGTCCTACCACTTTTGGGTGCGAACCTGTAAATTGCGCAGGAAAACAAATGATGAAGCTCTACGCATGCTAGGGAAAGGGTTGGGCGATGGCTGCAGGGAAGAATTCCTAGAAGACAGGACAAGTGAATGCAGGAGATGATGAGAGGTGGTGGGTTACTGAAAATGGTGATACAGGATAAAATGCTCGGCAAGTGAGGTGAAGGGTGGAAAAGAAGAGGCCTTTTTGATTAATTTAAGAGTTCAAAAGTACACAGAGTGAAAGAATGAGCATATTGTTATATGCACTTACAGCAGAACGTTGCCCAGCAAGCATAATTTGTTCTGGAATATTTCTCGTTAAACAAAACAATATCTCCCATATAAATAAATGCAAAATATGATATTGCAATGCATGTCAAAAAAATTATGTACAAAGTTTATTCAGAAAGATTGATTTATACATTTTTTAGGATACTGAATCATCTTCATCTTTTCTTCTATTGCGGAATGAACCTACCAGGAATGCAAATTAGATTTATAGAAAATGGGTCAAAGTAATAAGTTTATAATTTATGATACATTCTTAATTCTATTTTACTAGAAAGCTGTCAAGACACATTTGTTTCTGCAAATATATCAAAATGTTGTGACAGTGTGACTGCATTATCATTAAATAAATTTGTAAGTGCACATAATCATGGCCTTATTAGGGTGAATTTATTAGTTTCTGAATGGTAAACAAGTAGAAGATTGTCAAATCGCTGCTTGCATTGGTGCAAAATAGCAGCTTGAACTGTATTTCATTGGTTTTTGGTTGGGCAATGCATTCTCCTCTACTGTTATATTGGTTTGCTTTGGCAACTTCTTCCAGAAGAGACCATTTCATCACAATTAAAAACCTGTTGCGGCTGGTAATCCTCAGAATCTACAAGCTTCTTGAAGTCACCAATGGTCTTTGCTGTCTTCACTTTCAGAGCTCACTGCTTCGCCATGCCTCAAAATGCTGTGGAGGCTGTTCTCTTAAACTTCTCAAACCACCCATAGCTTCCTCAGAATACTTCTTGTACAGTCATTGATGATCCTGGCATCTTCCTAACTAGTTAGGCAAAAACTACTTTTGCCTTTTCACTAATGATGTTATCTTTATTACCTTATTATATTACACTATGTAATTGTTTCATTTCAGAAACATGAGTGATCACTAGTGAGACTAAAATGCTATTGGATTGAGTGTTGACACAGACATAAACTGAAGCAGCTGGTGCCCAATCATTCTGGGAATCTCCCTTTCCTCATTACCCATTATGCAAAAATTCACTGGTTAGGCTAGTCATTTTTGTCACAATATTTTGGCCCAATATGTGAATTACTCACAATGCGAGGTGCTCCGTAAGTGACATTCAACTGTAATGTGAATCAAAGAATTTTTAATCCCATGTTTTAAGGGCTTATGAGTACAGTAATGGGTAGTTCTATGGCTCATTAAAAACCTACCCTAAGCTAGTAGACTGCTACTAATAATAATAAATATACTCATGGTGACTCTATTTGTCCTCTATTTGTGTGCATAATTCAAAATAATTGTTAAGAGCTGCAGCATTTTGCTCATGATGATGTATCTACTTGAGATTCACTTAAGTTGTGTTTTTGATAAAGTTAATTAATCAATTGAGTGATCTTATAAATTAACAATTCAAAATTTTCCTTTGCAAAAAGTTTTCGGGTGGATTATCTTACCTATAGGGTGAGTTTCTTCCATTTATAAAGTGCTTAAACAATTCTTAGTAAAACTTTTATCCAAGATCAAGATCAGGAAATAGCTAATGTAGAAATCACCTCTGAAAGTTTATCATTAAAGAATTCTTGCAAGATGGGGATTATTATTGCAATCTGCAATTTCTGTTTGGCCTATTACTTGAAGTTTTAATCAAATAGAACCACTTTAAATGGTTGACTCAAACAAAATCAAATTAAAAAATATGTTGTGTCCTTGCTTTGATACACAATAAGGAAAAGCTTGTAATTAAGTTATTTTCTGGTAACAATTTGGCATAAGTGGCTATTGAGTTAGGCTTTGGGGACTAGTCTATTCATAAACCAATGTGTCAGTCCCATTAAGTTTGAGTGTAAGGTGATACATGTATCTTAATGTGATAAATTCATTGGTGAACAATAATATACAGCGTTTGTAAGTATAAGTAGCTTTTGTGCATACTTTGTTTAACAGCTATCTTTCTAATTCCTAAGTATTTATGCACTGTACAAGAATTTATTATGTATGAAGTGAATTTTTACTCTATCTTTTTAGGGGCTAATAGTTATTATTCCATATGGCCTTATTGAGGAGCAAACTAAAAGGGCTTGTAAAATGACTTGTAGGATTAAAAAAATGGATTCCTATTATTCCCATTTTTATTGGGTATTGATATTCCATTTTTATCATTAAATGCTTAGGTTATGATTGCGTATGGTTGGTGCACACTTTCTAAATTTATATTGAATGAAAAAATTCAGGGGTAAGGGTGAATGGAGAAGATCAGGGCCCAGACCAAAGTAGTCCAGAATCTTCATCTGCAGTTGGAGAGGATGATCCTTTTCACCTTTCATCCAGCAGTGAAGATTCAGATTCAGATGTCATTAGCAGTGATAGTAGTGATGGCAAAGGAGGCAAAGACTGCTCTTCAGAATACTCGGACTGGACTGCTGAAGCAGGAATCAACTTGGAACCACCCAAAAGAAGCAAGCGCAAACCATCTGTTGCAACTGCAAGAAGGTTTGTGACTAATAGCATTACTAGTGGAAAATTAAAATTCTTTGTAGTGTATTCGGAAAATAAATAATGTCTTAATATAAAAGTAATCTGCCATTGCTGAAAACATTTTAACCCATTCTTTCTATCTATCACTATACATTCCTTTGAAATTTAAAAAGTACCTTCTATGGTAATATTGTGCTGCTTTGATTGTGCTCAGTTGGACTTAAAGGGTGATGAAAAACTACTTTTTAGTCACCGGAAATTTTGTTAGGTTTGGTCTGATTTTAGGAAAGATTATTTGAGTATCTACAATGGAATAGTAATAATTTAGTTCTGTGATTCATAAAATGTCATTAACCTTTAGGTTATCTCCATGTAATCTCCTTGCTAAGTTGTAATAGTGAAAGGTAGTGTATGTGCGAATACATTGCATTCTCTCATTGTTTGGTAGAAGGAACATGTATCCATTAATGAATGACTTCAAAAAGTCATTTTAATATTTTTTGGAGTAGTCTCACTTACTTTTTTTGGTGAGATTTTTTTATTTGTGACCTGCAACTGAGGAAACTCCATATTTTGTGGTCTCCATTAAATGAAAGTACATTTTCATTCAAGGTCTCGTAAAATAATGATGATAGCTGCTGGCGGCAATGGAAGAAAAAAACGAAAGAAGCCAAAAGGAAAATCAGCCCCCACCAGAAAAAACAATTCTTTGGGTTCTGGAGTATCAATTTCTCCAGCTGCAAAAGAAGACCCAGAGGATGAAGATGTGGATGTGTGCAGTAATTCAGACTCAGAATATGACGGCAAAGTTCGAAAATCTAAGAGGCTTCCAAGAAAGAAAGAAACAGTAAGATATGATTTTTAATTTTTAATATGATTGGCTCAATGAAAAAAAATGGAGGCAACATTGACATTGAGATGACTGTAAGCCAAGAAGAGCTAACTTCATAAAACCTGAGAAAGAGGAGATATTCCATTGTTTAAAATGTCTTCCCAGTGATAATGATAGCTTAATGTTTCTGTTCCCATTTCTTTTTTTTTTTTTTAAAAGAGTTCACTTCTATTGTGCTCAGATGTTGATATTGCACCATATCAGGTGTGCATTCTCCTCAGTGTGTTTTGATTTCCAGGTTCTTACAACTGTTAGCCTCTGCTCGGTATTTCTTCCTTCTTAGTTTGTTTATTATCTTTTTTTGGTGGTAAGGACCTTCTATTGAAAGATTATCATTTTTTATGTACAATAAATAATGTTCTTGTAATTAAGAGGATTCTCTTTTTTGAAGAAAACTGCTTTCACAATAATTGCACTGTGATTCAACAGTGCATTATCAATACTTACTGCAAAATATATGTAAAATTATAAGAACATGGTAAGCACTCCTCTGGAAAACTATGAAAACCTGGAAAAGTGTAGTTTTTTAAATTTTGGTATGGAATGCCAGAAAAAATTGGAATGTGGGAAAAATCACTGGAATAAATTGTTTCAGGTTATTCAACCATATCATCTTCTACAAAATACAGTCCATATTGTCAGATGTTTTATGAAGGAGAGTCAAGTAATATTTTATCAGTTTTCCAACTTGTCTTGCCAAGTTCTAATGAAATAAATAGACTAAAGCCCCTTGTACTAATGTTTGAAATCAGCAATTTACTGATGGAGATGCATCGTTGTGTAATCCTACCATTAAGAAATCATTGGTCAAAAGTGTTTTAGTGTTGAAGTTGTATTATTTTGTGAGTGCTATGGTATTTAAGGCTTTCTTGTTTTTCCTCTCTTTGGCTAAAAACATTGCTGAGGTGCATGTTAAGTTATCTGCTAAATTTGGATAGTTGAACTCATGTGTATAAACTTCTGAAGGGGTAGTGATTGTGTGAGAGGTTTGCTGCCTGCTTAAAGTTTGATTGTCAATGCTCCCCTCTCCCCTATAGAGATATTGAAATTTCAAAGGAACTCAAAAATAATGATTACTAGGGTAAAATAATCTCGGTTTTTGTTACATTGAATATATTACTTAACAATGCATTTAAATTAACCTCAGTAGAAGGAAATAGAAATGAAAATCTTTTGAAAAAAATCTTAAAATGGAAAAGAAAATTTGGAACTTCTTTCCAAGTGTAATTATAAATTATTCCTTTATTTCCGAAAGTATTTGTTACCTAATTTATTTCTAGAACTTCGTTTGATTTTACCTAAATATGCTGGAAAAGCATGTATTACATTCATATGCAATAAATAATTAAAGGAATTGGAATCAATGCTCTAGTAAAAATTAAAGTTAAAATTTAGGGAAATTTTAGCAAAAAACATGAATCTCTCTCTGGAAAGCTTGAAAACGTTAGTGAATATTGATATTCAACATATGGCAACCCTGAATAAATATAATAAAAGATATGAAGTGTTTAGTAAATTAATTTATGCACATTTACAAAAAATAATTATAGTATTTAAAATTAATATTTTCCAGCAATTTTGGTAATTTACTCTGATGTTTCTCATTTTGAAAGTGTGAATACATGACAATTATTTAGCTCCGCTGCATTTAGTGTGTTCCATATAATTTTACGTTATATTGATTTATTTTTCAGATCAGATCACGAATGTCAGCTTTAAAAGAATCAAGTGGGAACAGTGGCAGCTATTTATCTGAAGTTCCTGAACCTTTTCGCCCCCCTGAATGGCTATCAGAGGTGATACCTCGCAAGGCTCCTTATTATCCTCAAATGGGTGATGAGGTCATATACTTGAAGCAAGGTCATTCTTTGTATCTGGAGGCAGTACGTTCCAAGAAAGTGTATGAGATCAGTCCAAAATCAGAGCCTTGGGTTTACTGCAAGATCAGAGTAAGTTTTATATTTTTTTTCATCACAGTTTTAAGAGTGTAAACTGAAGATCATTACTAAGCAAAGCCCTGGATTAAAATATTGACAGGATTCAAATAATCTCTAAGAAAATAAAGAGGCCAAAAAAATGGTGGATTTCTGAATATTGAGGTTTGGAGAAAGCAATTTTGAGATGAATTGACATTTTTTTTGATGCTGCATTAGAGCAGGAAAATATTTTCTTGTATATCGGTTAAGCTACAAGTCAAATTGATTTGAAAAAATTAGAATTTTTAATTATACTTATAATCAAAAATGTATTTTAAAAACAATGAAAACACTCTTAAAAGCAAGTAACCCATTCTATTTTGACCATAGTTGAAAACAAGCAGTTTATATTTAACTGTTCTAACTAATGAAATATTAGAACCTTGAGCTTTGGTGTTGATGCTTGGACCACATATTGGTTGCAGCATAGCTTAATTGCTAGCAAATATATTAAATGGCAGGTATAATAAAGTAACCTGCATGTATATTATAATTTACGATATTATCTATGCCCTAGGTATCATTCTGATGCCAGGTGCAAGCCTCCATGCTACGAGGGCGGTTCTATAAGTACCCATGTTTGATGACAAAGGGCATTCCTGAGGGAAGTTTATGTTATCATTGTGTGCTGCCATCTATCAAACGGCGGTGAAACAAATTTCAGACTGATTTAAAGGTTACTTTGGATTTGGCAGCCATTCGAGTAAGACGTGTTTCGTGATTTTTGCTAAGATGGAAAAAGAGCAGTATCATTCGGTAATTTGCTTTTTGATTTTGGATGGGAAGAAATGTGAGGAGATAAAAGCAAAGTTGGATGCTGTTTATGGGGACACTTTGCCATCTATGACCACAGTTAGATATTGGTTCAACGAATTTAAACGTGGGCGAACATCTGTTTTTGATGAGGAGCGACCAGGACGCCCGGCAGACGTGGTTACCAAGGAAATCATTCAAAAAGTCCACGCCATGATTCTCACTGATAGACAAACGAAAGTGTGTTAAGTAGCAGAGGCCGTTGGTGTGTCGACCGGAATGGCAATTAATATTTTACATGATAAGTTGGCAATGAAAAAATTGTCGGCCTCTGCTACTTAACACACTTTCGTTCGTCTATCAGTGAGAATCATGGGTGGACTTTTTGAATGATTTCCTCGGTAACTCGGTATGCCAATCGGTGCTCCGATTGCTCACGGTGGACAACAAGCTGATCCGGCTGTCAACTTCGAAGTAGTGTTTGCAGCAATTTAAGCGAAATCCAAAGGTGTTTTTGCGTTGAGTTATCACTGTTGATGAATCCTGGATTCATCATTACACACCAGAAACTAAGCAACAAACAAAACATTGGATTTCTCCCGGTGAATCTGCTCCAAAGAAGGCGAAGATGGTCCGATTAGCCAGAAAGGTCACAGCGATGGTTTTTTGTGATGCAAATGGCGTCATCCTCATAGATTTTTTTAGAAAAAGGAAGAACGATCGCTGGGAAATACTACAGTGAGTTATTGGACCGCTTTGACAAAAAATTGAAGGAGACACGGCTGCATTTGGCGAAAAAGAAGGTGCTGTTTCACCACAATAACGCACCAATGCATTCATCCGGAGTTGTCGCCGCCAAACTGCAGGAACTACATTGTGAATTGCTGCCGCACCCCCCGTATTCACCTGATCTGGCTCCCTGCAACTTTTTCTTATTCCCTAACATGAAGAAATGGCTTGCAGGAAAAAAATTACGCTCAAACAAGGAAGTTATTGCCGAGACAGGCGTATTTTGGAGATTTTGACAAATCCTACTTTTTGGAGGGGTTAAAAAAATGGCCGGAACGTTGGGAGAAGGGACTATGTTGAAAAATAAAAAATAAATGCTTTTGAAAAAATGGTTTCTTCATTTCTAACACGGGTACTTATTGAACCCCACTTGTATATGTTTTCATATTCAATTGATGTAAATATTTCATAATATATGACTATTATAAATTGAAAGAGGAGAGTCCAAATTGATATAGTTCACATTAGATAAGCACCAATGTGGAAATTGGCCAAATAGCACTTAAATATTTATTGGTTAATTGCACATTATACTTCAGTAGGTTGCATGAGTTATGCATTCATTGTATGTGACTATAGTGACTCAATTTTTTTTCTACTTACTCCATTCTGTGCCGTATTTTCCACCATGTAAGACTCTAGTATGAGTCTTATATGCCATTGAATATATTATTGGATATCTGTGGTCACATAACATGCGCCACAATTTTAACAGCTTATTTACAATTGAATAAAAACCCTAAGATATTTACCATTGGATTGCAACATCACATCTCAGTGTTGATATATTCCTTCACAGCCGTTTTGACTGTGCTCCCTCAAATATTTGCTGCTCAAAAATTGTAATTTGATACAGCAGTTAGTTTTAAGCACCAAATAGAAAGAAGCTAACTTTGGGAGACTGAAATTGAGGGAACAGACGAGTAATATGCATCCCTTTCTCACTGCTAATGTTTTCTTCTTCTAAGGTTATGTAAAATGTTAAACCCAGTTTTGGAATGACTTACGCATTTTAAAAAATTATAACCAGTATGTTTTCCTAAAATCTTGTAAGCTATTTTTCGCATTCACTGCTGCTGATACCAATTGGTATCTCTTCGTTTGGAACCCCTCCATTCGCTAGGTTACACCGATTGGCGTCAAATGCCACAACATGCTTCAAATGATTTTCATCTTATCAGCGTTCTAATTTTTGCAAGAATGAAGTTAGCCTCAATCTTCGGTAAGTTTTATGCATGAAATCTTCATACTCTATTTCAGTTATTAAATTTCTGCTCTTGAGTGGTTTGAACTGCAAAATGAGTATATTTTTTTCTGAGTTTCCATGATATTGTATTATGGCATCCCAACCAGTATATCAATTTGAATGCATAGCATCTAGTTTTTTGATAAATATGCTATTCATTCCGATCCATTCCTTACCAGAGCTCACCTTTTTCAGATGTCCTTCCACAATCATCAGTATGTCCTTTTACTTGGTGTTTGCCTGCCCTTACGTGTTTGGTATCTGAAACCATGTTCCCAGGTATTTAGCTGGTATGGTAAGTTACTTTTACATTTTCATATTTTTGTTCCATATTTAAATAATTTTGATGACTTGATACAATTACTCTTGAAATGTATTCCTTTTAACATTTAATAATTGCATTTGCAGAGTGACTTAATTCAAATGCAGTTGATCCGTAGAAGTTCCATTGATAGTATAGAATAGTAATGTTTGTTTTTCTATTTACTTGTTTCTTATTTAATAAACACAAATTCTATTGAAATGTTCATTTTCAATTAATTTGTATGATGCTCAATATTTTTCTAGAACTTGTTTTTTTGGGGTCCAAAACTGAATGAGTTTGATTCTGACTGAATGACGTTCTATACCCTTTTTTGTTGAATATTTACTTATTTAATTGTACAAATGATTTATTAAATTACAGTGCAAAGGAAGCCACTCCATTTACATCTGGATTTTATGGCAAACTTATGAAATGGGAACAGTAAAAAAATTTGAAGTGGAAGATTGAAGGATCTAAAAACTTGGTTGAACAAGTGGAAGACGGAATTTACTCTGATTTGAGATGCCATAAGATAGAGAATTAAAATAGAAATCGAATGAGGTGGATAATAATTTATAAGGTACTGTCCCACAGCATGGTTAGGCACCCAGTTGTACATTTTTCAACATAGCAATCAAACAAGTGTAACAATGCCATTCACCAGGAACTCTGCTCTGCAAATAGAAAATTTTCCCCTCTTCCATTTGAGTATTTCAAACTCAAAGCGCTAGCCGATTTGGCAAAAAAATACTCATAGGCATAGAAATTGGTTGCCATCATTGCCGATGTCAATAATATGGACAAAGGGTGGCGTATTATTCCAAAGACCAAGTGACATTTAGATTAGATGGGCTTTTGATTTTTACTATTTGTTTTCAATAATAGCTGCTATTTATGATTTTAAATATTAGTTGTCGAAGGATGAACCTGAAAAATTTTGGATGCTGTTATAAAAATTGAAATACACCACTGTGCCTGTAGAAATATTGTTCCACAAAAAAATTAATTTGGAAAGGACTTTATGGGATAAGAATGATGGTCAATCAAAATAAGCAAATATTAGAGGTTCCTTCATTGCTATGAATAAGTTCTGAGGAAAGTGGTTTTTTTTTATTGTTCTAACTGCGGAAGTCAGCCTGGGATATGCATTGTTCCATATTATGATTGCTCTACGATTACTACTTTTTCTTCAATATCCATTATGTTCAATAATATTATGCCTGGAAAAATTGTAAATTAATAAATGGTTCTATTATATCTGCAACAGTGTTATTTTTTTATGTATAAATGATTTTTTAATTGTGTGTTTTACTGTATGCCATAAAAAATTAAAACAGTAATACTCTATTGATGATGTTTTTTTATTTCTCAACCAGTCTTCATTTACACGGGTGTATTTCACATTTGAGTATTTCAGTGTGGTTATCTTAGTACTGCTGTTTCCTTCTGCTTCCTGTGTGTTAATTTGGACTTAAGTGTTTAAACTCTTGAACCCTTATTATGTTCACATTTCTGAAAATTTTATTTTTTTAATCTGATGCTGATAACTTGGTGCGTGAGCACTCTGCTCACAGCTAACCCAAAAGTCAAGAGGTAAAATCTCACCTTGGTCATAAATGTTGGTTTGCCACCTGACAGGTCATCTGCGTGGCTAAATTTACAGCATTATATTAACTCATATCAGGTCACGACACATACTAATCCCAAATCCTAATTGTTATAGCCTCTGTCATTATTTTTATCAATGATCAGTAGAACAGAGACCAAAATCATATTTTGGGCTCTCACCTACTGCACTTTCTGAAATAAAACAGCAAAAATATTGTGAAATCAGAATTTAATTTTTAAGTGTGTATCATATGGAATATTTCCTCATTCTTGGTAATGAGAGTGAAAATTTATGGTACACCGGTGAGTACCTCGCATTGCACCAGTGTTGGCTTGGATTCAGTGCAAGCTGGTTGAGAAGCTCACGCTTTAACAGAGCTAGTAGAGGAGTTAGTCTGGGCTGCCTCTCCTATAATCAGTGGGGCTGTTTTCTTCAAATGATGTATCTATAGAATTTGTGCAATGAGTGCTATAAATTATGATAAATAATTGAAAACTTTACTCCGCAACTTACATTAAAAGGTTAGGCAGTGAAAATGGTGCAACTTTAATGGATGATTACATTACTTGCACATAAACCTTTAATGAAGAATATCATGGTTAAAAATAAGTTATGGAACCTTGCAGTAATTTGAACGATTGTCAATTTTCAGAACATTGAATAGATAGAACAATGAGATAAAGAAAGAATTCAGAAAATCCCAAGTACACACTTCACTAAAGAATATCTGTCGTGGATGTATAATATGCTCAAGAAAATATCAATATAAAGACCCAGAAGAAAAGTATACAGGGTTCGTACAAAAAGTATCTTTACTGGTTCGCTGTAGCCTCAACGGAGCAGTGGATGTGAGGTCCGATCGGTCGGCTCGGTAGAGGGGTCCCCACCACTCAGGCGCACTAGTTCAGTCGCCTCCGGGTATGCATGGAGACAGGAGGTGGATTTTTGTGACGTGTGATTGTTTGTGGTGTCGTCGTGGGAGCATGGAGTGCACCGTCGAGCAATGCTATGCGGTGAAGTTTTGTGTTCAACTCGGGAAATCCACATCAGAGACCCTTGAACTCATTAAATAGGCTTATACCTGAAGCTGCACAAGAGTTTTAAAGTGGCACAAAATGTTTAAGGAAGGCCAGGCGATCGTCGAAGACGAGCACCGCGTCAGCTGCCCGGCGACCACTCGAACCGATGCTCAGGTGGCCCAAGTGAAAAAAGTTTTGGACTCAGACAGACGTTCAACCAACATCCTTATCAGTGAGGAGACCAGCCTTTCAGTCAGAACCGGCCACACCATTGTGGCAGAGAATCTTGTGATGAGGAGTTTGAACGAAGCTGGTGCCAAAAGTATTGAGCGAGGAACAAAAACTGTTGCGGGTGGAAATTTCAGAAGAAATTTTGGACGACATTCAGGAAGATGAAGATTTTCTTGACAACGTTATTACCTCAAAGGATGGCTCCATAGGAGCTCGAAGGATATCGGTTTGACTCCATCAAGGCAGTTCAAGCGGCAATGACAAAGGCTCTCAACAGTATTCCGGAAACCGACTTCCAGCGGGTTTTTGACGAGTGACAGACACGCCAAACTGTCTCAATGCAGGAGGAATGCATTTTGAAGATTATTAAGTAATTGTAGTGATAACTGCAATAAATTTTGATTTTTTGAACCAGTCCCGATACTGGATAAATGCCATTTTTAATGCTTTTTTTATCTCTCTTGACTATTTCATTTACTGCTATTTGATGGTGCCTTGGAGCCCCTAGGAATGATATTTCAAACTTCTATGTCTAAAAGAGTTGACTGAATCTCCTGGACTATTGGATTAAAAGATAGATTCTATAAATAATTATAATGCATTAAACAAATCCTTGCAGATGGGAAAGCATTTGTTATTACAGTGCATTTTGCAAAGGTCAAGTTGAATCAGTGAAGATTTCAGCTGTGAAAATGCTACAAAATGCTAAAAATGCAGGTTAAAATGACCAGCTCCTCCTTATTCTGTCAAAAACCATTGCAGTTCTATTGTGATAAATGGTCAAAACAAATGAATTATAACCATGAGCAATCTACATTGGTGTGTGACTTTTATTTCCTCTTAGTTTGGAGTTTCTTCCTTTTTACCGTGGCCAGAGAATTTTAGCCTCAGAAAGGCTTCATCCTCTTCCATTGACTCTGGCTCAGGAGATTATCCGTTTCTGCAGGGACAAAAAGATCTTTTTGGGCTTGTTGCGTGAAACCCTTGTCTTGGAGATAATTTGTAGGTTCTAGTTTTTCTTTGAGATAGCATTCTTGTCTGCCTTGATTTTGTTTTCGAATGGTGTCTGCATGTTTGTTGTGGAATAAAATTATCTCTCTGTGTTGAAATAGTACAATTATACATGGCAGAGGATGCAGCTGGAGTAAAGGGCCGAGAAAATATAAGCACTATTAGTTCCCAGAACTTCTTAATATCTAGGTAAGGGATATTTTCGAGTGTCTTTATATCCATTACCTTAAACAAATTCCAAAGAAACTGCGGGAGATGCCGCAACAGTAACTTTTTAACGGAGTCATCCGCTAATGTGCATTTCAATGCAAAATTGTTGCATTGAAATGTCCATTACCTTAGATTCTTCCTCCAGTATTGGGCTATTGCAAGAGTGTACAAGGTGTGTGTCCCCTACAATAAATACAAGATAGTTTGGTTGTGGCTAAGTAACCTTGTCCTCGCATCTGTTTGTGATGTGGCCAAAATGCTGTCCCTGAAAGTGGGACATGGGAGCAGGAAAAACCCGATGGAATGGTACTGATTTGAAATCTTGACAGGGGGAACCTCAGGATGATGATGATGGTCTCTATTACCTCACTGTTTTGCCTAGTAATGAGCACACAGCAGATCGTTTTACCTTGAGATCATTTCTTTTTCTATTTTCTCAACTTCCGTGTATATTAGGCGATAATGAGCCATGAAACCTCCCAACAGGTGTTCAAAACTTGGTGCTCCTCCATAGACAGCAGATGACCCACAGATGTCATTAAGCACTTCCATCTCGAGTAGTTTTTCACCTTTCAGTATGTTGTTAGCGGTGTACCATAATGCAATTTCTTAGCATACTTTAGTTCTCCCGGAAGAGCAGCGAGTAAAACCTAATGAATGAAGGGGGTAAAAACCCTCAGTATCTCAGCCTCTCTCTCTAACACCCCATCTACAGGTAGATTTTGCATGTGCCATTACAGTTATCTTCTGTGCCGGCATCAGAGCAGTACCTCTTTGGAGGAGGAAGTCTTTTTAACCATAATATTTTAGAACTCGTGAAAAGACTAATGGAGGGAGTATTATACTCAATTTTTGTTTATTCTTGGTTTATATTATTAATATTCTTTCTCTGCTTTACTGTGAAATATGTGAAACAGGTACTATTGAATGTTATTCATCATTTCCTAAATTCTTTAAAAAACATCTGGGGTCACACCTTAATTGTAGTAATCCCTAGTATTAATGCTGACTGAGAACGTCTTGCTATGATAAGTTAACAGAATGGACTTCTCTAAGTGTAATGGATTACCTCCGAGTATTATCAGTTGTCAATGGATGAATATTTTGCTAACCCTTTTTTCATTGTGTAAAGCATGCATCAGTCAATATGAAAGTTTAGTGCTTTCATAAGTTCTTATTGATTTTTGTAACAGGACCAGGAACTTGTGAAGGTGGTTGGAATCAAATATGAAATTCGTCCGCCTCGACTTTGTTGCTTGAAGCTTGCTCTAGTAGACTCTGAGAGTGGGGCATTATCAGGAGAAAGCTTCACAGTCAAGTATCATGACATGCCTGATGTACTTGACTTTCTAGTGCTTCGTCAGACTTATGATGCAGCCATGGCTCGGAGTTGGAAAACAGGTTAGTTAAGTTTATAGGCTGAAAATAGTATGTAAAGGTAACAAAGCCATGTATTTGGGTTAAATTCATTTTTAAATAGTATGAATTTGAAGATATTTTGTGTAATTAGTATTTTGGATTGTTTGTTCTGTCGTAAAATTTCAAAACAAACTGTGGATTTTGTATATTTATTTTTAAATCAATATTTTGATAGATTCCATGTCTCAGTTTCTCTTTTGTGTGGTCTATGTAATGAAAAACTTTTAAACGTAGTGTGATGCTTTATGGATGAGAGTCGTGGTCTTCAAAGCAAGAGGGTGAGCATGGATTAGAGGCTTTTGATATGTGGATATGGCAAAGAATAGAGATAAGTTGAATGGAGAGGAAGGAAAATGCAGAGGGTTTTAATACATACTACCTAAGAGAAAACATTGCTAATCTGAATAGGCAGAAAAGGTAAATGGAGAAAACATTGAAAGCCAGTGGGATGTTGACGGCTGTGATAGAGGGAAGAATGTTAGGAAAGGGATGGAGGAAGGAAGAGAGACATTTCAGATAGTATGGTGGCAGACAGAAGTAACAGAAAAATGAAGAAAGAAATAATTTATGCTATGAAAAAGGAAGTTCTCATGTTATTTAGAAGAAAATAGTTAGGGGCCATCCAAAATCTACCTTCTAGTAGGTAGAATGCATTGATTGAAATTGCTTAGAAATAATTGTTAAAAATTCTATTTTAATAGATATTCCTGTTTAATGGCATAACATTCCTGATAGCCTTGAAAAATGTTTTAAGATTTTTTTTTCTCTTAGAGCTACATGCATTTACATTCAGTTTAGAACATTTTATCTTTGTGAGTCTATTTGTGCTAAGTTTTAAAACTTTTGTAATAGTGACTCTAATTTTATTTTTAATTTAATGATAGTATTTAAATTAAATGAGTTTTGCCTCAAAAATAGGCTTGAGATCACTGGGTGTTAAATTGGTGCTGAGGTTAATAGGATAGCTAAATATGTTAGCCATGAATATTTCAGTGTTTTGTACTCTTTTCAGGTGATCGTTTTCGGTGCATGATTGATGACTGTTGGTGGTCTGGAGAGATAGAATCTCAATCTCCAGTAGAAAATTCTCTTTTCCTCTGTTTCCGAGTTCGATGGGACAATGGGGAATATGAAAGGATGAGTCCATGGGATCTGGAGCCAATAAATGAAAGCAGTGAGAAAACTCATTTTATTTTCTCTTGTAAAAGTAGTGCGTGTTCCGGAGATACAGCTAAATCATATTAAAAATTGTTACCTTGCTATGTGTTAACGTGGAAGTGACCATCCAGTGAACAAATATTCAAATTTAACCCCTTACTAAAGATTCATTTGTCTTAATATATTTTAACCAAGGAATGCCTGCTGAAGTTGGTGGTGCAGTTCCTGTGTTGCCAGAGGAACTTTCCAGCATGCTGTACAAACCAAACAATGGAGAGTGGGGGGATGTTGAAATGGGAAGTAATGCAGAGGATGATGATGAGTTTGATCGAGGAGAGGATCAAAGGGAGACAGAATGCAATAGGATATTGGAAGGCCTAACTCAAGTCATGGCTCTATCAGTTGCAGAACCTTTTGTTGCACCAGTTGATCTTAATAGATATCCAACTTATGCAATGGTTGTGGAATATCCCATTGATCTTTCAACCATTAAGGTAAGAAAAACTAATTTTATTTTATGATGTAACCTTTGCAATGCATGTGCTCTCATGAAAAATTTTTTCTTTCATCCTCCATTAATATTCCAAGATGACTGGGAATTAAGCAATTTACAATAGAGCAAAATGATTAGCATACAGTTTTATTCTGACAGTGACCTTACCTTCATTATTTTGAAGAAATGTATTTCACAAAATTTGTTCTAAAATTTATCTATACCTGTTTACCATTTAGTAATACAGACTGAGGGAAATTAATATTTTCATGTGAGTGCCTTGTACTCACATGAAAGTACCTTGAAATAATGGTTAACTTTATCAATTCTGGAAAAAATTGAACTTTTCTAATGGGGCCTTGAAGTGAAAATGCAATGATTATGAAAATCAAATTAAAATAACTCATTTTTTTCTAAGATTTTAATTTTTTTAAATATCTTTAAATATCAATTTTGAACTTCCTTGACTCCAGTAACACCCTTTTACTTGTTAACGTATCATAAAGGAATAAATTCTCGTGCCACATCTTCCTTCATTGTCGCCACTAACAGCATATATACCCAGTTTTGTAGTGATGTTTGTTGAAGTAAAAAAAAAAGATTTTTTAATGAGAACAATGATTGTCTTAACTCAGTGCAAATAAGTATTCACTGTAAGATGACTTGTATAGAGAGTTAATATGAGTTATGTCCAACAAATTTGCAAACTGAGGCCATAAAAAATTTATTTAGAAAAATTTATTCTACATCAATTTTGTCCCCTTGTTGTTTTGTCCCCATGGCAACAAATGGAAAGTGTTTTCCATTTGTTGCCATGCACTTATTCCATCTTCTTTTCTACCATTTAAAGCGTCCTTCGGAGTCCTCAGCAGTTAGGCTTTTTAGTTTTCTCGCCGTTTCTTGCTTTATTGTGTCCACATCTTCCCAGTGATGTCCCCTCATCACATTTTTGCATTTTGGTAATAAGAAAAAATTGCAGGAGGCAACATTTGGCAAATAAGGATGGTGATTGAATTTTTTGCCAGAAATTGTTTGACAATCAATGCTGAATGTGCAGGTGCATTTTCATGGTGAAGGATCCATCCATCACCTTGAGTCAAATTTGGTTGCACACGACGCACGCAAACTCTCAAATGCTTGAGAACTGTAAGGTAGAACTCAGCATTTACTGATAGTCCTTCAGAAAGAAATTCATGATGAACAGCACCTTCGACATCGAAGAAAACCAGGAGCATTACTTTGATTTTTGATCAGCTTCTTCTTGATTTTTGGTTTGATTTAATCCACTTGAAATCATATGTTTTCTTCAGAGCATTATCACCATGAACAGCTGTCAACATTTCAGTCATTTCCGTTTAACGTTTACCACACTTGACCAAAAACTTGATGTTGATTTGTTGCTCCATGATTTTGTCAGTTTCCATTTTTGACAAACAGTAATAACAAGGACAACAGAAACTAGTATAACTGGCACCATACACACAACTTGACATTCCGCCAAGCACAGATGTCTCATTGGGTCTCAGACAACTAGCGCCGCTAATGGGCGGGGCTATTGTATTCATTGGATAGACCTCATATTTACAATTTTTCACTTAGCACCACTAAAAAAGAGGTTGTGCATCTTACGGGAGTTCAGGGTCCTTCCTGATCTCTTCTGCCCTTTTTCTATGGATCAAGGGTAGATGAGTCAACCCCACTTCTGTCTCCCAGACTCTGAAGGGCAGCTTGAGATCAGAGGGGCAGTTAATTCTTTGCTTGAATGCCAATCAAGGCTAGTAGGCACTAGCTAGCACTCTTATAATAGACTTTCACCAATGTGTTGTGTTTGTGTCATGTATTCATGGGTTTCAGTAGCTTTATTGACAAATTTCAAATATGCTCTGTGATTATTTGCATACTGTTCAATATAGTTCCTAAAATGAGTAGGTGGGAAAAGTGTTAACTTTTAAGGAAAGTGAAAAAATGAATACACGGAAGGAGTTTGAGGAATGCCATGGTCACGCTTCATTGTGCAAATAAGGACAGAAGAGCTTTTGCGGGAACATTGATTGTTAAACATGTATGAACATTGTCATATAGCTGAGTATATAAGTGTATAGATAACAATTCAGTTATGCAGCGTTATCTGCAGAAATGACTAAGAATTTGACATATGTTAGACTGGCAGTGATTTTGCCATTCATCAACCAATTTAGACTCTGATGAAGGAATTTGTATGGATATGGTAGTCCAGTGGGTGGGACTTGGAACTGCTCATTGGAGGGTCCAGGTTTAAAGCTTGAGATGCCTCTAGGAACCAGCTTTACCCAAGCTGTGTGATATTTTGGGCACCACAACTTCATGGAAAACCATAGGCCACACAGACAAAGGAACTGGCTCTCCTACCCTAATATGTGAATTTCACAGGTATTAGTACTAGGTGAGCTCTACCCTCACCTATATAACTAACCTTTGGGTTGATTATTGTGGAAGGAATATATAAGGATTTTCTCTCTAAATTCTGTTCCTTACTGCAAATGCTAAATTAAATGCTTAACATTCATAAAAAGTTATCTTCTAAGTCAGTATTCAGGTATATCAGATTTTTTTCCTTTATTTTGATGCCTAAAATTGTGAATTGCAGCTTATATAGGTAGTGTGGTACATGGAATTTGATAGCATTAAGAAAAATTATATAATCTTTAAAGGAATAAAGAGTTAGCCTTTAATTTAATGACATACAATCATAGTGTTTAACAGTGACCTAACTCCTTACCAAATCAAATTAGTTTACAAGAAGAAATACCTGAACCTCTAGAAAGTGATGTAAATTTGATTTTTATGCTAATTTAGGATGCATTCATAGTTGAGTTCTGAAAGTAATGCAATTATATTTTTAAAGTAATTTATTGAACACATTTGCAAAAACACTTAAAATTCTTCAAAGTACTGTCCTTGGGCCACTACACATTTTTTCCAACGACTCTGCCATAACGGTATGTGCCCTGGAAGGCATCTTCGGGAACCTCTCGCAAGGTCTTTGTCATGGCTGATCGGATCTATTCTATGGTCGAAAAACGGGTTCCTTTCAGGGCTGCCTTAATCTGAGGGAACAAAAGTCTTGCTGGGGCGATGTCAGGACTATAGGGGGGTAAGGCAGCATTGGCACCTGGTGTTTGGCCAGAAACTCACGGACTCGTAGCACATAATAGCAAGGCGTGTTGTCATGGAGTGGCTAGGTAGCGGAGATGTGTTTTCTCGTCCTGATGACCCTTTTCCGGATTCTTTCCAACACATCCACGTAGTAGGCAGCATTAACTGTCTATCCACGAGGAACAAACTCCTTATGGAGCACTCATTTACTGTCGAAAAAGACAATGAGCATTGTTTTCACTTTTGATTTACTCATTCTTGCCTTTTAGGGCTTGGGAGACTGGTCGGTATGCCACTCAGAGCTTTGATGTTTTGTTTCTGGGTCATATTTATTCAAAAACCCAGGTTTCATCACCAGCGATGATGTCCAAATAATCAGGTTTATTTTCAATACTTTGCAAAAGTTCACTTGAAATTTCCGTTCGGTTGGTCATTTGGTCGTCTAATAACACCCCGGGCACGAGCTTTGCACACACTTTCCTCATCGCTAAATTTTCAGTAACAATGTGAAACACAACAATAGATGACAAGTTGAGTTAATTGGCAACCATCTTGATACTCAACCAATGGTCCAACAATTGTCGGACTCGAGCTACATTGTTGTCGGTTTAGCTGGTTGATGGTCACCCAGAGTGTTGTTCATCGTGAACCTCCTCCCGGCCCTCCTTTAACGCCTTTAATCACCTCAAAACTTGTGAGTTGGACAGAGAAGAGTCCCCGTAAGCCTCACAAATCATTTTGTTAGTTTCTTCAAGAGATTTTTTCAGTTAAGCACAAAATGTAATGGCATAATGTTGCTCGCGTCAGTTCCAATTTTTTTGTGACACGGTTGGTGCGCAGAGGTTCACAATAACTGATGTCCTGCTGCTTCCACAGCTTGCAGAGCACTGAGACTGGTGTCGTGGCAAAGCTTAGTCCCCCACCTACTCCAAGTTGTTCGATCCCATCCCAACCAATGGTAGAGGTGCAGGAAATTCAATTGCATTGCTTCCGGAACACACCCTGTAGATTAGAGTGTAGCTGCCATGGTGGCATTGTCTTCTATCTTTTTCCTCAGGAAAGGAGCCAAACTTTTTATTAATCAATAAACAAAAATTAAAGCTAGTTTTTTTCTCTCAATAGGCAAGACTGGAAAACAGATTTTACAGGCGTGTGACATCAATTCAGTTTGATGTGAGATACATAGCTACAAATGCAGAGAAATTCAATGAGCCTGGAAGTCAAATTGTTAAGCAGGCTCGGATAGTAACAGAACTGTGCCTGCGCATCATAAAGTAAGTTTCCTTATACATTGGATGTTGCAATTTACATATTTTACTATATCTTAAGTCTTTAGATTGACTGTAGTTCAGGGGAAATTCTGGTGAGTGTGTAAGTTACACTGCAAGGTCTTAATGATAACTAGAAATTAGAGGTTTGCCCATTTATCGAATGATTTGGCTTCATTCACGTGACCTACCCATTAGGCCTTGTACTCACAGTTATGGGCAGAAAATACCTTTAAACAGTACAGTAAGTAACACTTTCTAAATTCTCTTGTGATATTAAGGTACCTGTAAAATCATGGAATACATATTAAAAATTGGGGTTTTCTGATATCCAACTGAAGCTCATGTTTGAATTATTACAAACTTGTGAATTGATCCCCAACTGATCATTTCCATAGATGACTTATAATCATAGAATAGTATCCTAAACCATTGAACCTATTTTTGAACAATACTTCATAATCAGTTACTTAACATTTTTGTAATAGTGTAGTAGTTTTCAAGTTAACCCTCATTTTAGACGATGTTAACTCTTTTTCATTTGTGGTGCTTGATCTGTGGGATGTAATTGGAACATGGTACTTAATAATTTTTTGACAAAATTCTGACACATTTAAGAGTCCTCTAGGATGTCATCCTCAGGCAATAAATGCTTGTATTGCAGAAGATCTCATGTCCAAAATAATAAGATCTGCACTTGCTTACTCCAAGAAATTCATAGTCTCATTCCCTTCTGGGAACATACAAAATCCAACCGACAATCTTGAGTAGGGGAGCTCCTAATATCACCAATTATCAGATATAACATTAGTAATGGCAATTTTAATGACATGTATCTTTGCCATCCACCGCTTTACCATGAAATGTATGCTCCATCTCCAGCAATCACCTGATGTGTAGCAAATAAGGTAGTTTAAAAAGTTAATGCCAAACGTACTTTCAAATTCAAAACTGCTAATTTCCATGTTAACTGATTACAATGTTTTGAAAATTTGACATAGTACAGAGAAGATAATAGATCGATGATTAATGAAGGTGAGACATACATGAAATGAATGCACAAATGCTAAGGAATTTACTCCGCCATGGTTTGTCTTATAGTTACAAAGTTACAATTAGATAATTTGGAAAAATGCAATTGAAGCATATGAATGAGAATATTAATAAAATTATTAAGATTACTTCCAAAGAAACTGCGGGAGATGCCGCAACAGTAACTTTTAACGGAGTCATCCGCTAATGTGCATTTTAATGCAACAATTTCAGAGCGTAAAAATCATTCGCCTTGACTGGGCGTCGAACCCAGATCCCTCAATATCCGGTCGAGTGCTTTAGCCACTTAAGCTACCGAGGCGTCCTCTTAAACTCAGAAATTTTGGGGCTTTTAAAGGAACTAGATGTTATGACGAGAGACGAGATCATGTTAACCTCGTGGACAGTGGCGCCTCGCGCACGACTACGAATGCATGTGACATTGTATGTACGGTATTTCGTCATAACATCTAGTTCCTTTAAAAGCCCCAAAATTTCAGAGTTTAAGAGGACGCCTCGGTAGCTTAAGTGGCTAAAGCACTCGACCGGATATTGAGGGATCTGGGTTCGAGTCCCAGTCAAGGCGAATGATTTTTACGCTCTGAAATTGTTGCATTAAGATTACTTTTTATTTGCCCAGAGATCACAATACATTACACCATTCCCACTCTGCACTTAGTACCCCACGCAGTGAGGTTACATGAATCATTAAAATACTGACCATAGGAATTTCTTATAATATACTGCTACAATTTCGAAATGAATATGATAGGAAAAAACAAGTGAAATGGACCTCTGAATTATGAATGGTGAAGCACCATTTGTGATTTAGTCAGTGAAAAATCCATTTCATTACAGTGTATACCTATGCTTTTTGATAAGTGTTAATCGCTAATTTTTTTTAGCAATTAAATTATTTTGCACATAACCCTATGACTACTCATAAAGAGTATTTATGTTTTACATCAAGTTGTTATTTTACAATAAAGTTGTATCCCAATGTACGTAATTTATGCTGAAGGTACACGCTAAAAATTTATCCAGGACTGGATTTTTGGGATTACTGTAATTCATTTATCAGCCAGAGTTGATTTCTTTTCATTCTACTTCTTATTTTAATGATAACGATTGTCACTAACTTTCTTGCATTAATGAATGGATAAATAATTGCATCATTTTCTTCTGTTTTGCAGAGACCACTCGCTATCAGATGTTTCTGGTGAATATAGACTTCTTGTTGACAATTATTGCTCTTCTGAAAGTGATACATGTGGTGCTCCATCACAAAGGAAACAAACTAGTCAAAGTGAAGGACCGAGTGGTAATTTTAATAGTAGTAAAACAGGACGAAATCATTTTTCTTCTTTATCAACTTCATCTCGTTGGCAGTATTATTCTCGAACAGTTGGCGAGGAATTTGCCTCAGACAGTGATAAAGAATCCAATTTACATTTGTGTTCAACTGAATCTGTGCCTTCAGAGCGACCCAAGAGAATTGCAGCAATAAAATGCAGCAGGTACGGCAACAGTTCAGGGAGCAAGTCAGAAGAAAGTCTTCCTAGTGTTTCAGGGCTAAGGAGAAGTTGTCGAGGAAGTTCAATTGGAGTTCAAGACACATCAAGTACTCATAGTGGAATAAGCTGGTGTTGGAAAAGGAGATGTAAGGAGCTTCTTGATTCCTTATGGCAGTGTGAAGATTCGGAGCCATTCAGGTATGTTGACCTTTGGAATAGACCTTGTTGAGTATTTTTTAACATATTTCAGGCATTTGTGCAATTGTTTAACAATCTTTTGTTAGGATTTTGATGTTCTTTACTTCAACGGTGCATTGTTTGTAATGGAATAGACCTTCAAATAAATTGAATTCATGCTGGTTTCCGGGAATTACCGTCGCATAGTTTAGTTGGTTGACAACTGTTTCGCCCCCAGTCCTGGAGGCGTCTTCAGGTCGAAGTCAACTACGCGACGGTAATTCCCGGAAACCAGCATGGATTCATCAGATAGACGGCGCGGAAGCCTAAGGATTAACTTCAAATAAATTGTTTGTAATTCATTTTATTTGCAATATTAGAAGAGTTTATCTTACCTGCATCCATTTTATAAGAGCATATTCAATGCGTCCCCTCCCACGGACTACAACCTTGATGTGGTGGAAAGGCTTGTGCGTTCTGATGACCCCGAGAGCTGTGCTGGTGGGAGTAGTGATAATTGCTTCTGGTAGGGTTACCCATACCAGATAGGTCGAAGGTTAGGAGCCAGACGAAAGGTAGTCCACACAATGTCTGTTCCTCAGTGAGGCAGCTGCATAGGTGCCTGACACCAGTGGGGCGGCCATTGAGCGATGGTGTCATGTTAAAAACAGTATTGAGGAAGGCAATGGGAAACCACCTGAATTATTATTCCCAAGAGCATAATGATGGATAAAGTAGAGAATACGAGTCCTGGCAACTACGGGACTCGGCCCAAGCGGCCTTGTCATGCTTGGCAGCGGGAGAGGTAAAGCCTCCGCAGGCATCATCCCACAAAGCCCTTGCAAGGGAAAACCGACAGCAGCAGGACAGAAGATGCAGAAGAAGAAGACCCAAGTTAGTTAAAATAGAAACTTGGAATGTTTGGACAATGTTGAGGACAGGAAAACTAGAGAATGTTAAGCGAGAAATGGAAAGAGGAAATATAGATATTTTAGGAATATGCAAGGTGATGGAAGGATAGCTGGGATTACTGGAGTGATAATTATAGAATACAGTGTAAATAAATAGATAATATACAGCAGCGGGGACGAGAGCCAATAAGGGGTTGCCATAATATTAAATAAAGAGGTAGGAAGAAACACAGTCAGTATAGAATATTACTAGTAGAGATAAAAGCAGTTTCAACAAACTTGGTCATTGTTCAGCTATACATGCCACGGAGCAACCATTAGGAGGAAGAAGTCAATAGGATTTACAATCAGTGAGAGAACATAATCGCTAATATTTCTGCAGGGAAACATTTGATAGTGATGGGAGATTGGAATGCGATGGTAGGCAAAGGAAGAGATGGTGATGAGGTGGGGGACTACAGTTTAGGCACGAGGAATGATCACGGGGAGGAAGCAATTGATTTCCGAAGGAGACAGGGGTTAGTCATAACCAATACTTAGGTTAAACCCCACAAAAGGCACAGGTATGCCTGAAAAATTCCAGGTGACTCAGAAAAGTATCAGTTAGATTAGTTGTTTTGTTATCAGTCACAAAATATTTATTTGGTAGTTGTGTCCATCCAAAAAAAAATCTACCTTAACCGGTAGATTACCATATAATAATAATAGTAAGAGGTACATCCTACAAATAGATTGAATCATATTTAAGTGAATGGCATCAGAATGTGGAGCTCTGAAGAAATGGCTCCAAATTTGTTTATACTGAGAGAAATGTAGCCGAGTGTACCCCAGGGATCTGTACTTGGCCCTATTTTATTTTTAATTTATATTATGATCTCTGCCAGATAAGCTTAATTCCATTAAGGGAATAGATCCATTATCATATGCTGACGATTCGAATATTATTTGATCAGCCTCCTCAGTGGACAGTAAGACGGAAAGAGCAGCTGTAGTTGCTCAGATTTTCAATGAATGGTGTCTTCTTAACTTCCTAAAACCCAATTTAAACAAGTCCAGCCTGATTTATTTCGCAAATGAAAACAAAGTTTCCATGGCAATCTCAGTAGATGTGGGTGGTGTAAGCATCCCCAAAAATTCCAGTACCCAATTCCTGGGAGTTATCCTGCAAAGAAATATGTCTTGGGAGGAACGCATTTTCAAATCATGTAAAAAGTTAAGTTCCCAATGCTTCCTGAGTAGAAATATGAGATATTCTGTAAATTTAGAGGTGCTTCTCTCCATTTACTATGGTGAATTTTATTCTCATGTTACTTTTAGTATCCTCTTCTGGGGTTCCTCTTCCCATGTGCGAATAATCATTAAAATCCAAAAGAGGATTATACTCGTATGTATTATTAGAAGAGGATTATACGCTAATATTCATATATGTAGTGTTTTTACTAAAATTTTGAAGTTTATATCAGAAGTGTCCTATATTTGTGTGTGTAAATATGCACCAAATTTTCAGAAAAATGAATGCATCATTATTATTGTATGAAAACTGGCCTTAATATATTTTAATTGTATCTCTTTAAGCTAACACTATGCCGGCAAATTGATTTCTTTTCAGCATGGTTAGTTGTTGAACAATTCATTCATCATTTCAGTATGCATATCAATAATATTCATATTCTTTCTAAAAATAGTGAGGGGTAGGAATTGTCTCACTATTAGCTGAAATTAATGGCTAAAGTAACCAACATATGAATTGACGTACAACGTATCTCAAATTACATTTTCATGTAAATTAATATTTAACAATACCATTACAAACTTACAGGCATCCTGTGAATGGTGATGAACATCCAGATTATTATGATGTTGTGGATGCTCCTATGGATTTACAAACTGTGAAAAGTAATCTGGTTGCAGGGAATTACTTATCACCTCAAGATTTTCGAAAAGATGTGAGACTGATATTCATAAACTCCAAGAATTATAATACTAATAAACGGTCAAGGGTATGTCAGAAGTATTTTGTCTCTTTAAGAGTATGGTAATATTATTTCTTTTAAAAAGCATGTAGATAGTGTTCTGTGTAAAGAAAGCCAAGAATATTAATTTGAATTTCAAATCTTCTTGTAAAGGTTCACAAGAATTTCATTCACCTTGGCTGACTAGATGTAACATGAGGGAAATATATTTTTTTCCTCATGTTACACCTAGTCCGCCAATGTAGAATCCATTATTAGCATTTGATTAATATCAGTATGATTGATCTATTAACTTTGTCTTTGTAATTTACTGCTAAGGACTAGTAAAACGTTTTGAATGATGCATGTAAATATATTTCCTTTACCAAGTTTATTTTGTTTCAGATATATTCTATGACTATTAGGCTGTCAGCCTTGTTTGAAGAACAAATGAGATGTGTGTTGAATGACTGGCATTCTGCACAGCAAAGAAGTGAAGCCAATAAGATAGTCATATCTAATAAGACAGGAAGAGTTGAAGTACAAAATAAACAAAACTGTGATCACATTGAAGTAAATGGTTCAAAGAAAGGTTTAGTAAAACGAAAAGGGTCTGCTGCAGCAGCAGCTCGAAAACGCTTGGAGGAGAATCAGAGAATTGGAGTTTCAGATGATGTTAGTCAAGATGATAGTTGCTTGAATGGAGAATCAGCTGGTGTTGAATCTTTTGCGAGTGTCTCGCAAGATGCTTGCCAGTCAATGTCTTCTGAAGAAAATGGCAGCCTTGAGCACCCAGGAATTGCATCTCTAGTCAATGCTGCAGGTACTAAATGATTGGGAGAACTCTTTCTTAATACAGTGTCGTAAAATTGTACTTTATGGTACTGGTTTCATTCTCTTTGATCTTGGGAATATTTATTTCAGCAATTTCCAGGAGGAGGATAGAAAGTGATAGTGATGATTTAAGTTTGTCAGAGCCTACCCAAGAAAATTCTTCTTTGGAGCGTGAGGGTCAGAGGAGGACTGTAAATGAAACTTCAGAATTCTCCCATTACAAGAGTATGATCAGCCATAAATTGATGGTTCATTATTTTAAAAAATTGTTCCAGTTCAGATTGTGGACTGTAATTCTGACTAATAATCAAAACTGTTGAACGGTCAATCCTTATCCCAAAACCTTATAATCATAGTTTTACATTGCAATTCAATGGCAATAATCTTGTAGTTTTTATTTTCTCTGACATGTAATTGCTTATGTATAATGAGGAACATGGGAATAATGAATCTGTATTAAATTCCTCTCTATAACCATCCATTTTCCTGCTCGGGCATATTTTATAACTAAATATCTCCTTTCTCCACAATATTATCTACTAATTCACAAATATCTAAACAAAACTACAAGAATATGTTATTAATAAGGTTTGATGATGGCGCTTATGCATTGAAACTAGTTGTACCTCAATAAAATCAATAGAATTTTCCTTCTTCAATTAATTGGCATCTTTCATTTGACCGTAAAAAGTAAAAACAAACACTTAATTTTAGTACCGTAAAATTTTACTGATTTTCATGAGAGTTTCCTGTTTCCATTAGACTTATTAAAAATGCATAGATTCATCAGTAGTTTTGATTTTAATTCCCCCTTTTTTTTGTAAAATTGATTCTATGCAATTATTCTAGCAGTCATGGTAAACACCTGCTTTGTTTTTATGAATTTCTTATATGAAATTGTCTAAATTTCGTTTAATGCTCTTATAAAGCAGTTTCGAGCCATTAACAATTTTTTTATTTTTTTTTGCTGGGACAATTTTCATAGACCATTATCTTTAAAATCAAATATTATACCCTGAAACAATCATTTTTTTTCATATCCATCATGATGTTGTGCATATTCTGTTAATTAATTTTACAAATGTAAGAACAGTAACTACAGGTATTTCACCAAAATAGGTAGATGTGCACTTTTAACCCCATTTGTGATCCCAAAAGGTTAAGTCCTGAAATTATATGGGTGTTTTGCTTCATAGCATTTATTGTCGTAAAAACTTAGGATATGCTCTTTTTTGAAACCTTTTTGCTATATATCATTGAGCTTGTGAGCTAATTGGAATAAAGTTTGCATTTAAATTAAATACTTATGATAGGACTTAGAAATTATGGAAAGTAATCCTTAACCATGAGAGGAGTTCTACCCTATCAACTGTTACGGCTCGTATTGTTCAGTGATCACACTAACGTCGAGCCCGGGATCAAGGGAAATGGAGTGCACCATTTATGGAATGTTTAGAACGGCAAATATGTGCTTCATTTTTTAACTAGATTGCTGAAGCTACTGCCAAAAAAATTCTGCAATACCTATGATATGATGCAAAGGAGCCTTTAATTTTTTAACGACTGTCATCATTGTACTTAATTTGGAGTTAAATAATGGATTTCACTTCAACTGTAAGAGAAAAACACTGCTTTATTTGTAAAAGAGAACTCCTGAGCCTAAAATCTTTACAGTTGTGAGAGGGGTATGGTGTATATATAACTACTATTCATTCATATGAATACTTTTTCCAATATTGAAAGCTTAAACTTTGTTGTTCAAATGCTCTTTTGTTGTGACACCAGCTGGATAGGTTGGGTTATCAGTAGAATAGTTTGGGCACATCCATTTGGATGTACTAAAGTAGAGTTGGTTAGGGCAGTATGAAGAAGTATAAGGTATTGCTTTTGAAATGGAGCTTTGGATCAAAACCTTTGAATTTTAATGGACTAGTTTTTCTAGAAATGGACACTGGCTATTATGGTCCATGGTATTAATGCAAAGTACCCTACTTTTTTCCGAAAACATATTTGTGATCTAAAACATATTATAAGTACCATATGAGTTAGGACTGATTAATAATGGACATTTACCGAAGCACTTAGTCATTTTACATGTACTTTAATTAAAAATTTCTCCATCTAATTTATAGCTGAAGGAAACTCCTGTAAAATATCATTTAATTTGATATGTTATATTTTTCATCTTTCAGAATTGATTGGCCGTCCCATGTCCAATGGAAGAGTTCCCACTCTAAGAGCTTCTCTTAATGGACTGCATCCAAAACCAAATCCAGTAGAGAGGGAAGACAATGAGGAAAGTGATGTGGATGATGGTGAAGATGATGACGGAGACAGCATCAATGATGATGAAAATGAAGAGGAAATGGAAGAAAAAAATAAACATTCATCAAGTGGTGGTAGCCATAGCAGTAGTGAAAGCAATGCAAGTGTTAGTGCTGTTAGAAGAGTAAAAACCAAAAAGAGGAACATTTTGGAAGAAGATGATGAAGAGGAGGAGTATTCCAGTCACTCCTTTAAAAGTAAAACACCTCAAGGGGAAGATGAAGATGTTGATGAAGGGGAAGCAGAAGATTATCAGAGTAACTCAAGTTCATCAGGTGAGGAGGATGAAAAGGAAGAGGATGATGGCAGTGAAATTAGTGAGCACAGTGAACATGATGTGGTACAGGAAGTGAGTGTAAATAAGCGACGGACTAGTGGTAGAAAACGTAAGTTAAGGATATCAACAGAAGATGATGATGACGATGATGATGATTATGAGGAAAACAAAAGCTCGCGGTTTTCTAGTAGGAAAAAATCACGTGTATCTTCAAGTGGTAGACAGTTGCGAATCATCAGTGTCGAACAATTTGGTGCCAGCAGCTCTCGATCAAGAATAAGTACTCGAAACCGAGGTAAGCAGAGAGTTTATTATCAGGAATCACAAATGGATGGTGAGGAAGATAGTGAAGGAGAAGATGAGGATTATGTGCATATGAATAATCAGAAGGGAAAAAGATCCAGTGAACGACAATCTACGGTAAGGAAAGTTATAAAAAGAGAGCCGAAAGAAAGTGAAAGTTCTGTTAGAAGTACACGCCCAACCCGTGGAAAACGTAAAAATTACTTTTATGGAGAAGAAGATGAGAGTGAGTTAAATGGTGGTGGCTCAGATGATGGAACTGATGAAGATTCAGATGATGGAGTTCAGCTACTTAGTATTAGTAGCAGAGGCAGAGTACGTAAACTCACTGCTCGTGCTCGAGCACTACTCAGGGACTGATATTTACCTTATTACTACTACTAGTAAAGTGGTAATATTTTTATTTATTTATAAACTGAAAACTTTCGAAAAACATTTGAATGAGCAACTCCAGTGAAGTTTCTTTCATAATATCCCTAAAAGTATTTTGTATAAGACCAGAAACGATCATTGGTTGCGTCAGGTAAATAAACTTGACTGCTCCCCTTCCAAAGGTAGTCTGTGTTCAAATAATCCACCAATTATGTAAATGAAATTTATGTGAGTGTGTGAGTGAGTGACATGTTAAAATTTTTGTGATTTTATTCATTGAATCTTTTGTAACGTTTTGTTTGATATAAAGAAAAAAAGAAATTCATCTTTTTATTTAAGATGTGGACTATATCATAGAGTATTGATTTATTTCATGTGTGTTTTCCCATAACCTTGTATTTTTGCATGTACAGGAAGCTGATCATAGGCTAGAATTATGTAGTATGTAAACTAAGCTGGAGAAATATTGATGTGTTGTTTAACATATTAGATGAATGGAGAAGGGACTTGAGTGTGATTAGAACATGGAAGAGAAAGGTTTATAAATTTTTTTAAGGCATTTTTAAGATATTATGTAGTTCCAACATTAAACCCTGTCCACTTGTAATGTAAAGAAAGTGTGTTTAACCACAAAAAATATTTGGTGTAAGACAACGTGAGGTGATTTCAAGTTTTAAAGTCTCGTAATTTTATATTAGAATATATGTCCTCCTGACAGCTGATACTGCCATCATATTTCAATGTAGATTCCCTGAAATTGTATGCATTTTACACTATATTGTTGCATTGACTGTAGGATGCTACAAATTTTTGTTTTAAGGGTATACCCCTTATGTATATAGGCCCACTAGAAAATTGATTAGGAGTGGCTGCATGACAGGAAAATAGTATCTATGCAGTGTTTCCATCAAAGCTGGGAAAATTTAAAAAATCATGAGGTAAGATCAGAGGAATAGGAAGTCCTGGAAAAATCAGTGACGATTGTACAACTACGATGAGAATAGCCGTTGACCAATTCTCCTGCTGTGCTAAAGGTAAAATCCACTTCAAAACATCCTTTTAGGACACATACGAGATTGTCATACTCTCATGGACATAGTGGGAGGAAGTGGTACTTGCACTGTTCTAGAAGATGCCTCCAACCATGTTTGTTTGGGCTTGTACTCTCATGCTGTTTAGGCACCAAATTTTCTCTCGCACAAGCATAAATTTTTCGCATCCACGTATTGTTTTACAGTCATTTAATATCATAGTGTGTTAATCCAAACCAATGAAGCAAACTAAAATGGCATTATGTCCTTTGTACATTGTCATCAGTGGTTCAGAAATCTTTTGGCTGTCTGAATTCATTCATCAAGCAAGAAGTAACACAAATGTACTGTGAATCTCAAGTTCCTGCTATCTGTCAAACTAAAAGAAGGCTCTCATCTTTTTCAATTAACTTTGTCATTTTCTCTGATCTTATTTCAAAGAAATAGTTTATAGACCTCACTACATGGATGTAACACGTACTATCAGGATATCATTTTTTGTTGTGCAACTTATCACAATTGTTTGACTGTTACCTTAATACTTAAGTGTTAAACCTCCCAAACACATACAATGGGTGGGTGCTATCCAGGAAGATTGTCTGCTGCCTATCACTGCCTTGTTGAAATCAGATAATTTATTGCATTCAACTAAGATTTTAATGGCCTTAAAGTGATGAGGGGAGCAGTTTGTAACCTGATTATTTACTAAAAAATTGTTTTTTGGTGATCATTAGGAGAAAATCCCCAATCCTGAAATGAATAAAAGCATGCGTGTATATTACATTTCGGGAAATAATTGCTCAATAATTCAACTTGAAAATGGGAGTAACTTACCTCTTAATGGGCATTGCGCATTAGAATGGGCTTAAGGTAAGTTCCCGCTTGCTACACTATTATTTAAACAATGAATTTCATTGCATGTAAACTACTCAAAATTGTCTCATTTTTTTCCCCTTAACTTTTTGCTGGAGATTTGTTTCATCTTCCTTCCTTCATATTATTGCTCCACCTGATTTTAAAGTAAACCTTGCCTTTAATTCTTAGTAATATTTATAGGAATTATAGTCCACTCCCAAGGTGTAGCAACTTTAATCTGTTGAAATGTACGAGGGTCATCCGGAAAGTAGTACCCGTTCGTGCCGCATGAAGTGCTGACGACGCGAGTAGCCGCTGGACGAGGTCAGATAGCTTCAGTGGCTTGTCTGCCTTCTCTGAGCCAAGTTGCGTGACGCTAGCATTGCCTGTGTTGTTTCTGTGATTGTTTACAATGTTTAAAAAAATTGAGAACGCCGCCAGTTGTGAAGTGAGGGCAGTGATTAAATTCCTCAATGCAAGAAACGTTCGCCCATGTGATATTCATCGCCAATTAAAGGAGGTGTATGGAGACAATGTAATGGACGAGTCGTCTGTTCGGCGGTGGTGTCGCAACTTCAACATGGGGAGGGGGAACACACACGACGATGAGCGTTCGGAGAGACCGTCTGTCATTACAGACCAACTGGTGAGCTCAGTTGACGAATTCGTGAGGAACGATCGGCGCGTCACAATTGATGACATCTGTGAGCATTTTCCCAATGTTTCTCGAACAATTGTTCATGAAATTGTTAAACACCATCTGCATTATGCAAAAATTTGTGCAAGATGGGTCCCTCGCGTATCTCAATGAGCTGGCGGCGAAGGACTATGCAGCAGGAATACAGAAACTTGTCACACGTTATGACAAATGCCTTAATTTGCTTGGAGATTATGTTGAGAAGTAGTTTAAAGTATCCTCTTTCAAATAAAATTTTTTATGTTTGTTAATATTTACTTTTGTGTCTTTATTTCACGAACGGGTACTACTTTCCGGATGACCCTCGTATGATGATGCATCAAGCATTGTTTCTCCTTCACTCATTCCATAACTTGTATATTATTTTAAATTTAGGAGTTTTCAAGCAAGTTTAGTAAATGAGTAATCAACGCGGAGGTAGGTTTTATTTATTTATTTATTTAATTTATTTATTTATCGGCTTAGTTGGGCGAGGTTGAGACTAATAGTCCCCTCTTCCACCTAACCATACATTACAGACATTATATTGAAGGCAATCCCATACAACCAAGCCCTAGATGGAGGGAAATCCACCTAGGCGGGAATCGAACCCGTAACCTTTGGGTTGGTGGGCGAGGACGTTACCCCACCGCCACCGGGGCCGGCAAAAAGGCCGGAGATTCGAATTCCCGATCTCCTGTTTACTAGACAGGCGCTTTAACCAACTAAGCCACGGCGCCATGGTTTTACAGATGAGGGTAGAGCCTACTTAATACCAAACCATAGACGGAGTGTGAAATTCGCAAATTAGTACGGTAGTAGAGTCCATTTCCTGTCCCTGTGCTGCCTATGGTTCCCCAAGAAGATCTGGTACCCAAAAAATGACGGAATACACACACACACACTCGGGTGAAGCAGGAGGTTCCAACAGTGTTACCCAGTATTGAACCCGGGCTCTCCAATTAGCAGCTCGTCACTCTACCCGGGCTACCACGTGCCCTACTTAAGATATTATTTTAATATTAAGAAAATGGCTAAAGGAAATAAAATAAAACATTTATGCAAACTTATATTGGGTGTTATGATGCAAGGTTTCGACCACCCCGGCATACCAAAATATTTGTGCCCACCACTGAGTTAGGGTTACGTCCACGGAAGGTGTACCAATTCTTCGAGTGTATTTTTAATAAGAGTAAAATAGGAACATTTTATGCTAAACTTTAAAGAAGCTTGTCGTTATTAGTTTACGGAGATGCATTGTTTTTCCGCTCGGGCCAAGTAGAACTTACGCTCACGGACCACATAAAAAGCCGCTTAAAACTGCTGAGAAGCTTAGTTTAGTTTGGAGACTGCAGGTTCGGATCCTTCCTCCAGGTTTGGAAGTTGTGCTGGCATTTAATTGAGGTTATTTTGCGGTCGTAGATGGTTGAGGCCACCGCCGGTGGCTCGCACTAGATTGTGCTAGGCTTTAAGGATATGCATACTCATTTCATTGAATGTGTACATATCGTCATTCACTTTACTTCAAAGTCATTTGAAATTTAATGGCCGATTTGATACAAATTCATGCAAGTTTAAAGTTAACATCGTGACATTATATCAATTTTACTGAATTTTTTTGGGCTTAATTTGAGACAGTAGTAGTAGTATTTAGGGGAGGCGACCGACAGCTGAGGTCATTTGCGCCATTAGGGATGGACAGGAAAGGATGAAGGGTGGAGAGAAACTCGGCGTCGGCATTAGCCTACTCTTTACAATTTGCGTCAGGTAGAGAAGCACCCGTGATCCTTGCCGTGGAATGGCTAAAGGAACGAGCCTGAGATAATGAGTGACAAACCGATCATTAACAAATGAGAGCTTCTTCGGAAACTGAATGAAAGAAATTTAATCATTCCGAACGGAAGTTTATGGTCTGATACGAATGATGTATGCTTGTATGCTATGTAGAGCTTGGGTGTCTTATTAATTTGTCGAGAGAACTTAAAGGTGTGGAGAAAAGGAAGCGAAGTTTATTGCTACGTTTTTTTAAAGCATGTATCCCGTAGTTTTTTATTTTTGAAGAAACTGATATTTAGCAAACTAAAGAAAAACCTACACTTACATATTATTTTCACTTGTTACGATAGGCTACATGGTATTCCCTATTGTAGAAAAAAATCATTTCGTTTCGTACAAGCCAACGTTTTATCTTATCCTGGTTTAATTTACTGTTAACACTTTTAGCTTTACTGTTAAGCACTGTTAATACCTTTTCTTGTGTCCACTAGAAAAATAAACTAAATAGGTTGTATGGTTACTCAAAATTTTGACTAAAATTCCATAGCAAAAGAAGTTTTTTTTTAAAAATAAAGCTTGATACTGTCTTTGTTATTTCTGTGTCTGATCATCAGTGGTGTGTTTGTTGTTCTGGTTTTGAATTATTAAATTTGTCCTTTAATTGGAAAGCTGTATCGTGGCAGGTTTTTCAGTAAATTCTGAATTCTATGATTGCCTCTTTTTTCTCTAGATGAACCACCACATTATACATGGTATGAAAAATGTTTTCTTTTTATAATATGGTTATTAGGTAACGGAGTGAGGAATTGGAGTCTTTAATCAGAGAACTTTTTTATTTTATTCAGAAAATGTAAATTATTGTTCATGGATCTCACTGTTTATCCCTAGTGAATTAGGATTACTCTTAAGTAGCTAAAACTTTCAAATTAATGAAATTAACATACTTCTCTTTGACAAACATAGTCTTCATTTAACCATCTCCCCTTGGGTTTAGGCCTTGAAGTGGTTGAAGAGCTTCTTCTGGTGGGAGCAGTAATGTTTGCTCCGGTTAGGGTCACCTGTGACAAATAGGTTGAAGAGTATGAGCTAGATGATAGGTAGTCCACACCACATCTGTTTCTCAGAGAGACATCTAACCCCAGTGATGCGGCCATCTTAGGGATGGTATCATGCTGAAAACAATTGAGGAAGGAACATAAAGCCACCTTAATTATTTATTAGGTAATCTACCGGTTAGGGTAGGTTTTTGGATGGACATAGCTACTAATTAAAAAATGTATGACTCCTAGCAAGACTCATCTCAGAGTACCTTCTTCTTCCCTTCATCCGGTCCAACATCCCTATCCTGTTCCTTCCCTTTCCTCGTTTGCCTAACATTCTCCCCTCTATTACAGTCTTCAACATCCTACTGCCGGTCAATACCCCCTTCATCCATTTTTCCTGCCTCCATAGGATTTATCCCAACAAACCCCTCTCTTCGCCCACCATACCAAGTACTTCCTCATTTGTTTTCTTCTCTGTCAATTTCACCTTCTCCATTCTTCTCCACACCCACATTTCAAAAGCCTCCAATCTACATCTATCCTCCTGCTTCAATGACCACATTCCCGCGCCGTACATAGCTACGCTACATATTAAAGTTTTTAAGAGTCTTTTCTTAATATCCTTACTCAACGTCCCTCTCATCAACTCCCTTCTCCTTGTGAAGGCCTATTTGCTTAGCACAATTCTTCTCCTTACGTCCCTACTACTTTGACCGTGTTGGTCCAAAACACTACCCAGATATACGTAAACTGTTCTACCTGCTCTAGTTTTTGCCCTCCTATTTTAATGCAGAGCTTAGCTTTTCTTTTTCTGAAAAACTGCATAACATTTGTTTCAGTTATGTTGATTCTGATCCCATATCTGTCGCACTAAATTTCTAATTCACTCAGCAATGCTTGCAACCCCTTGGCTGACTGACAAACTAAAGCTTGATCATCAGCAAACCTAACTGATTTTATGAATTCCCAGCCCGATTTCATTCCTACCTCCAGTTCTTCCCATGCCTCTTTAATCATTTCCTCTACATACAGGTTGAACAGCAACGGTGATAATGGGCAACCCTGCCTTACACCTCTTCCTAGCACTGCCCAACCGGACTCCCCGTTCCCCACTCGCACCTGTGCAGTCTGAGACATGTACAGGTTGTGGATTAGCCTCCTATCCCTCCAATCTATTCCTATTTTCTGCAATATACTCATTAGTTTTTCCCAATTAACTCTATCAAACGCTTTTTTGAAATCTACAAAACAGAGAGAGAGAAACCTCCTGGTTGTGTTCTATATTCCTCTCCATTAATAATCTCATTACTGCAATGGCATCGCGCGTACCTCTCCCCTTCCTAAACCCAAACTGATCATCCCCTAAGTAATCATTTTCCCTACTCTCTATCCTTTTGTTTATGATCCTAAGAACAACTTTAGCAGCGTGGAATATCAAACTTATTGTCCTGTAGTCCTCACATGATGTAGCCTTTACCTTTTTCGGAATAGGACCTAAAACTGATCTCACAAAGTCTTCTGGCCAGATTCCTTCCTCATAGATACTACGAATCAGCCCACATAGCCTCTTCCTCCCACATTTTCCTAAACGTTTCAATAGTTCCGCGGGAATGTTATCCATCCCCAAGGCCTTATTTAGTTTCATCTCCCTTAATGCCCTTTCTGTCTCATCGTCTAGTATGCCTGGACCTAAGCTATCTTCCTCCACGTCATATTCTTTTTCAATATCTAAATTTGTTGGTCAAAGTTCTTTACTATACAGTTCTTCTATATACTCCTTCCATCTCTCTTGGATCTTTCCTGTGTTAACTATTACCTTACCTGCCTTATCTCTAGCTGTTAGCATAAATCTCCCTTTCTTAATTCCCGATAAAGATTTAACTTTGCTGTACAGCGCACCAATTTCACCCTTCCTCTGCAAACTTTCCATAGCCTCACACTGCGTCTTCGACCATGCTTCTTTTGCTTTATTTGTTGCCCGCCTCAATTTATTGTTTAATTCTTTGTACTTCATTTTGCTTAACTCTGTGTTTACATTCTTCCTTTTTCTCCGCTCATCCATCTTTGTAATCATCTCATCCGTGTTCCATGGTTTCCTAGTCCTTTAGCGTTAATGGTTCTAATAGTGTCTTTTGTGGCTTTCGATAACCCTTTCTTGATCCTTTCCCATATTTCTTCGATAGTGCTTAGCTCTATACCATCCTCCATGATTTCCTCTACCGCCTGTTTGTACTCCTTCCATTTCAAACCATTTAATGCTTCTACATTCCATTTTCTAACCCACTGCCCCTGCCTTATCTTTTTGAAATGGGGGCTACATTTCATGACAACTAAAATGTGGTCAGAGTACGCATCAGCTCCCAGGAAGCTGTGCGAATTTATCAAACTGTTCCTAAACCTGTGTCTAACCAGGATAGAATCTAGCTGATACCTTTCTGAGTCACCTGGGATTTTCCATGTATACTTGCATCTTTTGTGATGTCCAAACTAAGTGTTGGTGATGACTAACCCCTGTCTCCTGCAGAACTTAACTGCTTTCTCCCCGCAGTCATTCCTCATTCCTAAACCATAGTCACCCACCTCATCACAGTCTCTTCCTTCAACTACCGCCGCATTCCAAACCCCATCACTATAAAATGTTTCCCTGCCGGAACACGCGCGATTATGTCCTCTAACTGATCGTATATCCTATCGACCTCTTCTTCCTTATGGTTGCTCAGTGGCATGTATACCTGAATAATAACCAAGTTCGTCGGTTCTGCTTTTATCTCTACTAGTAATAATCTGTCCGTTACCTTCCAAAAGCTATGATGGCCACTGTCATGAATACAAATCCTGGCAACCTAAGTACCTGGGCTGAGTGCTATGCCTGGCCCAGACTATTAAGGTCTTCGTCACATAAAATCCATGTAATTTTATTCAACAGAAGCAGCAAGGGCCCTTTACCTTAAGTCAGGGAAACTAATACAGGTTGCGGTAACGTAACTTCCTTTTTTCAAACACAAAACGCTTTCATAAAAGGAAGTTATGTTGTTGCACCCTATATATAAAGCAGTTGATGGAGAGAGCAAATATGAAAATTGTATGGTTTATGATGCTAGATTGAAGGATAGCATTTATTGGAGCAATAATTATAGGAAATCATAGACCAGAGTAGACATTCAGTGAAGGGTGGCAGTAGCATTAAACCATTAGGTGTTAAACATGGAACAAGTGTGCAATTAAGAGACTGGATTTAAATTTGGAAGCACTGCCAAGAAGTAAAAATGGAAAATCTGTGATCTCTCATAAATATGAATTGGGATAGATTCAATGGAGATAGTAGTAATGCATAAAAGATCCATAGAGTAAATATATTTGGCCATCAAGCTTAGAAGATATGCTGTAGATGAAAAAAGCTCATGTTCAGGCATAGTTGATGGTGAGATAGAAAGGGCATTAAGGGAAATGAAATCAAGTATGGCCATAGGAGTAGAAAACATACCTGTGGAATTACTTAAAGGTTTATGAAAACATGGGAGAAAGAGTTCCTATCGACTAACTGGTAGCATTTATGAGGGAGGAATGTGGCCAGAAGATTTCTTCAAATGTGTTAGTTCCAAAAATGGAAAGGCAGTCATATGCGAGGACTAAAGGACAATAGGTTTAATATTTTGCACACAGCTTAAGTAGTATTTCAGATTGTCAAAAAGATGATGGCATATGGTTATGGGGGATGATCATTTTAGGTTCAGAAAGGGGGGAGGTATGCATGTTGCATAACAGTAATGAGGTCACTAATTGAGAGGAACAAAGAGTGCAATAAGGATGTGTTTGCTTTGTGTATTTTAACAAGCCATATGATATGGTAAATTGGGTAGAATTTATAAATGTATTGCAGAAAATTGGAAGAACATGTGGCTTATCAGACATGTATACATGCCTCGGACAACTGCTGAGGAGAGTGTGGCAGATGGAGAGTCCCAGCCAGTACTCAAATTGACCACAACATCCCTGAAATTTGCATATATTAACAGAGCATCACTACAATTGTTGGACTTTGGTTTATCTACCGAGGTTGGAACAATTGTTAGACTCTGACCATCGACTGAGCATCAAGATGGTTGCCAATTAACTCAACTTGTCATTTACTGTTTTGTTTATTTGTTACTGAAGATTTAGCGAAGAGGATCGTGTGTACCAAGCTCAGGCCCAAGGTGTTGTCAGACGACCAAAAGGCCAACCGAGCGGAAATTTCAAGTGAACTTTTGCAGAGTACTGAAAATGAACCTGATTATTTGGACGTCATCGCCGGTGATGAAACCTGGGTTTTTGAATATGACCCAGAAACAAAACATCACAGCTCTGAGTGGCATACCGACCCGTCTCCCAAGCCCTAAAAGGCAAGAATGAGCAAATCAAAAGTGAAAACAATGCTCATTGTCTTTTTTGACAGTAAATGAGTGTTCCATAAGGAGTTTGTTCCTCATGGATAGACACTTAATGCTGCCTACTGCGTGAATGTGCTAGAAAGACTCCGAAAAAGGGTCATCAGGACAAGAAAAGACATCTGCGCTACCTAGCAACTCTATCACAACAACGCACATTGTCACAACACGCTATGAGTCTGTGAGTTTCTGGCCAAACACCAGGGGCCAATGCTGCCCCACCCCACCTATAGGCCTGATGTCGCCCCAGCAGATTTATTTTAGTTCCCTTAGATCAAGGCAGCCCTGAAAGGAACCTGTTTCTCATCCATACAAGAGATCCAATCAGCCGTGATGAAGACATTACGAGAGGACCCCAAGGATGCCTTCTGTAGCACATACCGGTCATGGCAGAGTCGCTGGAAAAAATGAGTGGAAGCCCAAGGACAATACTTTGAGGAATATAAAGTGTTTGTGCAAAGCTGTTCGCTAATTACTTAAAAAAATGATTGCATTACTTTCAGAACACACACTATATCTCATCCCAAAAGTAATTCACTGAGAAGGGAATGGAACCGTGGACCTTCGGATTATCAATCAAATGCCTTAACACTCAACCACCGGAACTAATTTTGATATAAATAAAAGTACAAGTTCCTTTATACAATAATTTGATTATATTATTACCATTAAAACCAACAGAAGCTCTAGAATATGATAATTGAATATTAATGGCCAAAAGCAGCGTTTTGTATATAGTGCCTCGGTATTCCTGAAATTACATTGTCAACATAATTATTACAAGAAAGAATAGGGCCCCATGGAAATTAGTGAAATATTATGTGGATTTACCAGTTACAAAACAATTTACAGGTATTTTTACATTACAAATGGTTTAAGATATTTAGGTTTTCTTCTATTTCAGGATAAAATTTTATGCACTGAAAATTTCTCTTGCATTTCAACTTACTAAGAGGATGTTTAATAGTGCTAGGAAGAGCATGATCTAATTCTGCGATGTAGTTGTTCAAGTAAATGTTCACATAAGTTCATCTTTATGTGATCCTCGTCCTGATATTTATAACACAGAAGTTGAAACAGTGTGTTCACGTGATTGTGCCCTCACAATAGCATTGTTCATACATAAATTCATCGAAGAGTAGATATACATGATACCTGGTGTATCAGTTTTAATGGAAATTGACAGCAGTGTTAAACAAAAAATAGGTAGCATGGACACCCTGGTCATCACCCTATACAAGGTATTGTAAAATAATCCAAGAGAACTCTTCATTTATAAAATGTTCATCCAATAAAAGCAATTGCTGAGACATTTCTAAAAAGAATATATTGCTATCTTTATAGATCATACTTTGAAAAGTTGTAAGGTAAAAACTCTAATAATTTCTTCAAATTTTTCAATTAACATGGAAATGGAAATATTTTATTAATGATTTCATGGCAAACAATCATAGAAAGAATGTTATTGGGAAGGAACTGTAGGCAATTGTGTCTGCTAAAAATACATATATGAATTTTCACAATTGAGTAAATGTAATTGAATTCGTAAATTTAATGTGTAAATAAACTACCATTAGGGATGAGAAGATTGAAACACAGAGTTTAAATTCTTCGTATTTACGTCCAAAAATAAGGAAGGTTCAACTAAATCAGAATGTGATTTATGTTACAACAGCATGTTGCTCTAAATTATTTAACTAATAAATTCAATATTACCCCGGGTAAATAATCCAATGACTAATATATGTGGTGTACATCACTTCTCGGTTATATCGTTTAATTTATCCAATTTGCACACTATATTAAACATGGCTGTATTATTTATCAAAATGAATAAAGTATATCATTACCACAAATACTTGTAAACTAAAAGAATATACCAACATCTGAAGGTTTTCTCAAGTGCAATACTATCGAAAAAATAATTATTATTCCAAAGTCTTTGTTGCTCCAATGCCTAAATAAGAATCATCACACCACGAGAAAAAATAATTGCAAACAAGATTGTTTGGACTGCCCCACCACGTACCAGTTAAGTGACAAAAATGACCGATAAGAAGATAGAAAATGCTGCCATTGCTACAAAAACTAGCGATTCCCTTTATAATTAACGTTCAGCCCGTACGTTGACCACTAGGTCCTATAGGTATTTTGCCGTTTCCGGAGAGCCGGTGGGTGACCGTAGTCATGAGAATACGATACCTAATAAAATAAATAAATACGCAGATTACTAAAATGCAACACTCGAAATTTAATAGAATTTACAGGCTAGCACTGGCCATATAAAAAAAGTGATTACAATGGGACGCATTTCCTCAGAGCAGAAAAACCACCCAGAAAAAAAGTTAATATTTTTATAGAAGTCTTTATAGTAGTTACCGTGGAGTGTATATATAATCTTGGTGGTAGTTTCCCAGGGACCGATTTGTAACTAGAGCACTTGGGTAGGAGTAGCCTCGAGTGTTCTATTAAGTAGTTGTCAAGTCGTTCTATCCGAAGTTATTAAAGCAGTTGCTGTTTGCATTACCCTGCAAATAATTCTAATACCTACGTTAGCTTTCGGTGCAGTGTGGCATATTGATGGATATATATAAAACATAAGTTTACAATCTGCCATAAATAAAGGATCAATATATCAATCCTTCAGACAGAAAATTACTAAATAATCTGATACTTCGCCGTTTCATCACACCGGCTTGAAAGGTATCCAAAGATGGAATACAATTCCCATAAGTGATATTCCAAATTGTTACTCCATTCTAAGCTTATGCTCTTTTCATAAATTTAAACTCCTGAAGACTAACAAGTTAACTTAGGAAAACATAAATGTGGGACAACAACTATGAACACACAGAAATTAATACAAACAAACTCAAACATTGCCAGTATTCGAGTTCCATCAACATTTACTAATTTCGTAGGTCATGTGACCCTGACTCCGTCATTGCGTCTAATGCATCATGGGTGTTCGGCCATCTTGAAGCATGTTGTCAAAGTATTTGAACGCGGAATTATGTGCAATTTCATGATCTGTGGTGGGAAATATTTCATTATAAATTGACCGAAGTACCGATCAAATCAGCAGAAATGGACGTGGTTAAATTTTTCAACTCTGAGGTTAGTATTATTACCCGCAATGCTAGGATGAAGTTTGGGTTTTAGGGGTTTGTGTGAATTGCTAGTTATGGATTGATTTTTATATGGTACATTTGAGATATTTTATGGTACCTTTATTTTCGTTAGAATTGTTAAATGATTCACGTCAATTTCTAGCTCTCTTCCCTCTATGAGGTGAAGCCGCCAATCTCGAAAGTGAAAATGACTTCCATCACTAAGAATGCCATCAAAGCTATTAAATTTTATAAACATGTAGTGCAGAGTGTGGAGAAATTCATACTGAAGGCAAGTTCTTACATTATGCTGGAGTCGATAGATTGATGTACAAAAGTCTAATTCCTTTTCTTGTTATTTATACGGACCTATTTATAAGTCGACAATCATTTGTCAATAATACGGTACCGTCGAAATGAAATTCATGTTAACTGTTTCAGTGCAAGCCGGAGTATAAAGTTCCAGGGTTGTATGTCATCGATTCCATTGTCAGGCAATCGCGACATCAATTTGGACCAGAAAAAGATGTATTTGCCCCGAGATTTGCGAAAAATATTCAGGCAACATTCATCAATCTTTTCAAGTGTCCTGTCGAGGAAAAGGCATGTTAAACCCTTTTCACCCCTTGGTGAAAATTGTACTTTTAACATAGAAGCAGTGTTTAATTTGAATTTAATATTTTACAGAGTCGAGTCATTCGAGTGTTGAATTTATGGCAGAAGAATAATGTTTTCCCGCCCGAAACTATTCAGCCGCTGTTTGATTTAGCCAATCCAAATCACCCAGCCCACAAAGAGCAGTCAGCTGGAGGAGTCGCTGCTGGTGCAGTTAGTAATAATGGTTCCATAACTAATAATGGAACTCCAACGCAGAATGTCACATCCTCCAAAACCCCACCCCACGTAAGTACCTCTTTATGTCGGTTCATTTTGAAAACTTTAAACACTGTTGCGCAGTTCGATTGTATGTATTTCGTGTGTATTTTCTATTGGGATGAGTTTGATCCGAAAGTCTTCGAAAATTTAAGGAATGTATATGCAGTAGTAGTCATCGGCATTTCATGTAAAATGTTTCTTAAGTCATGTTTAGTTGAGGCGAATTCTTTTCAACTATTTCAAGTTGCTTTACACTATTACATATGTATTTCATAGATGTTTAATTTGACATATTTTTGCATTTCCCAAGTCAAATAATAAACGTAAACACATGTTCTTCTGTAGCAATTATAGTTTTATTGCTCTCAACAATAATTCCTGTGACCAAATATTTTATGCAGTGTCTGTAAATAATCTTCTTTAGTAAGCTTTAAATATTCAGAAGATCTTATGCTTTTCATTAGCACTTATTGCCCTTTGTTGGTCATTGGTATTGCATGCTGTAATATAAAGTAGTTTTGAAGAATTTTAATCACAGTTTTGGTCGTTCGTTTATTTCCAGACACAACTAGAGCTAGGAAGCTCTAGTTGTGTCTGGCATTCAATCACTTAATTATATATGGCCTTCGGCTTTTCAACTCCGTCAACCTTTTTCACATGAAACCAACCTAATACCTTAAACTCTTCCTCATTCTCTCCGTAAGCTACCTGCTTTCGTCACTTTCCCATCCCACCTTCAACGCACATTCACATGACTCACATGAAATGTTAATTTGTCTTAAGTTACCTTACCTTTGTTTACTAGTAGTCTTATTTATATGGTGCTGTATGTAAATTTATTTTTCAGTATGTGCTAAATTATTTTAAATTGAACAAGATGCATAAAATGTTTAATTAACCCTGGTGGCTTACCATCACAATATTTTGTGTATTATTTTTATGTAATAACTATTAATCAGTTGTTTTCAGGAGTGGATAAATTATACATTTCCTATTTCTGTTTGCAGTTCATCCTTATTAAAGGTGATATGTATTGTAATTAACTCTGAAAACGTTTAATCATATAAGAGAGACTATTGACTCAACTATGGTTCAGTTAAATAAATATTTCAATTGTTAATTTTCGTGCAGAAAATAAGAGCATGTCACTGATTTATCAGTCTCTTGGATAAAATGGGCACTTGGCATTGTCTTATTTGGACCCTTCCTTGCCGTATGTTGGGAGTCTTCTTCCCCTGATGGGATACTTTCCAAAACTCTGAATGTAACTTCTACCAGTAACAATGTATGCTTAGAGGCTTCAAAGTATATATTGTTACTGTACAATAAGCTTGGGTGACATGTGGATTCCAGATCCTGAACAAGGTATCATCCAAAGGTGCCTTAACTCTCTTTTCTTGCCTTTGATACATAATTTTTTTAAATATTTATTTATTGTTAAAAATGGCCAAAAGTCTGAATTTGTCAGTATTAGACTATTTAGTGAAGACTCCAAGAAAAACTACCGGAAATGGGGAAATAAACACAGATGCAAGGAGATAATAAACAATAGCACAGATACTGTTGGCTGAAGATTCACATTTTGAGTTTTTCATTCAAAAACTCACCTACACTGTAAAACGGATTGCTTTTACCAGTTTACCCACTTAAGTTTTCAAAGAAGTATGGGAAATAATTTATTTTATTGATTTTGGAAGTTTTGTAAATTTGGGTAGCAGAGTGGACAGGGCCTTGCATAGAACACAAATTAGGTTTTGACCATGTAGGTTGGTTATTTTCTCTGCCACATTTCATGTAATTATGAAATTAGTATCTATAGGGAACAGTTATTTTTATACGAAAACAGAGCTGTGGAGGATATTTGTGCAAGTGAGAGGAAGGATTTTAATATGCTCAAATAATGGCCTACCTGGATGTCAAATGGATACCCCAAAAATAACTTTAAATGATTGTTTTTGTAATGGACACTTTAAGGTAAATGAGTCTTGGCAACTAGGGGATTGGCCCAATCAGGTGTGAGTCATCTCTCAAATCCTTGCATAGTGAAAGTGACGGCGGCAGCACAAAAGACGCCAAAGAAGACCAAACCATTGAGAATAGATACTTGGAATGTTAGTATGATGTAGAGGGCAGGAAAATTAGAAAATATAAAATGAGAGGAAAAATAGATATTTTAGGGCTGTATGAGGTGACATTGAAGAATGGCTGGGGTTACTGGAGCAATACACAGTGGAAGGGAATGGGAAAGGGTGGCAATAATGTGAATAAAAATGTAAGAAGTGTGTTAAACATAGAGCAATTGACTGATAGAATATTATTAGTAGAAATAAAAGCCAAACCAAGGAACTTGGATATTTTCAGGTCTACATGGCACCGAGCAGTCATAAGGCTGAAGCAGTGGATCAAGTATAAGATCAATTAAAGGATATAATGGCAGGTGATTCAGGAGTGAAACTTATGATAGTGATGGGGGGTGAGGATTGCGATAGAAGGCAAAGAAAGAGATGGATTAGGGCAAGGTTTCGGAACAGGTATAACTATGTGGCGAAAGCAATAGGGTTCTTTAGAAGACAGGGGTCTATTCCTTTAATGGGGAGGGCATCTTTAGACGTGCTCCGGAGACAATGCTGAAATGGGAAGAGCGTTTATGGACACACCATATAAAATGATGTCCCTCCACAGGGAATGCATCTGTAGTTCTTTGGGATCTCTCTCAGAATGCATGCTTCTGCCAATTAGCTTAATTTTTTGAACTTGATGGTGTTAGCATTAAACACAAAAGAATTCTTTACTTTCATGAAAGTTTTATGGTCTTTTGGAAACAAAGGAACCCCTAATGGTACTTTTTCTTTCACTTACCCGCAGTTACTTTTCTATGGGAAGGTAAAGTTATTGTGCGTACTCTTGGTGGATGACCATATTTTTTTGGTGTTCCTTAGCTGTTCTCTCGAGCAAATAGTGACAGACATACTTTTTAACATTTGAATTTTCTTTGATTTCCTTTTGAGTTTAATTAGGCTTTAGTAGTGCTTTTCATGTTGGTTTGCTATTTCATTCTTAATTTTGTTTCTCCCGTGAAGAAGATAGGCTTGTGTTATCCATTACTAGATATTCTTTCCTTATGTTACCTTGGTCTTGTATAATCTACCCCAGACGTGTTATTCATTCTTAGCAGTCATAATCACCTTTTCCGTGTTTGTGTACTCATTGCATTTTGGAAACTTCCTGTTGATGATTGTGACTTTTCAATTAACTCCATCAGTGTAAAGCTTATAACTTTTGAACACTAAATCTTTTTGCTTCTTTCATAGAATTTATCTGAGTTTTCAATTTTTAGTAGATAATCTGAATTATCTATAAAATGGCCTAGAGAACAGCTGCCCTACCTAATGATTTTATAAATAAAATGTTGGAGGCTAATAAAGAAGAGTAGTGTTAGTGAAAACAGCTCATGATCATCAAAGGAGGAACCCTCAAATGTGTCCATGAGGATGGTTGTTGGTACTAGTGGGAGAACAGCGGGGTTTTCCTGAAGATTACAAGAATTGCTGTAGATTTCTGAGAGAAAAACTGTTTGCGGAGTGGAGGACGGAGGTGAAGAGGATTGCAATGCCACGCAATTACATTCCAGAATTTGTGTTGAAAGAGGAACTCCAAGATCTAGATTTGAGGCTGCTGCAAAAGGTGGTTTAGGCGATAAAAATGAGTCAGACTATTTGAACATTAATCATTAACTATATATGTATCTACATTGGGCAGTGGACAAATATGTATGTGCAGCAAAAAATAAATGAAAAAACTTCGCAGCAGAAAATTAAAAGTAGAAGCCACGATAAAGACTGGGTTGAAATTAGCCAGGAGGAAATGTTGTTTTTTGTGATGATGTTGTTGCAGCATATTATACATGGGCCTACTATTAGCAGCTATTTAACTTGCAACCAGCTCTTGGCAACCCCCATTTTTTATGAAATGATGAGTAAGAAAAGTTTTTTTCTCCTCTTGAGGTTTCTGCTTGTTGCAGATAATGTATCATTTAGTGAACCCAGACAAGTAATCCCAAGTTTTTCAAAATAAAGCTTTTCTTTTAACATTGTATTAGAAAATTTTCTGAGAGCTACATTCCCGAGGAAGATATTTATATAGTAATGTTCATAGAGAAATATAGAACTCATAAATTGTTTGGTAGGAGTTGATGTGCGACATTTTACCAAACCATCACAGATTGTGTTAACACTTCAGAAAAGTTGCTGAATAAAGGTTATCTGATAGGTCTGGACAACTATTAAAACAGTGCTTAGCAGTATGAACTTGTGAATATGATGGAAATACTACCTTGATCAAAAAGTTCCCGGAATAACCACCGTGTGGCGCTCCCATCGTTCCGATTTGAGTTCTGTTTTTTTTGTTAAATTGGTACATCTGTTGTTGATATTACCTTTAAATCTTAGTGTCATAACTTGACATTTGCAAAAGTTACGGTCGGTTTTCGGTATGTCCATCAGTGCTTCCTGCGATTTTTCCATTACTTCCTCTCGGCTGCTAAAACGCGTTCCCCGTAATGGTTTTTTAACTCGATTGAACAGAAAGAAGTCACAGGGAGCCAAATCAGGTGAATTCGGTGGCTGTTGGATGGTATTTGTTGCATTTTTCGTCAAAAAATTACGAATAATGATAGCACTGTGCGACGGTGCGTTATCATGGTGCAAAATCCACGAGTTTTCTGCCCACATTGCTGGTCTCTTTCGGCGAATTGCTTCACGCAAACGTCTCATAACGCCCAAATAATACTCTTTGTTTACTGTCTGGCCTTCTGGCAAAAATTCATGATGCACTACACCGTTGTAATCCATGATAACCGTCAGCATTGCCTTCTTTTTTGACTGAAAACGACGTGGTTTTTTTGGTCTCGGCTCATTTGGTGAACGCCATTCACTTGCCTGATGTCTGGATTGCGTGTCGTACTCATAAACCCACGTCTCGTCTCCAGTAATGATCCTTTTGATGAATGTGGGATCGGATTCAGCCTCGCAAATCATGTCTTTTGCGACGTCAACACGGTCTCTTTTTTGCATGAAATTGAGGTACTTTGCTGCTACACGACGGAAACCCAAATCATTAACCACAATGTCTTGGGCGGATCCATAGGCAATGTTCAAGTCCTCCGCTATTTCTCTGATGGTTAATTTGCGGTTATTGACCAACATTTCTTTTACTTTATCAATTTTTTCACCGACTTTCGATGTCGATGGTCTGCCACTGCGTTCATCATCTTCGATTGACTCACGACCACTTCTGAACCGCTCGTGCCACTGGTAAACGACCGTTTTTTTTTTAGAGAATCGTTGCCGAAACACTTTTCCAACATTTCCAACGTCCGTGCGCCACTAAATCCGTTTTTTACGCAAAATTTAATACAAGTTCGTTGTTGCAAATTTAAATCCATTTCGGCAATTGTAAAAAATCGCCAACACACACAGAGATAGATGTACTCTTGGCTACGTAACTTTTGCAAATGTCAAGTTATGACACTAAGATTTAAAGGGAATATCAACAACAGATGTACCAATTTAACAAAAAAAACAGAACTCAAATCGGAACGATGGGAGCGCCACACGGTGGTTATTCCGGGAACTTTTTGATCAAGGTAGTATATGCATTAGGAACTGTGTGATCAAACCACAAGGAATTGCTGTGAGTTATTATGACAAAGAAAATGAAAACGAGAAGTCACAGCTGCCTTTAGGAACAAAATGATGGCTTTGAAGTGGAAGGACAAGAGGGATGTTTGTGTTGTGAGCAGCATTCATGATATGAAAGCATAGGGTGAGATAAAAAAATGGTTTATAACAATAATTTTTTAAATAATTAAGCTGATTGTAAAAAACAATTTTTTCACAATTTCATTATTCAAAAAGTCAACAACATAATAATCCACCAAAAAGGAGATGTATATATCCACAAATTAAAAACCCCATCAGGTGGGTGGCTTTCAAAAACTCTGTCTCCATTAAAGGGGTAAATCATAATGAACACCTGGTTTGATTACCACAACAGGCAAATGTATAATGGCTAATACTTGGGGGATTCACAAAGACATCAGCCTATATTATGGTTAGGATCGTACTTAGGAACAGAATGATTCATTTGCAGTTACCCTGGAGTGAATGTGCACCATTACTCTCCTGAGGAGATCTTTTAATTCATGCCGCGCTGCAATTAAACTCTTTGTTCTTGTTCATCTCGTTTTGTTTTGTGTAGATTTGTTATCATTGTGCCATAGAGAGCAACTTTTGAAGTATCATTTAGCGTTAGGTTAATATGGTTTGTTAGCTGTCTCATGATAAAGGTCCATGTGCATCTGAGGTTTGTTCAGCATATATTTATGGATTGCCTGACTTAATTTGTTTGAAAACTCAGTGCTATAATTTTAAGAATGAAATTTCAAAATGACAATTAATTTTGAGAATCCTAATGCTAGTCATAATTAATTCTCTAATTTTTTACAGACTCCAGCTCCTGTTGGCATTGCTCCTTCTTCAAATATTTTGCAAGGAATTCCAGTTGATCCTAATGTTATTCAGCAGTTACAGCAACTTCAACAGTTATTGTTGAAACAACAGAACCAGCATGCAGAAGCGCGTGAGGCAGAGGATCAGGTAAGCGTGCTGATGGCACTTCGAGGGACCTGCCCAAATATTCATTCATTTATTCAAAGATTATTCATTCTTCACCACTGTTATGGAATGTATTAATACAAAGATATAACAATTTTGTTTTTGTTGGAAAGAGGAATTTTAGGTTTGGATTTCAACGTAAGGAAGTAAAAGTAGGGGAAAGATGTGCATGTGTAAAATTTTTATATTTCATCCAGGTCTTTGTTTCAAAAGGATAATATGACATCACCTGATCTAAATAATGAAATGTCCTCCATTGAACCATTATACTCAATAATTACCTCCAGCTTAGAAATGCGTCCACCTCTTATTGGCCCAGACCACGTAGATGGGTTTGGAGACAAGTGCAAAGATACGAATTTTCAACATCATATATCCACCATACTGTGATTCCATACTTGGCTGGCTTTAATGGAATATTGAGTGAATTTAGTTCGACCCCAGTACGCAAAAAGTTGCTTGTCGATTGTCAGGTGCTCTTATGTTTTGCCAAATTACTATTGAACATTGTCCAAAGGTCTCGCATTGGAGCAGCCTTATCACTCTCCATGCGCTCAGCACAAGTATTGGCATCATCAAACTGAATGAAATGGGCAATGTTTCAGTAGCAACTAATCCCCATTGCTGCACGGCTCAATGGATATGAGTGAGACTTCTAGTACTACGACGTGCCGTAGGTGAGTACCCTGTTATAGAACGAATGGTGAAAGTTTGGTTATGGACCAGATGGTTAAGTTTATCATAGGTTTATCAGGTATACGTTTTTTGAGAAGTGCAAATGTAGTATCTCAGTGAGCCTGTTATGGTGTATACAGCTCCAAAAGTAAGGGAAAATAAATAAAATATGAGTGCTCCAGCAATTGGAGATTTGGTACGAGAAATCCTAGAAAGAAAAAAAACTTTTCCTTGGTTATATCTTTCCACTTCGTAATCCTTACTTTTGGTGCCATATTTATTCAACATACTCCATTGGCGTAGTCATTATCTCCATAACAATAAAATCTATCATTTCTTCCATCGATGACAGGCCCAACCCTTGTCTGAGTGTCTCCTGAGAGGTTCAGATATTGCAAAGTATGTTGGAAAAGCATTTAAAAGATAAATTAGTCATATTTTTAAATATGTTTAGAGTAAAAATGCACAATTAAGCAATAAAATATACTTAGAAGTACTCAAATGTAATGCATAATGATGTGAAATTGCATTACAATTATAAATTCACAATAAATTATCCAGTGTCCCAAGTGTTTAATTTCTCCTTCCGTAGGAAAAGTTAAAATTTTTTCTTCTCTAGTATTCTCTCATTGTAAGTTGGGAGATGACAGATAAAACTTATTCTGTCAATAGGAAGGGAGAAAAGTATGTAATCCTTAAAGTTTATGTAAGAGAAGAGATTCTGATGGTGTTTCGCAAGCCAATTAAACCTTTTTATGCTACCTTTTCATTTCTCCATATCACTGAGGCCATAAGGTGCAGATGATTATGCTGAGTATGAAAGAATTGGTATATTTAAATTTTACAGGTAAAATTATTGAGGATGTAACCGCAACCATCTGCAAGGATATTTGCATGAATAAGGAGATTAATTCTTTAAAAATATAACATTGGTAGATTAGCACCAACATAGTTAATATTGGAAGTAGAAAACAGGTAATTTTATATTTAAGCATTCAAATAAATGGTTACATAATATTTTAATGCAACCACAACATTAGTTGTGCTGCTAAATGTTAATGATTGTAACCATAGAAAGCAATGGAAAGAAAAAAAAACTGTGGAATAAAGAACTAGAAGTACACCAAGCACATTTCATCAGCTGTTGATCTATAATAAAAAAATCACTCCTTGCAAATTTTAATCTTCTGTAATCGTTTAAGTATTGAATTTACCGACTCAAAATAATATTATATTCCATTATTTTGCCATCAAAGAATAGCTGTTACTTGTTCATTTTCTTGGAAAATTGCAGATCACTAACAAAATATTTTAACCAACTAAACTGGCTATTTCTGGAATATTGGAGGAAACTTTATGTGCTGTTCTTACTCTGTCAAATACTAAAATATTAAATCCTGCAGTATTTTGCCAATGACATCAATAGCCTTGATAGAATACAAAAATGAATAAATACAAGAGGTAATGATAAACTCGTTATCCCTCATCACAAAACAGCTATATGCAACCAGTCATTTGCAGTCAGCTTGTTAGCAGTGGAATGAGCTATTATCTGTTACAGCAAATGCACCTTCTCTACCATCATTCAAACATGAATTTCATAAATCACTAATTTCCTAGCAAACCAACCATATAAAATACATACTTAGCTTTGAGTAGAATTCAAGACACTTTTATTGTCGCAGGTGCATTGTACTTTTTATTGGCATTTGTAAATATAACCAGGAATATTGTTGTACTGTTTGCATGTTTTGTTATATATATATATATTGTATGTTGTATTGTGTTATAATTAGTAATTGAACTAGGCAACTAATATATTGTGTTGTTGATTGTTAGTATTAAGATATTTATTTAGTAATTTTATTGCTATTAATGTATAATTTGCAACATATATCTGTAACTTTAATCTTGTAAATGTGTGACGAGGGGTTAGGTGGTAGAAGAGACTCCATAGTCTCAATCTGGCCCAAAATAAAAGCGACTATCTCTCTATTCATCTTCAAGATAAGCATATGCATTATTTTCTTTAACTGAAGTTAAACTAGCAGAAATCAGAGTCAGATTCTCTGAATAGACAATAGAATTATGTTTTTAAAAGTTAAGTGAATTCTGATTTTGCATGTGGAATAAATGTTTTAAAAACAACAAAATTTGAAAGAGACGTGATGTAGATGATGATGGCTCTCAGATTCTTCTGTTGACATTGCAAAAGACAGATTAACGAGAGGTAGTGCATAACTAAAAGAAAGCGTTTGAAAGTTTGTTTATTAAATCATCATTTGATGTAATTATTTCATGCACATGCGATGGTGGAATTGAAGTAGATAAGGAAGAAAGTCTGTATGTACATTTTATGATTAAGGTAGAGAATGGCAGCTTTTTTAGCATGGAAAAATGATCCTACATGCTGATAGTACTCCCGCATGAACGTATTAATCAATGAAAGGTCTATGTCCTCAATTTTCAAATTGGCCTATATTTATTACAAGTCTTACTATAAGCTCAATAAGTTTTTATTGGTAGGAATCAGAGAGGTGAAGAAAATAAGTTTCATGCCAACATAATAAATAAATGAATTCTAAAGCATAGTTAGCAGTATTCAGATATTTATGCACATTATGTGAAGGTAACCCTTGTTATCCATTATTGAAATAGAAAGAAAGACTCGTACTTTTCCACAGATTTTATTATATGGCACGACGCGTTTCACCGACTTGCGGCATCATCAGGTACGACCCTTGTTGTCCATTCTTATGTAAACCAGCCAAACTAGTTAGTTAACCTGTTACAAATTAGACACTTCTGTACAAATAAAATACTTCATTAGCTGGCTCATGTATAATTGCTGATTCTTACCTCACTAATAGACTAAATGAAGTCTATATAAACAGATGATAACTATTTAAAATGTATAAATACTTAAACTATGGAAAGGTACATTATGTATAATATAGTGAGCAATTGATGTGTAATATTCATGCAAAAACAATTATTTATAAACAAAATGATGTTACAAACTGATGTTTATATTTATGGTATTGATACATGCTTATTTGAAACTAATTCTAAGTATTTACAATAGTCATTGATGCATGTAAATCAATCACTAGTATAACAGTATAATTTAATTCGGCTCTTTCATAATTTCAGAGAAAATTTTAACAACAAAGAACCAGTACGCATTTAACCGGGGACAATAAAATACTATTATTCAACTACAGCAGATTTAACAAGTCGTGGTGAAAATCCCAAGTTTTGTTTTGAATGTATTCAAAGTTAAATTAAAGAAGTTACCTTGGGTAGTTCTGGAAAGTGTTTGCCTTTGTCTCTTTGGTGGAGACCTTTAAAAGTACCTTGACCAAAACCAGCCTATATCAATTTTAAACAGACTTAGTTTATTTTGATGCATTCACAAGGCAATGCATTTACCCAAAAAATATGTTCACATTACAGACTGGGTTACATAGAAGAACAACAGTTTTTTAAGAAAAGTTCATAGTTTATCTTAATTGGCTACAATCTTGCTCATTTTTGCTGTAGATATTATGTTCGTAATTCATTTGCCCCAATTAGCAATACCCATCTGCTACTTCCTGCTCATCACATAAATTATAATGACTCTTTACATGAAATGGGAATTGTATATAATATATAATCATAAACAAACTCACAAGCCAAAGATAGAAACAACACAAAAACACTTAAATGGATGAGGTAGGGCTTTGGTAATACAAGAAAAAATATTCGAGAAAGATCTACTATTCTTCTGGTGAATTATGTGTTATTTGCTATTATGTTGCAGAAATTAATCCCACAGGTCCATAACGTGGCCCGCAATTCCAGAAAGATTTGACTAAGTACTGTCGTAAAATGCAATTTCTCCCATGGAGAAAAGGACCCACTCTCTGGATTGATGTGATAACTTTTCCCATCTGAATTTTTGGAAATTTGCTTCACGAGCAATGAACTTGGGCTGGGAGACTCATTTTCTATGAGAGATTTATCCTTCTCCTATATTGGGAGAAAGAATTTACAGACCTAGGTTATGAGAGACTACTCTTATGGGAGGTATGGAAGCACATTTCATGGGAGAAACAAGTTTTAGACTTAGGCTCCTGGAGAAATTTTGAAATGAAATACCCTTTTAAGAAATATGAAGTCTATCCAATGATGTTGACCTAAATTTGAAAGTGATTTCATTCACTAGAGCACAATAGGACTTCCACAAAGGTGTAAATCTCATTCCTGCTTAGGAATTGGAGCTGCCAGTTAGTAACTAACATCCTGTCACAATTCCAGAGGGAAGATTAGCTTTGAACGTTTTAAATGGGCATTACTGGTAACATGTGATGCTTTTATTTTCTAATTCCCAGCTATAGAATCTGCTTGTGCTACTGAATTATATTATCCTTCTAATCCTTCATATCATTAATTATCTGGTCTCAGAAATTCTCTTCCTGAAGACAAAATGCTATGATACTATTTTCTTTAAAGGTTCATTTTTATCCCGGTATTGATACACACTTATTTTAAACCATCCAATGTGAGTGAAATATTTATACCTCCTATTGATGTTTTAATTTATATGTAAACCATTGATCAATAAAAAGTACTTAGGGAATTACTTATTTTGTTGAGGTTCTTTTTGTGTGCAATTCTCATTTTATCATGATTCTACTTCAGTGTTAATATTATTTATTTTTGCATATTTAAGTTAATGCCCTAAAAGTTCATTTTACTATATTAATGCACAAAATCTTTCACAAGGTTAAATTTGACAAGAAACTGTTGGATTTTGACTATGGGGAAGAGGAAGATGAAGATGGTGGCAACCAAACAAATTCATCTGACAACCTGCAGCAGCATCATCAGCCATTGGCACCTCAACAGCAAATTTCAAATTCCGCATCAATAGATTCTTTGGGAAGGTATGTTATTTAATAATTTTTCTCCATTCATAAGATAGTGTTCATGCTAATTGAAGACTTAAATGATGAAATTCATATTTGTTTCTTTTTAACTTGGGTGAATCTTTATTTTGTATTGGCATCTTTTGCATGATACAATATTGGGAAGGAAGTCTCTTCCAAGCATTAACTTTTTTATTTGGATTTGCCCATAAATTTATCCAAAATAAAAAATAATTGTCTGCATTAAATTGATTAAAATATGTTTTGAGCACTCATGACAGTTTTTCCCACGTAAGCTATGTTTCATCTACTGTGACCATTGCTGAAATGCAAATGATGTTTTTAATACTGGAATAATCACTTAGGAGGCATTTCCCTCATGTATAACCTGTTTTACCCTAGAAAATGCCAAGAGAGGTACTTTTCTCTTGAATTCTATGACAGGATTTTATCTCAATAAAAAAGTCTTGGGGTATTTATTTTAAACTGTAGCTGATATAATATGAATATATGACCATTTTATGTCATTAAAATGCATTGGAACAGAAGTCAAGGAATTATTATTTCTATTTTGCCCTATGATAAGAAAAATATTTAATTTGTTTTTGGGATGTGTAATTGTTCCTGCAATTAACAAATGATGATATTTAGCTTCAGATAAACAGATGGCTCATGCTGCAAATATTACTATTGGGTTCCTGCATTAAGTAAGGATCCAAAAAGTGGTTGCCAAAACAGTGTTACATGTGAACTTTATTTACCACACCCTCCCAACATATTTTTCTGGATGACCCCTAAATATGACATGTTAGATGGGAACACAATAAATATCAGGACTAGACATTTCCAACGTTTTGTTTATCTATAATAATGATGTTAGCCAGAATCCAAAGTTCAGTCATGTAGAAGAACCCGAAGTACTGGATAAAAATTATTTGAAATTTGGCATTCATCTGCTATTTAACTAATGCATCAGTTTGCTTTATTTTTTTGCGTGGTGGCTCAAGCTCTCATGGTATGCTGCTTTCCATGAAATGGCATCCTTTGGGGTAAAACTTGGCAACTCTATTGACCATCATCCACCCAGTGTCTTGCAACTTCATGCTAGAATTTTTTATAGACAATTTGTTTTCCATTGAGCTCCAAATGCACCCTAAAAGAGTTGGATAGGGCACTGTTCAACAAATATAGCGCTGTCTTCTTTGATCACGTCATTGTCTCTCTCATTATTGTGCAATGTGTGTTTCTGTTTGAGGGTCTAGTGTCCAGTAGTCACTTCTTCTGTCTTAATGCACAGGCCCCATATGAATAATCTATTCTAAAAAATTTTCATTTCTCAAATGGTTATGTCATGCCACTTCAATCTTTTAGGAGATCAGGTTAAAAGCAGAATACTACATAAACCCATATTAATACGTGGATTACCGCTTGATACTGGTGACAAAAACAAAGTATTAATACATGAGCGGACCACTAAGTGTTAATCAGACAAATATTTTATGTAGACTTCCCTAGGCACGAAAAGCATTTATTATGAACCCAACTATGTAGAAAGTTAGTGAGAACCTCAGAAGACCTTATTTTCACATGTTAAATGATCAAATCCCTTTTTACATTCAATAAGTTCTGAAATGATCAAACTTTGAAATGCTGAATCTGAGAATGTATAGCGGTGCTTTAATCCGGACAACTTTCAATTTGAATTTCCCGCCATATCGTAGTTCCACTGGAGGTCACGATTAGCATTCTTGAAAGCCGTAGGCATCTAGTAAACGGTCATTACCTCAAAATGGCTGAGACGTCACGTACATGTGCGGAGTACAATAGAAGAGCCGATATTGTCAACAGTTTTCATGCTAGGCGGTCGCCCATTGAAATAGTTCGATTCTTCGGGTACTACAGATCAACTGTTTACGATATTGTGGCTAAGTAAAATGCTTCGGAGAAGTATGGGGAAGGTTTCACTAACCCAGTGAGGAAACCTCATTCGAGGAGATGCTTGTCACGAACTGCGGCAGACGTCAAGAAGGCTCAGGTGCTGATTTCAGAGGTCCCAGGCCGATCACTGAGGAAATTGGCATCAGAATTGAATGCTAGTGAGCAAACAATGCATTGGATGGCAGAGGAGGACCTACAATCCAAGTTGTCCATAAAAAAGGTGCGACACATGCTGTCTGCGGCTGCCAGACCAAAGCAGATTATTCGCTGCAACCTGCTATTGTGTTATCAAAAAAATGAAGCTATCGGGCAAATCAGATTCTTATCTGATGAAAAATTTTTTACCATTAACGGGAAGCTCAGTGGGATAAATGATTCGTGGCTCCCTGAGGACAGCTCCTAGGTGTTGTGTCCAGTGAGGGTGATATCACAATTCTTTGAAAAGGGGCAAACTATCTCCAAATAAGTATCTGCAAATTTTGAAGAATGCCGTGAAATTGTGTATGGTAACTGCGGCCTCGGGGAGACAATATGTCTTTCAACAGGATGGTTCACCAGATCATACAAGTCATTCACTGCAAAACTGGCTCTCAGATAACATTTACATGTTCTGGTCAAAGGAGTTCTGACCCCCGCATAGCCCAGACTTCAACCTCCTTGACCATTATGTTTGCAGCGCAGTCGAAAGAGTTATCAATAAGTCAAGGCATCCTAGTGTTGCCTCTCCATGCACCGCTATCGTAGCCGTCTACGCAAATATGGACAGCGCTGTTTTAATGATAGCCTGCGATCGATTAGGGACAAGATTAGTGGCGGTCATTGCAGCTGAAGGGGGTTACCTTGAGTAATGTTACTCATGACAGATACCACTACTTGTATGTAAAAGGATTTTTGTTTGTATTTTTTAAATAAATTTGCTTTTAAACAAAAGTTTCAGTTACCTGGATTTAAGAGTTGTACCCAGTAGAACATTCTCAGACTGTAAATTTTAATGCACTCAAATTCATCGTTTGAAATTAAAATGGGTCCATTTATTTTACGTTACTTAGTAAAGAACACCAGAAGAGGAGGATTTGCAATAATTTATTGTTGGCAACTTGTAATTAATTAGCCTCAGAAATAAAATTTTCACTTTTTTTCAGTATACTTTCCAATCCTGAAGTTCTGCGCCAGCTACATCATCTTCAACAGACAATGTCTGCTTCACATGGCACTAAAAATGTAATTGAGTCGGTGAAAGGCCCTGGTGTCCCACAGCAAGTTGTAATGGATGCAAATGCGGTGGCAGAAGCTGTAGAGAAAGCTCGGAAATTGCAAGAAATGCAGCAGCAGGAAGAAGAGTTTGATAAACACCTTGCACAAACCATACCAGTGAGTAATCTCATTCATGTTTGAAATTTTAGGCATTCTACAAAATTATTTGGAGTCTGAGTTTCCACTGTTTAAATAATCTGTGAAATCGTCAATTATTTTTTGATGGTTGCACAAAAACATGGTATATCATCCATTATCCCATGGCATTTTAAATGGTAAATTGTAAAATAAATATCCCTATAAAGAAATATCACAAAAATACAGTTTAGTATTTATCATGATAATTATAATTAATATTTACTTGCTATTTCATTTGAGGTTCCATGTAACATGCAGAATGCCTAACAGTAACGATGACAAAAAATATTCGGTCAAGGGGGTTATTATGAATAAGAGATTAGAATCCCTCTTCTAGGTGGAGTATTGCTCTATCCCACTGTGATACTCCATCTACTGCCATTATGAGTTAGAGGGTCCGAGTCTCACCTCCAGTGGGTGTGATCATTTTAGTGGTCTGATTTTTATTTGTGAATATCATTGCACTCATATGGTCCAAAAATATTAGCCAATTTTGAGTCTTATAATGGCAGACAAAATGGTATGCTGGAACTTTAAAAGAAATAGGTATGCATTTATTATTGTTTTGGTAAAAAAGCTTCACGTGACCAAAATATCTAATTAACATGTATTAAATTGTTGATTAACAGAATGGTGGAGAAGAGTGAAATATTTTGATTTCTTAAAAGAGAAAAATATTTTCAGTCAAAAAAGCCAAATAAGGTGAAATTTAATATGACCTGGGAGCATTAAATGTCTCTTATACTGTCCATCATAGACATTTCACTAAGAAATTTTCTGGGAAAAATAGGGCATCATATTGAAGCTCTTCAACTGCTATGGTCCACTGAAGTCCATAGAATAATGAATAAAACAAAATAATGGTTCATGACAGATTGCACTCTCTGTCCTTATGATTTCGTTTATCTATCCATTGCACCACTTCATGTCACTGTGACAGGTGTGGTGGGAAAATTAACGGTAAATGTTTTTACTAGTTTCAAAAGTATACATTTGATTGGATTTTATGTTTTATCTAAGGGAGAGACTGCATTTTCCATGCACCTACCCGTGTTTGGATAAATGAGAATAGACAATGTTGGTAAGGTGGTTTTACATCCATGTCAATTTTGTAAACAAGTTACATTGAGATTCTTACGGCCTTTTCTAAGACTGACTATAAAAGGTCCGTCCCAAAAGTAATAGGACCGAGTCAACAAAAAACAAATGCCAGAATTGATATATTCACTCAAAAGCCTTAGAATTAGCACTCATATGCATCCATACACAGCCAGCAGTGGGTTTTCCACACCTCTTACATCCTCTGGAAGGTGGCGCCTGGATTGCTGCTAAGCTCCCTCATCACGGCCTGTTGTATCGCTTCCACTGAGCTGTGGTGAGGCTTTTCAGCATGGATTTGAAGTGGGGAAAGAGGAAGAAGTGTGGTGGGGCCGAATGGTTAAAAAGCTCTTGGCATATCTGCATCAAGTTTCCTTTTGTTCGTCAGAGAGCACTCATGGGACCAACTTCGCACACACCTTTCTCATGCCCATGTTATCGCTCACAAGTTGATACAAATCACTTACAGGAATGCCAAGTTCATCAGAAACCATTTGAACACTTAAACTGTGATTCCTGTCCAACAAAGCCTCCACTCTTGCAAGATTTTCATCCCTTTTTGGGGTAAAAGGGCATCTGAGAGTTCGGCCTCTTCATCTTCTTCTCTACTTTAATAAAAGAATTTGTGCCACTCAAAAACACCCTATCTACCCATGGCGTTATCATCATAAGATGCCTTGAGCATATCATGATTCTCTTTCTGGTTTGTTCCCAGTTTAATGCAAAATTTGATGGCGTAGCACTGTTCAAATAACCGGTTTATGGCCGAGTATAATGAGGCCATGTGATAGAGGTATTGCAAATGAATGATCTACACTCTTCAAAGGCTGGTAGCAAACTGTCACCAGCCTCCATCCTTTCCTGAGACTCAACTCCCTCGAATGCAGCCAGCTGAACCACCGCCCATCTGTCTGTATATGTGGGAAAAAATAAGTTAACTACTTTTGAGACAGGCCTTGTATTAAAAATATCTCCTTAAGCCTTGAATGGGCCCTTAACGGCTTTGTGAAATATTATTTATTATAGTCACAGTCAATTTTGTATGCATGCATGGACATTTAGTTGAAATACATACACATTTTGTAGTCACTGAGTCTTACCTTTTCAGGAGATCATTCTTTATTTTTTTAAATCTCACCAAAGGTCTTCATCGTACAGATGATTTGGCATTGCATTAAAAATACTTTGGACTCACTACAGCAATTCCATCCCCCTCAAATTTGCTGCAATATTTTGGAATATCTCAGTTATACCTTTATTGTTTACACACTACAAGGTTGGTCCCAGAAGTACCCAACCCAACAAAGAGAAAACAAAAATTTTGGAAAAAAAATGTATTTATTTTTCAACATCTCCTTTCAACTCTATACATTTTTCCCAGCAATGTTCAATAAGTTCAATACCCTTTTTATATTGAGAAATGTCTTGCTCCTCAAAATAGCCATTAACTGCCATCATCACTTCTTCACGGTTAGAAAATCTTTGATCACCAAGCCATGTTTACAAGTTTGAAAACAGGAAATAATCCGAGGGGGCTAAATCTTGCAAATAGGGTGCATTAGGTAGCAATTCATACTTGAATTCATGAATTTTGGCCATTTCAATAATGGATTTGTGAGCTGGTGCATTGTCTTGATGAAACAACACTTTCTTCTTAGCCAAATGCGGCCGCTTTTCTTGATTTCTTCGCTCAAACATTGCAATAAGTTAGCATAATACTTGCCGTTGATAGTTTTTCCTTAAGATGGTCAATGAAAATTATCTCACGCGCATCCCAAAAAACTGATGCCATAACCTTGCCTGCAGATGAAACGGTATTCACCTTCTTTGGAGGCAGTTCTCCCATTTGAATCCATTGTTTTGATTGTGCTTTTGTCTCAGGTGTGAAGTAATGGACCCATGTTTCATCCATGGTCATGAAACGGCACAAAAATTCTGCTTTGTTGCGGTGAAACTTTGCTAAACACTCAAGTGACACATCTTCATGACACTGGTTTTGCTCAAGTGTGAGCAAATTCAGCACCCATCTTGCACACAGCTTTCTCATGTCCAAATTTTCAATAAATATGCGGTGTACTGCACTTTTTGAAATGCCTACTATGTCTGCTAGCTTGTGTACTTTCAGTCGATGATCATCCAGTATCACTTAGTGGATTTTCCTAACCGTTTCTGGAGTCATCTCCCCATTTGGTCGACCAATGCTATGCTTGTCTTGACAGCATGTATGGCCTCATTTAAACTCTGTTATCCAATATTTTACTGTTGTAAGCAAAGGAACAGACCCACCCAGAGTAGAATCCAGTTCAGCTTTGATATTGTTTGGGTTGAGGCCTTCCAAATAAAAGTATGGTATCACATAATAATGACCAATTTTTTCCATTTTCAAAAAAATCACTGAAAACGTTAACTATTGATGGATGCCAAAAAATTACTAAAAAACATGGCATCTTCATAGTTGTAACATATGCTTTTTGAATGTGTTTTAATACAGTGATTTTTCCAATGACTACCGCCATCTCTAGGTCAGGCCGGGTACTTATAGGACCACCCATTTATTTCAATCCACTTTCAGTGTCTTAAACTTGTTTTTATGGTAATTTTCTTTTGCTAAATCATACCGCATTAAGCCTGATGAAAGGGCAGGATTTTCAAGCAATCTGTGTTCTGTAATCATATTCATTTGATTCTTCAGCTCATCCACATGTTCATCTTGTTTTGTCTGAATGCACATCCAAAACAGTAAATCAGCTTCAACTGAAGCTAAATAATGTACATATCATTTACACATGCCAAATTTTTTATATTACAAGTTTGATAGCATGTAACCTGCAACATAGGGTATCAAAACAATGCTTTCTGAACTCCAAAGCTTGGTGTTTTATGTAAATCCCTTACTAAATAATGTTGACAGAAATCAGGGATTGTTCTTGATTTTATTTTACATTAGGTAGTTACTTATGTAAATCTAATATATATGCTGATACATCAGTGCATATATATATATATATATATATATATATATATATATATATAATATATATATATATATATATATATATATATATATATATATATATATATATATATATATATATATATGTGCATATATATCAGTGCATATATATATACAAGGCTTTGCTTGGATGCCTTTATTAATTTAATTACAATATTTATTGATTAAAAGTAATGTTAAAACCTTTGATTTGGCACTGCACAGTAGTTTTCCAAAGAATAAATACGGAACTAGTCACATATCTGAACACAGAAGTAGTTCACAAATTCTTCAAGTTCATTTTATAGGGGAATAGGTAATTATATCTAGTTGTAACAGCATAAAGATGATAAGGTAATAATTACAGTTGCTGGATAATCAGTGGTATTTCACAGAGAATGTCACAAGAATAGATTTGGCAACTCAATATGATGAACACATGAATAAATACCTAAAAAATTACACAAACAGTTTTTCGCTAACTCATCATTACTTATTTCTAAGTGGTTATTTACATTCCACATACATGTGTGTCCTTTCGTGGATTTATGCTAAGCATAAACTTTTTGTTTCATGTATTATTTCTCACATCAACACCCTTCAGGGAATCACCGTTACTTTTCATGGTACATATATGTGGAAGAAATGGTTAAAGAAGCATGGGATGAAAGTTGGTGGATAATTCATTAAATTAGGTTTGTAGTTGATGAATCTTTAGTTTGTCAGTCAGCCAAGGGTTGCAGCCATTGCCGAGTTGATTTAAAAGTGAGTGAAATAGGAATGGGATGAAAATTAATGTAAACCAAGATTTTCAAGACAAGTTGAATATTAAAACAGGAGTTCATAAGCTGGAGCAGGTGAACAGCATATCTTGGTATCATTTTGGTCATAGGTCAAAGTATTAATAACAGAAGAACTGTATTATGCAAAGGGACTTTTGCAGGGAAATTGATGACTGTGCATTGAGTAAGGATTTTAAGGAAATAATCGCTAAAACTTTGAAATTTAGTGTGGTTTTGTGCATAGCAGAAAACTGGTCATTAAAGCATGATGATAGGCACAGAAATGTGGGTGTGAAGAAGGATGAAAAGGGATAATTGTACAGAAAGGAAAACAAATAGAGTGCTAGACATAGTACAAAAGGAGAGAGGATTGTTGGGTGAAATCCAAAGTTGATGGGAAAGGTGGATGCAGTGTATTAGGATTGGCAATGGGCTGTTGAAGACTGTGATGGAGTGGAGAAATTAAGCAAGCAAGGAAAGCGTAGAAATTGTATAAGTGTGTTGGCGAGATTGAGGAGTGGAAGTTTGAGGAAATAAAGGAGAGCTTACAGTGGTGTCGGATATGAGGCTCTTTGTTAGAAGAGACAGATAAATGTATCTTTATTTCATTCTTTAGTTTATTTCCATCCAATTCATAATTTAAATGGTAGAATACAGTGGAACCTTTCATAACAAGCTCCTCAGATAATGAGTAATTTCAATTAAGAGCAAAATTATTATGCTCAAAAATAACTCTAAGCGTGTGACATTTCCCATAACAGGTAATGAGGAGGGGGGGGTGCCCAGGGTAATTGCGTAGGCTTTTTACATATGTGTTAGGACAAGTGTTACCAGAATTGTAGTGTGTCGCTGCTGATTACACATTTGTCCAAACTTGTGTTCAGGCATGTTATTTGTGACATTTCATGCTTAGTTAAATAATATTTGTGGATAGTTTTAATAATGTCTCAAAAGAAAAAGCTGCAGGAAGACAGTCATTAGAGAATTAAAAAAAACAATAGAAATTAAAAGTGAAATTATTCGATGTAAAAAACCAGCCACAAGGTGTCAGTGTAGCTGATCTATAACACACATACAATCAATTGACATCAACGATTTGTACTATCCTCCAGTAAAAGAAAAAACTGGCTCTTTAAGAGCTTAGTTTACATTGCATTTCACAAGAAGATATTTTGGAGGAGAGTTTGTCCGAGGAGGAGGAGGTAACAGCAAACAACAATCATCTAGCAAAATAAGAGAAATGCTGGAAGCGCGGGAAATTGTTGCATTGTACATTAAGAGGCATCACCATGATATGTCAGTTTTTATGTGGTTTACAAATTTATATGATGACAATGCTTGTATTTTCTTCGGCAAAAACAAATATATCTCAACAGTTTTCAAGTATAAAAGAATTAGGTATGTATCATGAATAATAAACTAATTATTTTAATTTGTTTTTTTTTTGCAAATCTAAGTCATATTCCAGGTTGGTTCATTCCACAATAGAGGAAGAGATGGAGACTATAACTCTCTGTTGCATTGTATATTGAGAAGCATTGCCCTAATAAGACTGGATTTGCGTGCTAAGAATTTACTTACTGGTGATGCTATGTTAAAATTTAAAAAAAAAATGAAATCTTTAAAAACAAATCTCTCTTCTAAAAATGAATTATGAATGTATCATAAATAATAAACTAATTATTTTGGTTCCTTTTTTTATTGATGAATTGAATATGCATTCCACGATAGAGGAAAAGGTGAACGTGAGCCATGATCCTAAATGTCTATATAATTTTCGTTGAATAAACCTTATATAAAATTTTGTTTCAGCATGGAATGCATTATTGTATTTTGCATTACTTTTTATGGAAAAAAATTATTCACTAAATGAATGTTTCTTTATATGAGAAAGTTTGCGGAACTGACCATGCCCGTATTATGAGGTTCCATTTTACCTGTAATAATATTAGAGGTAGTTGTGACTGAGTTCCTCTTGGGAATATCATTGCCTCATCAATCAGCCTCATGATTTTGTATACAAGTAAATAATACTCTATAGAAAGCATATGGCATTATCACCAAACTAGGTGTAAAGTGGCATAAAATCTTCTAACTGTGCTGTAATATTTACTTTATCCCATTGTAATTATCTGGTTTTCTCTTGTTTTTCCAGAATCTACCTTTTGCTTCAGAGTGTGAGCTTAAACCTCCATCAGCTCTACTTCCTGGGTCAGAATTGTCTGTAGGTTCAGCAACCAGTCTATCGATAACGGTTGGTCCCCAAGGAAATACTCTCATACCTGGAGCAGTGAGGATGATGGGAGCATCTGGTGGTTCCATCACATTTCCTGCTTCTTATTCGACATTAATGGGTGCCACTGCAGGAGCTTCAGGTGTTGCCCCACCACCTGGTTACTTGAACACAGTGGCAGCTGTTGCCGCCCCATTGATGGCCCCTGCTCCTCCACTTGGGGCCCTTGGGGATGGTCATCCATTAAGTAGAGTAGATGGTTCCATGGTTGAAGGAGATACTTCAGAGGTTGTTGATCTAACTGATGGGTAAGTTATTGACTGTTATGCTTTTGGAAAATTAGAATAAAATCTTAGAGCTAGTCGGGAAAGTGACGATCTATTCTTAGAAAATGTAAAAATAGAACTCTCCATTATAAGAGGGTAGGCTGAAAACTAAGGCACACATGCTGGTAGACCACAAACAAAATGACCTTCAGAAGCATTCCTGGTGGCATGTGGAAGTAAAACTCCCCCTCAACATGCATGCACAGGTTTGAGGTCATTTCATTCATCCAGTGAATTTCAAGAAGCGGAAGTATTGATATGTGTTCTAGTGCTATGTTTACGTGATTTAAACAGCGTGCTGTATTGAAGTATTAATTGCTGAAAAAGTGACTCCTACTGAGATTCATCATTATTTAAAGGCTGTTTATGGTGGCTATGCTGTTGATAGGTTACTTTAATTTAATGGGTAGTTAAATTTCCTGGTTGTGACCCTGGAAAACCCATAATTGTTGATGAAACACGCAGAAGATGTCCATTCACTGCCACAGATGATAAACATTCCAAACTCGCTGAAGATTTGATTCAAAATGACCAGTTAAACACTTAAAAGCATATTGCAATTCATATTGGAATATCCAAGGAATAAGTTTGTTGTGTTGAAGGCAGCCTGGTGCCAAATATCTTGCAAACATGACAATGCTCGTGCACACACCTCGCGCACAGCCGGAGAGGTTCTGCAAAACCTGAAATTTGAGCCAATTCCACATTATCCCCCCCGATCTTCCGCCTTGCAATTAGTATTTTTTTCCTCATTTAAAGAGACACCTAAAGGGTAATCATAACTCCTCGGATGATGAGGTGAAGGCAGCTGTCAAGTCCTGGATTCCAGAAAAGACAAGAGAGTTTTTCGTTGACGGAATGAAAAAATTTGTTACATTTTGGGAGAAACGTGTTAGCCTCAACGGTGACTATGTAGAAAAATAAATGTATGATTTTTGAAACTTATTAAATGTACTAAATGTATTGTTGCCCTATCTTACTATTTGTGTTTGTTTGCGCTCTACAAGCATGTGTGCATTACTTTTCAGCCTACCCTTGTCTGAGGAAAGTCATTTTGTCTTGGAATTTCCTTACTGTTATATTTTTACTGATGAAAGATATAACTTCAACCTTTTGAGACTACTCTTTTTTTTTCAATTCGAATTATTTGTGTAAATGATGCCCCATTCCATTTCATAGTTTATTATTTAACATATTGTGTTGTTTCATCATATCATTGAAAATTAGCAAATATTTTCATCACCACTATTACTGTAATGTTAGTGATATAAAGCATTTTCAAATTTTTTTTGTTTCACTTCTATTAGCATGTCAGTTGGCATTGAGTCAGGGTTGGATGACAGCAGAGACAGGAGCCGTTCTAGAAGTGGGTCAGTTAGTAGGAGTAGACGAAGAGGAGGCCGGGGAGGTAGAAGTCGGTCAAGATCTCCACGTGATTCCAGGAGAAGAGGAAGACGCTCTCGCTCCAGATCAAGATCACGTAGGCGAAGGTTAGACTTAATGGATAATTAAAGATAATGTGAATTACTCAATTAATTAATTATATAAATTTTATATTAAGACATATTTGTCTCAAATTTTTTTTAAGCTTTATTTTATGTCTTATTAGTCTTTTGATCTCTTCTATAGAGTATTTTAATTTCATTGATTTGTATTACTATGTTTTTTTTATTCCACGCTAACATTTTATGGCAAGGGAGAGAGATGAAATTCTGAAAATGAACTTTGATAAAATATTAATGTTATTTATTTATTTATTCAGTATAAGTCCGAAAACAGCGCATTCTGGCCTTTACATCGAACTATTAACAATGATAACAATGATCACATTTACAAACACCCAAGCCCTAGGTGGAGGAAAACTCACCCAGGCGGGAATCGAACCTGCGACCCTTTGAATGGCAGACGAGGACGTTACCCCGCCGCCACCGGGGTCGGCGATTATCTATTATATCTTTCTAGCTTTATTAGTGGTTATTACATTTCAATATCAGAATCATGATTAAAGAACTCTGAAATCCTCAATTAACAATAACAAAGAATTAAGTCAGCCTATTTCCTCTATTCAACAACTTGTGTAGTGACATTGTCTAATGATTAACCAAGTCCAGGAGTTCATAGATAACTCTTGAATAGGCTGATTATAACGTTTTAAGCTCTTAAATGGCTGTTATTATAAATAGCCCAAGGCTCATGGTCATGGCTTCTTCAACCTATTATTACCTAAACCAAAATTAAATATACAGGCATTTTGTCAATGTTGGAAATAATCCAACCATTTGTCCGACAGGTAAACCTCAAATTTACAAACTCCAAATTGACATTTTTGGTACCATAACGACCGCTCTTCATGTAATTAATTCAATGAAAACCTCAAGCCCTAATGTTCTATAAACCTGGATTTTTTGGTATCCTTGCTCTTGAGAATGATAACTTTAGTTTTTTCCCAGGTCTAATTCGTAACATTGTATATCTTTTTGTTATGTGGTGTGACAAAAGAAGTTAAGGTTTATTCATATTACAGTGGAACCTCATAATACAGGCATACTCCGTTCTGTAACCTTTCTTGTAAAGCAAAACACTTGTTTAGTGAAACAACTTTTTTCATATAAATTAATACAAAATGCTATAACGTATGGAATGTGGAAAAACATAAATGATGTAGGTTTATTCGAAGAAAATTAAGTATACATTGTTTGGGATCGTGGATAACATTCACTTTTTCTTCTATCAAGGAATGATGCAACCGGGAGTGCAAAATTTGTCAAAGCAAATTAGAAACAATATAAATTTTTTGTTATTTATGATGCATACCTAAATCCATTTTACTAGAAAGCAGACAAGGGACTTTTTTTTTATCGGCACTTCAAAATAGGTTAAAATGATACTCAGAATGATCATTAAATAAATTTATGGCATTCATTACTGCTGCTATATTAGGGCGATGTCTCGTACTTGTGGTATGATGCAAAAGTTTCCCATGACCTCTACATCTAATTGGACAACTGTTTTGGACTTAACGCTTCTCTAAGTCTCGTAAAATTAAAGCTCAAGAGATGGCCTTTCATTGCCTTGTGGTTGGCTAATTCATTCTCACTTACTGTTAAGGGCACAAATACCTGATCTGCCCAAAAAATACACGAACTGGTGCAATCTGGCATGACGCGGACTATGGCCTCACCCACTAGCGGTGCTAGTTGCCTGAGACTCAATGAGCCATCTGTGCTTGGTGGATCGTCAAGTTGTGCATATGGTGCCAGTTATTTTAGTTTCAGTTGTCCTTGTTTTTACTGTTTGTCCAAAATGGAAATTAACGAAATCACGGCGCAACGAATCATATTCAAGTTTTTTGGTGGAGTGTGGTAAAAGTTAAACGGTAATGACTGAAATGTTGACAGCTTTTTACGGGGATGATGCTCTGAAGAAAAATCTGTTTTCAAGTGAATTAAGCGTTTTAAAGATGGCCAACAAGATGCCACGGATGATGCAAGGCCGGGACAACCTACAAACACCTGTGTTGACGGCATCATTGATCGTGTGCGGTGCTTGTCTTTACCGATAGTCAAAAATCATCAGAAAAATAGCTGATGAACTGAATTAAGGAAAATCAACAGTGCACACTATTTTAACCGAGCATGAAGGATGGATCCTTCACCATGACAGTGCATCTGCACATTCAGCATTGATTTTTTGCCAGTTTCTGGCAAAAAATCCAATCACCATCCTTGATCATCCTCCTAATTCACCAGATCTCACCCCCTGCGACTTTTTCCTATTCCCAAAATGCAAAAATATGATGAGGGGACATCACTGGGAAGATGTGGACACCATAGAGCAAGAAACAACGAGAGAACTAAAAAGCCTGACTTCTGAGGTTCCTTAAATCAGTATAATATAAGATGGAATAAGTGCATAGCAAGGAATGGAGAGTACTTAGAAGGGGACAAAATCTATGTAGAATAAATTTTGCATAAAAAAGTTTATATGGCCTCAGTTACCTTATTTATTGAAGAGGGTAGTATGGGTTTGACTCTGCATTTTCTTCCTGGAGATAACTGTCTTGTCACAATTAAAAGTAAATTTTGGCGGGTAATCCTTAGAACCTATGACCATTTTGAAGTCACCAACTGGATGGTATGGAAGTTCTCTGCTGCCTTTGACTCAGAGGTTGCTGCTTCACCATGCCTCTTAATGTCGTGGATGAAGGTTTTTCTCGTTAACTTCTTGAACTACAATCCCTTAAATATTTGTTCGGCCATTGATGATCCTGACATCTTATTAACGAGGCATAAACCACTTTCCCCTTTCCTCAATATGCCCGTCATGTTTGGGACCACTAGTTGTGTTCTCTTTGCTAATTACTTGCTCTGCAAAGGGCACGTTAAGCAAGGGTTCACCATATTTTATAATCTTATTATCTTGTAAGTTGGCATCCAAAATTATGTGAATGTAGTATTTCTTCTTCAATTGTCTCTCTAGCAACTACAGTAAAACCCTGTATTGCGTTATTGAAGAGAAGGTTTTTCTGCTATTACTACAATTTTATCTGGTGCCATAAAATTTCTCACCATTTCATTGTATGAGGAACTCTTTTATTTGCACAATTTCATTTTCAGTTTACCCCTACTTAACATCAGTAGGTGCTTAAGCAGTTACTTATGTACATCAGTCTTTTTTAAAAAAACCTTCCCTGATTTTGTTTCATACATACAAGCTTTAAAGGAATAGGAGAGGAAAGTTATGTGAACAGTTCTAGCAAAAATTTTGAATTTGGTGGGCACTAGTGACGGAAATGTGAACTACTTGAACTTGTAATCTCAGTCTGCCAGGAAAAGATTTGTGAAAGAAGTAATTAGATTGTACAATTTGGAGTGGGCTATGTAATTTATGCAAGAACACCTGAGAGAGACTATTACTATAGCACATTAATTAACAATATGAGGAATGAAAATGGCTTTGACCCAAACATGAAGAAGGATAAAAAATGCAAGAACTGGTGACTGACTACTGACATCATTTGCATTGTTTCCAAGTTGACAGATATAATAGTGATTGGCCTCTGAATAATAAAAAGGATCGAAACTTGATTTATCAAATGAAAACTAACCTGGATTAAAAATAATTTTATTCTCCTGAAACAATTTTGAAGTGGACAACTGTGTGCATCACTTAAATCGCACGATAGTTCAGATTCTCATGTGAAGTTTTTCTCAAATTTCTCAGGAAAGTAAATTTTATCCAGCTTGACGAAGGAAATAAGAGGCGAAAAAACATCATTTCACTGTAGGGAAAAATAAAAATTCTGGAACAAGTTGATTCTCACAGTTAAAATTCTATTGATCTAGTGAACCATCTAAGACTGTGCGCTTCTTCAACGAACACAACATTGAAAAATCGTGATTTGATTCTGAAACATGCAAACGTGTGCAAGCCATTTGCCTTAAAAGAAAAAAACATGTGAAGAATTCCAAGAATAAAGAATTACTGAAAATGGTTTTAATTTGATAAATTGTTATATATCCCTGTGAATGGTGTCATCGAGTGAGAAAAAGTATTGCACATTCCCACATATTGGGAATAAAGGATTTCACAGCATCCAATGATTGGTTAAATAGGTTTAAAAAAAGGCACAATCTTATATACAAGGCTGTGTGTGGTGAAAGTACAAGTGTTGATGTCGAGGCTGTAACTCAATAGGAGATGTTAGATTTGGGTACACTTCTTGAAGGCTCTAGCCCAAAAGATGTTTTTTTAATGCACAAGAGATAGGGTTATTGTTTAATGTACTCTCAGCAAAAATACTGGGCTTCAGAAGGGAACAGCATCATGGAGGGGTACTGAGCAAAGAAATACTCATGGTTTTATTGATCAAAAATGCAGATAGAAGTGAGAAGCTTCAGCCACTAGTGGTTGGAGTGTGCACTTGTACAGGATGCTTTACACTACATACCATTGACTTGGAAGCAAGTAAGGAATTTTGTAATACACGACTTTAGGAAAGTAATTTTATGATGATTGTAATGCAGTAGTTCAAGTTGATGTCATTTATGATGGTGATGATGCTATAGACGATGAATTCGGTAATTAAGCATGCAAATTTGAAAATTCTCCTTTTCCCACTACTTCTATTTTCCTGCATTTTACAGACTTTTCTGTGGTCGCCATTAAAGCCCAAAAAAGGAGTTTAACTGTAATAGTAATTTGAGATGATTAGTTTGCCATTACAATTCTGAATATATTTGTACATTAGAATATTTTTCATTTCATGCTCACTTCTCAAGCAATGAAATGTTAAAAATCCTATAAAATCATAAAAATTAATAGCTATGGAGTCAAAACAACCAAATTTGTATAACTTTATGTATTAAAAGCAAGACTACATCAATTCATCTTGATTGTCTAGTCAAAAGAAAAATCGTAAAGATTAGTCCAACATTAAGTAATAAAGTACTATCCCATGGATGGCTGCAAGTGGTCCCTGGATTTCTGACTGTTTCCTTATGACCTATTATAATATAATGACACTTTCGTTTTATTTTGATCATAATACTATTTGATTGCATATGATAATTTAAAATCTACTGGTTGAGAATAAATTAGATTGTTTGATGAATTTTATTGTAAACACATTATATAATTTTAATATTAATGTAAAAACTGTTACAATTACTTGTTTTTCTGAATTAGGAACTCCTACTAGTGAGTGTTTTTTTTCTAATTAAGGCAAATGAATTTTATTCAGTATGTATTACATTTTTAAAAGTTAACTGTACGCAAATCATACAATCATAATAAAAATGCAAGCACTGTAAGTACAATTCCTAATTTTTACTGGTTTGGGAACTCTTTTCTAGGAAGTGTCTAATTCTAATTAAAGTTGGTGACCTTTTTTCTGTATGATTTATGTTGGTAAAATTCAAAATCAATAAGGAAACACCCCCATAGATGTAATAAGGGTTGTTAAAGCCGAGGTGGTTTTTTTACTTAGCTCTTATTAAAAATATAAATGCATCTCACTTTCTAACCTACTTGAAGCACAGATTTTTTTCAGTTTCACTTTGGTAACAACTGCATATTAGCTGGGTAAAAGGGATATAAACATGGAATGAATTAATAATCTATGTGTGGGTTGCGGTATTTCTGGGATAGAGACTACTGACCAGAAGACCCAGGTTCAATTCCTAGGAAAGCCTCACTGGGCATGCTCAGCTCTACCCAAGCTTCGTGATTATTTGGGTACCAGCCAGATCTTCTGGGGAATTTTTAACTTGTACAGGGAAAGAAACAGGCCCTCCTACCCTGAAATGTGAATTTCACATGCTGTTGGACTTAGTACTGGATAAACTTTACCATCACCTGCCAAACTGACCTTAGGGTTCATTACTGCTTATGGTTTTTTTAAATTCATGATGTATTCTTTAGGCACCAAAATATATACCTCACTCTTTTATATGCATTTCACTTTATCTTTCTAAATGATTTTCTATAACATGGTCTGATGTTTGCTTAATAAATTCAACTACAGGTCTCGATCTCGTGATAGAGAAAAGGAGAAAGAAAAGGAGAGGGAGAAGGAGAAAGAGAGGGAGAAAGAAAGAGAAAAGGAACGGGAGAGAAAGAAAAAAGGATTGCCACCGATTAAGAAGGAGCATTTAAGTGGTGAGTTCGGTTCTTTAAAATAATTAACTGGTAAACCAGTATTTAATGATTACCTCTCCATTTTAGTGTGCTAATTATTGTGCATTAATACTAATTCACTGATAAATTGAAATTACTGCCAACAAACAAGTTTTTATGCCTGGAAGATGGCTGACAGAAGATAGAAGAAACCAAAATGTTTTGTTACCTGATCAATATCTTCCTTCACAATTGTGACTCTTGAGTCTCTGTCATGCTAGATATGTATTGATATCTGCTCAATTTTTTATTTGAAAATTACTTTTCTCTATTAAATAATAAATATTAAAAACAATTAATGGCAAAAATATAATAGGATATTATTATTGTTACTCTACCAATAAGGGTAGGTTTTGGATGGACTTTTTACATTTAGACTGTGTGTTATGGTCCATGTTACTATGGAAGAAACTTAACTGTTGCAAGAGTAATATAGAGTTAGCAAAAGCAGAAAAGGCTGAAAAACTGCAATTTAATCAAATATGATAAAGAATAAATATAACAAAATTCGTAGTGCATGAAAAGAGTACATCACCTCTTTGGTGTTCCAAAAATAATCTAATCAAATGAATAAAGACATTGGTTTTATCTCCTCCCAGTTTGCAGTACAACTCTATGGGTGGGTCATCTTTCAAAACTGGTGCATCAAGAGGAACTGTCAGACACATTTGGAGAATATGGTGACATAGTATCAATTGACTTGATACCTCCCAGAGGATGTGCTTTTGTATGCATGAATCGCCGACAAGATGCATATAGGGCATTGATGAAACTTAAAAGTCATAAACTTCAAGGCAAAGCCATAACAGTAAGTATTTCGTTGAAAGTATATCAGTATCAAAATGTAATGTTCTCCTTACCTGGGATTTGAACCTAGATCCATTGAGTATCGTTTAAGTGCTTTAGCCAATTAAGCTATCTTGGAAATTCTATTACCCTTTGAAAGTTTTTGATTAACCGATTTTTACCCTTTGAAATTGATGCATTGTACAAATGCACATTAGTGAATGGTTCCATTAATGTAACGGTCGTGGCATCTCGCACCGTTATCTATATTTCTTAATTTTATGATTAATGATTTCAGTTCAGTTTAATTGAATGACACTGTTATTTATTCTGTATTAAATCATATTAATTCTTTGAATTTAATTGGTAACATTTCCTATAGAGTTTTTATACTCTTAGTTCACTTGGCAATAAAATACATTATAAAAGTTGCATAAATATATATATATATATAGTACAATACACAGTAACACACAATATAGAAACACAAAAAAAAAGAAGAACACTCGCACGTTATTTCTTGATATTTCGACGGAAACAATCCGTCTTCCTCTGAAGATATAGAAGTAAAAGATTTACTTCTATATCTTCAGAGGAAGACGGATTGTTTCCGTCGAAATATCAAGAAATAACGTGCGAGTGTTCTTCTTTTTTTTTGTGTTTCTATATTGTGTGTTACTGTGTATTGTACTATTCGGCACTTCCGTGTTACGTCTACGAAAGCATATATATATAAACAAACAAACAAATATATATATATACATAAAATACATATTTGTTCATAATCACATGTATAAATTATCTCAAAGCTTGCATGGGCTCCCGGTAAAGGTGTTAAAGGCAAGGAATGGAAAGACTATTGGGAGGTAGACCTTGGAGTTTCATACATTCCTTGGAATCGCCTTTCTCCTGAAGTGGATATGGATTCCCTTGAAGAGGGTGGAATGGTAGATGAAGAAACTGTGCCTGAATGGATGAAAGGTATGTTTTTATGTGTAGAATATATTAAAGAAAATTTTGTGAATTAAGATTTGGATGCAATGAATTGTCCATATAAATGTGAAATGATTATTTGTTCTCCTTTGCTGTGTTTTGTGTTGTGTTATCCAATTTGTGACCACTATGTGCTTTTATGGACTGCATTTTATTCAATTACTTTCTTGTTTAGCCACTCTTCAATTATGACGAGGTAATTTTAGTTTGTTTTTTTGGGTCATGTATAGCTTTTTTATTCAATTTTATTGAATGATGTTTCCTGCAAAATGCTTTCTAATAATTTCAAAACTAGTCCTGAAAATTAACCAATGGTTGCTTATTTCTCTACTGTTTGTTTCATTTTTTAAGTCATGATGAAATACGATCTGTAAATATTGCAATTAATTGCTCTTTTAGTTACAAAATTTTCATTTTAGGGAACTTATTATAAGTGCCAGCTTTCAATGTTATTTGTAATATTACTATAATACCTGTTCACCATAAGCTTATTCTATCATGTGCCTGGGATTTAACTTTTCTAATTGCCATTGCCAAGAGTATCTTATTTAGTTTATCATCACCAAGAAACTTAAAATCTATTCCCATGGTTGAAAATGATTTAAAGGGAATCGAGTTTCTCTTTAAGCAGTATTTAAAAAAATTTTAGCCTGCCTTTTTCCATTGACATGAAATATGTAGTGATTGTATGTACATTTTTATTTATTTATTATATTTTTCTGTCAGTCAAGCATGTGACATAGATTGTGGTCATAAAGATATTCAGAAAATGCAATAAGAACAATTCGAGAAAATACACTCTTTAATGAAATATTCCTGTCAATCCCCATAAAATTTAGATAAATACACTGAAAACTATGCATCTACCCTTACATGTAATGCAGCTGATGATAATAAATTATTGGTCATAAACTCATTCTCCCTGTATTAGCAATTGATTATTAGCTGCTTCTTAAGTTCAGTTTTCAATATTTTTACAGTGAGTTAATTTCTTGTATTAATTGGCAATTTGTCAATTATAAATGATGATGAATGACGGAGACCTTGGGTTGAAATAGCAAAAGACTGCTGAATTAAAATATATTGTCTCTTCCATTAGTGAAATAACAATGTACTAGGCAAAAATATACCTGAATTCATTTTTACAAGTAGTGCAAAGTAAAAAAAATATATATGCATGGTAAGGGGGAGAACTTTTCAGACCCATCGTATTTCATTTTGATCGTGTCTCTGGGTATTCCTTTGCATTCAGTGCCTCATTGAACGTATTTCATTCTGTCATCTGCTTTTTATATAGAACAAGGAGCATCACAGACAGCAACGCTCTTGCAACCACAAACAATGGGTTTGGGGGCAACTGTCAATGCTGCAAGTGGTGTCCCAGTACCAGCCAACCCCCAAAGTGCCCTTCCCCCTAGTTTTATTCCAATTCCTGAAGCAGTTGGAGCTGGTAAGTTTAGTTTCTTTGTTGCATTTAATTTGTTCTAGTAATATGTATTAGCTTAATTAATGGACTCAATTTAAGGCAAGTGTTAACATTGTCTGACTTAAAAATTACAATTAATTAATTACAATTAATTATGTGCGAAGTATCAATTTGCTGAAGTAGTGGAGGCGAATGCCTTTCATTAATAGATTGTAAGAGATTAAAGAGTAAGTAAACAACCATAAAATCTTTCCTTATATGAACAGGTTTTTATATGATAGTTGCAATATAATCATCCATGACCCTATTTGCTACTAATATTTCATTATACCGCAGGTATTTTCAATTGCATGCTCCATTCAGATGTATAGTCTTTTATATGTTTTAAAGAATCATCTCATATTTAGCTTTTATTTCAGTTTATTCTTCAATACTTTTTTCCACTGGGGTGAAATGGATTAAGCACTTATCCTAGTAAGAGTAATAAAGCTCTAAGTGACAATGGGGTTTCCACAGTGAACATTTTCAAAAGGGCCTACTTATGTAATTTGAAATGAGAAAGTAAACTTATCTTAACATTCCTTTATTTTTATAAATGGGTACCCATATATTTAGGTGGATTTGCAATTTTTTGCATTAATTTTTAAACATGTACCTGACGCCTATCCTCATTGTATCTTAAATCCACTGACTTGTTATATAATTGAATAATGCATTTAATTAATCAACCAAAGAAAGGTAAGCTTTTGATAGCATTGTGAATTTTTTTCCATTAGCAGCAGGGAATAACTAATAAAAGATATCTGTTTCTTACATATTTTATTTGTTGAGTTGTGCATGTGATTCCTTGTCCATGACTAAATGCTTTTAATTCATGTATAGATATCTCTTACTCTTCTTGCAGTCCTTGCTCTGCTTGTCTCTCCATTGAGGAGGCACAGATTGAGGTAGCACAAATTGTCACAGTGTTTCATGGTTTATGTGCAAATAAGGGCCAAAACATTTTCTGTGCATGTTATTATTTATTGTTTTCTGTTTGAGTGCATTTTAATGTAGTACTTGTTTCTCTGTGAGTTTTGGGTTCTAGAGGAATTATTTCATGCTGCTATAAAAAGCTGCTTTCCAAGTGTAAGGAAGTGATTTTGTTTGACTTGTTAGTGATTTTCATGCTTCGTGTTGATAAATGTGAGTGATGAATTTTTAATGCTACTTAAATTTTAATTTCCTCATTTCTCATGACTACCATCTCTCTGGGAAGCCTCTAAAATTCAGGGGTATTTTTATTTGCGCTAGAAATACTGGGAAGGGTAAGGGAAAGTCTTGATAGTTGTATAGCTGGGCATGCTGCGTTGAACTAAAAATATTTACAGTGGAACCTCATTTAACAAGCATCTTGCACAGCAAGTAATTCGCATAATGAGCAAAACTAATGGTCCCAAAAACGATTCTCTTAATGAGTGACTTTCTCATAATGAGTAATAAAGGAAAAGGATTCCAGATTCATTGCATGTCTTCTCCTGCTATTTGTCTCTAGCATTCGTTCTGCTACCATCTTAGCGTCACTAGTGATCACACATTTTTCCAAACTAGTGTTCAAACATATTATTAGTGATATTTTTTGCAAAGTTTAGTAATATTTTGTGCTTATTTTTAAAATTGACCCAGAAGAAAAATCCATTGGGAGAAAGCCATAAGAGAATAAAAATAAAAAATAACAGTAGAAATGGAAAGTAAAATCAATGAAAATCTGGAACAAGGTGTGAGAGATTGGCTGATCTAGGACGCACTTACACAATTAGTCAACAACAGCAATTGGCAATTTATTGAAGGGCATGAACAAGGAGATAGATACTTCAGATAGAGTATTACACAAGAATTATGTACTCTCCATGATGTAAAAGGTTATTTCTTATACATAAAAGAAAAGCAAATTCAATACGACACCATAAATGAGAATAAAATTTGTGAGAAGAGGGAAGTGATTTTTGCAAAACTCATTAATTAGATGTCAGGATCATCAACAGCCGAACAAGTATTTAAGGGGTTGTGGTTCAATGAGTTAACGAGAAGAACTTTCATCCACGGCGTTATGAGGCTTGGTGAAGCAGCAACCTCTTTAGTCAAAGGCAGCACAGAACTTCCATCAGTTGGTGGCTCCAAAAAGGTCATTGGGTCTGTGGGTTACCTGCCAGAATTTATTTTTAATTGTGACAAGGCGGTTCTCTTTGGGGAGAAAATGCTTAGGCGAACCTACATTTGTGTCCATAACAGTGAGAGAGAATGAATTGCCCGACCACCAGGTGTATTTTGCATTAATTTATGTGCAAAAAGTTGTTTCATTAAAAGTTTCACTTTACAAGAAAGAATAGAGAATGGATTATGTTTATATTATGAGTATCCATTGTATTTTAATAAGAGTAAAAGTTTAAGGAATATTGTTTTCTAGCTCTTGTATGATCCAATTTGTAGTATTCATCCAGTTGTACTTGAAGAAGTTTCCCTAAAAAGGTTAATTGTGGAGAGTATAATTTCTTGAAAGTTTTTGTAAGGTAACTATTATAACAGCTTCCTGCCAAGGTGGGGATCATCAGAGAACAAAGTTAATCATAGATTCAGTTCACTGTTACTATGAGAGTAAAGAGCCTCTTGCCAGAGAGTAAAACATTTATATTTCAGTATCTGGGACAAGAATAAGGGGTGTTCGTTGTACTGAGGTTTATGGTATGGTTGCGGTCATGCATTGAGTAATCACATGGAGGGCGTAGTCATGAATGACATATTCATCAAACTCATGATCCAAGATGCTCAGGAAATTAATTGAATATGCAACCCAGTTTATGCTGTTTTTTATGCATTCATGTTATTTTCTCTAGCAAATAGCATACTCAGTCAAGATCTATTCACGGAAACTCCAGGAGCATGTTATCTCCACAGGAAGAAATAGAAAATGTATGGAAAAATTTAGTACATTCTCAATAGCAAGTGTCTGTCGTGTTATTTAAAAATAATTTTTCTTAATTGCTACCAACTTTATATTTAGCTACATTTTCCTTTCCTTTATTTTGATGTAAAAACCTATTATTTCAATCCTGCTTAGTTCAAAACAATGTGAATTTGAAGCTAAGAGCAGAAGAAGATATTAAATGCCTTTATTGCAAAGTTTCATGTTCAAAGTTATCACTACTTGCTCTCCACCTTTCAAAAATAAAACTCTTGTTTCCTTTTAAACAAGTACTTACATTTTTTTATGTGTAGCCGATAATCACCCAGGAACATTAACAGAGAGATGTGTAGCAAAAGCTTAAGGAGAATATGGCTTGATTTAATTGAATTTCTTAAATTCATGTGAATTGATATTTCAATTTTTTAATTCTTGTGATGCATTAAGATGTTTGCAATTCTGTTGAATACAGGGCACTCTCAAGGAGATGCTAGAAAACATTTAACAGTTGCATGCCGGTCATTCTACAAGCTATTTAAGGGACTGTATTCTACCCCAACTTTTTTGCTTGGTCAAGTGTGTTAAGTAAACAAAGATATTGAGCTTTTTGTGCTGCTGACTTTGGGATCCTATAGAGTTGGTTGATGTAGGAGGGAGAAATGGAACTTCTTAAAGAAGATTTGGTGGGAAATGGAGGCTATAAAAACTAGCTGTAAACATCAAAATCTGGTAACAACATCAAGTGCACAAATCCCTTTCAGATACTATCCAAAATATTTCCGAATGGGGCTCAGGGTCAATGATTTCTAACACCATCCTTTTTCCACCCCATTATACAAATTGATTTCATTTTTGTGCTTGGGAAATTATCATAAGTGCCAAGAAACTTTGTGTGAAGAAGAAATTAATTGGCCATTTTGTTTTCCCAAAATGTGGTGCTTGGGGAAAAAATCCCTTTCTCCCCCTTCAACTCCTCACTGGTTTCGGCCTTGCTCACAAGATTATTTGGAGACCTTTAGTGTCTGTGATTTTTTAAAAACTTATTTTCCTCTTGTTTTTTGTCAGCGTTCCAAGTAGATGGAAGGAGGTGTAATGTAATGAGTTTTATTTTAAGTTGGACTTGTACTCTTCTCTCATGTCTGACAATGAATGATAAAAAGCATGCCCTCTTACAAGAAGGATGATTGTGTTTAATCTTCCAGAAAGCATTAAAAATACTGTGAAGAGCCTATCAAAGGGGATTGTGGTAAAGAATTTTGGGGCACTCTTAAGGTAGTGTTAATTATGGCAGTTGCAATGAGTAAGGAGCCAATACCTGGACTTGATATTTAAATGTATATCTTAAATGGTAAAGCAGACTGAAATGCGAAGTTTCAATAATCTATTATCTTGAAGTGCTAAAAATTCAACCGATCTCTTCTTTCTCTCAAACCAAAATAAAAGACCTCAGATGTTATTTGATTTTCTAAGGAATTAATATTTAACATATTTTGTTGTAAAATAATGTATTACTTAACTATTATGCTAAACATCCCTTGGTGAAATTTATTACAATGAAAAGCAAAATAAAAGTTACAATAAAGTGTCCAGACCAGGGATTAGACCTTATAACGAACCAACTTAGTCTCACTTCCATAGCCAAATGCACTTTCTCAATAGTAATGTTAAATCCAAGACATTTGTGAACTAAGCCTGCAAAGAGTACTTTGTAATGGAAACATATAGTAATGATCAGTTAAACACCAAATAAGGTCCTTTGAATGATCTGAGAAAGGACATGATCAAAGTTGTCGGCCAGAAATGTTTCAAGGCTCAATTGGAAGGAGAATTTTGTTTCTTGAGTATTTGTCAAACTGAAGTCAAATAAGTTCCTTTGGGTACCATTTGACTTAGTTCAACTTTAAATCTTGTTAAGTTCAAAATTTTTGATGACTTCAGTAAAAAGTCGAAATAAGTGAGTATAAGGGTATTTCCTCTTTTGGGAAAAATCAATAAATATGTGGTCTGTAAAATTATGGCACCACAGTGGTAACAAAATTGCAGATGGACAAGTTACTGAAGAAATGATATTGACATTAAGTAACTCTGCAAACAAATTGCAGGGAATACTTTTTATGAAAAATTGTTAAGTTATTAACTCTTAATCAGAGCTAATCACAATCTGAAAAGGGTTATCAATGGACCCTCACATGTACATATTTTCTATATCATTACATTCGATATATTGTTTCTTCTATATGACCTAAAAAAGTTTCCATGCTATAAAATGCCATAGTAAAATGTTTTAATTTGATGACTAAAGATATCATCACCAATGAATAACCAGAGTCCCCATCCCCAGAATATACCAGATAACCTTCCGAAAACATTTCTGCAGCCACTGCAAGCAATTAACTTTTCCACCCGCGTAATAGAGTTACTCCTTAAAAACATCGACCCCAACAAATCTCCGGGACCTGATAACATCCCAGCTGGCATATATAAAGAACTGTCGTCTGCAATTTCCCCTTATCTTGATATAATATTTCATTAAAAATCATTAGCAGAAGAAAGCGTGCCAAGCGGCTGGAAGATAGCTTCTGTAACGCCCATATTTTAAAATAGATACCAGGAGGACCCCAGTAATTATAGGCCAATATCGCTCACCTCCATCTCCTGTAAGATTCTTGAACACATAATTGTTAGTTTCATAATGAGGTACCTCGATAGCCAAGATTTATTGATTAATAACCAACACGGGTTCCGTAAAGGTAGAGCCTGCGAAACTCAACTCGCACTCTTTGTTCATGATATAATGCATTCTGGTGAAAGTAATTGGTCAAGTCATTGCAAGTTACTTGATAAGTTGGAAACTTAGCGAATACACGAATATTATATGCTGGATTAGACAATTCTTAAGCGATCATGTTCAAACAGTAATCCTGGACGGTGTATCATCCAGTATTGTCAAGGTCACGTCGGGTGTACCACAAGGAAGTGTCATATGCCCCCTCCTGTTCCTTGTTTACATAAATAACCTCAGTACCGTGGTTAATAGCAAGCTCCGTCTTTTTGCCGACGATGCAGTGATTTATGGGGACATTCGAAGTCGCGTTAGCTTACAAATTAGATGCAATTCAGACTTGGTGCAATACATGGCAATTGGAATTAAATTTGAAAAAATGCATAGTAATACATTTTTGGGGTAAGAGTAATTCCGTCCCATTTAGTTACGAAGTGAAACAAACAGAAATAGCGCGGGTAGATTCCTTTTAAATCTTCGGTGTAACAATTACGATCTGTCCTGGGGAAGGCACATATTAGAAATATGTGGTCGTGCTAATAAAAAATTGGGATTTGTAAAAGTGAGTGCTAGGTAAATGCGATGAAAAAGTGAAGGAACGATGTTTTCTTGCCCTAGTCAGGCCCCACCTAGAGTATGCTGCCAGGATATGCGATCCTCAACAGATAAATTTAATTTCTGAATTAGATCGAGTTCAGCGAAGGGGGGCTAGATCTGTCAAGCATTGTAATGACCAACGCAGTAGGGTAACTACTTCGCTAGAAAATTTAGGCGGGGATTCCCTTACACAGCGGCGTTTACAATGTAGATTAAACTTATTAAAAACATTTAAAGATGGGTCCTTTTCTGATGGCATCAATAACATAATATGAACCCCAACATATTATGGGTGGAGGGATCACGAATATAAGATTAGAGAGATAGACTGCAAGACTGACAGGTTTAAATGGTCATTTTTTCTAAGAACAATAAGAGATATGAATGCTTGTAATCGAAATCCCCCTGGAGTCAGCTCAACACAAAAGTATTAACCTACAAGGTAGGAACTGTGCATGGTTATATGAGTATATTTATATATTTTTTGCGCAGGTTCCCCCCACCTTAGAAAAACCCTAATCCCACGTCCCTTACCCTTTCCTCCTGGTGCTGCACCCCCTGCCACACACCTTTTTGGTGGCTCGCAGAGTATTGATGTAGATGTAGATATGTGCAAAGCATTGCTTTAATCAAATAATGCACAATTTACCCTATTTTTTGTTGTTATGGTTGCCACAGTGAGGTCTAGGTTTGCAGTAATTTGTAACAGCTTTTTTTTAAATTATTTTTTTTTCATTTCTTAAAATGAAGTTAAATCATAATGTAATTATGAGGTAATATTTAATTCAAGATTTCTGATTTAAAATTGAAATACATTTCAGGATTTTAAAAATAAATATGAATATTACTCTCAGTATTTTTTACTTATTTTATTAGGTGGACCAGGTGGTCAGCAGTCAGTGATTGGCGATAGTTCCCAGGCTCCAGCGACAAGTACAAACACCGTGACAGCAGGTGGTGATATTGGTGAGGTTGGCAGTGGCCTTCCACTACCACCGTCACTACCCCCACCTTCCCTGGCACCCCAGCCACCCTTTGGCCTACAAACTGCTGTGCCACGTATGTTGATACCTTTTCGCCACCTTGGCCGGGGTGATCACGGTAAATTGTGGCAAATGTGGTTTGCCTAATTTTGCATCCCAGAAAGTTAGCTGTCTTGTGGCGTGAACAGTGGGTTGTATGCCTTTTTTTAATCCCATCCCATGCATCTTGGTGGTATGTAGTTCTTAGTATAATTTTTTAGATGTTTTTTGAAAATGTTATAATTGGAGTCTGTATTGTGGTTAATGAATTTGGTTATAAGAATGCTTAGTGATGAATTATATTTAAAGATTTTGGACTTGTTATATAAGGTTAATGGAGCAAATTGTTATCCTAATAGCTCTTCCTATGTCAACTAATCTCTCTCTTGCAGTACATTTCTATTTGTTGTTCTTAAGTTTAATTTATTTTTTTTGTAATGTATATTTTTACAATAACGCACTTTTTAGAAAAATGAGCCTTTTGGGCTTTTTATGTTATTATAGCAGTTGGCCTCACAGGAGCACAATTTGGCAGGAGCATGAGCTGTAGAGTTGAAAACACATGTTAAAGTAGTGTTCCAATGCATATTACAATATTTGGCCGGTTTCATATATTGTGGGAATTACAGAAACGTACATAATGGCAATAATTTAATTTTAAGTGCCATAAGGAAAATAGTATGCAGTGGTGTACTCTGATATGCAGATGAATGAAAATTCACTATTAAAGAAATTATTTGACATTGTTGGGATTCACACCTAAAATCTAGTCTTTTTTTGTGCCATGCATTTATACATATTTAAAGATCATCCTTCATGAAATTGTATAGTTTACATTGTCTTTAAGCTATTGATGGATTGTATAACATTTTTGGAGAATTACACCTTATGTAGACATTATTGCTCTACTGGGCAAATAATTAATCATCTGAATCTAGCAAGAAATAATAAATTAAATTAGTTCCATTTTATGTAGTATATTATTATTCTTAATGATAAGTAGATGATAGTTGTATAAGTAAACATCTCATAACTGTAGGTAGTCCTTATTTTCTTGAACTTACTGATTTTATGTGAATAAGTACATAAATTGAGTTAAATTATTATTTTTTTAAAAATCTTAAAATGTTGTGAAGAATTACATGGTCTATGCAATAAATGTGCGAACTGGTGCAATCTGGCGGCCATGGCACGGACTATAGCCCGGGCCACTAGCGGTGTTAGTTACCTGAGACTCAATGAGCCATCTATGCTTGGTGGATCATTGAGCTGTGTGTATGGCGCCAGTTATGTTAGTTTCTGTTCTTTGTATTTACTGTTTGTCAAAAATGGAAGTTGATGAAATCAGGGAGCAACGAATCAACTTCACGTTTTTTGGTGAAGTGCGGTAAAAGTTATCAAGAAATGACTAAAATGTTGTCAGCAGTTAACGGTGATAACGCTCTGAAGAAAACATCTGTTTTCAAGTGAATTAAGCATTCCAAAGATGGCCAACAAGATGCCACGGAAGATGCAAGGCCTGGACGACCTACAAACACCTGTGTTGACAACATCATTGATCATGTGCGGTCTATTGTCCTTACCGATAGTCAAAAATCATCAGAATGATAGCTGTTGAACTGAATTAAGGAAAATCAACAGTGGACACTATTTTAACCAAACATGATGGATGCATCCTTCTCTATGACAGTGCATCTGTGCATTCAGCACTGATTTTTCGCTAGTTTCTGGAAAAAAATTCAATCACCATCCTTGATCATCCTCCTTATTACCCACATTTCATCCCCTGCGACTTTTTCCTATTCCCAAAATGCAAAATAGTGATGAAGGGATATCACTGGGAAGATGTGGACGCAATAAAGCAAGAATATGCACTGAATGGTTGAGGCCTTAACTTTGTAGAATTACATTTTTAACTTAGGAAAAATAATATCTTTGCTATATATATGTATATATATGTATATATATATACATATACACATACATACATACACATTCATACATACACATACACATATACACATACATATATACATATATATATATATATATATATATATATATATATACACATATATACATATATATGTACATATATATATATATATATATATATATATATATATATATATATATATATATATATATACACACACATATATATACACATGTATACATATATATGTACATATATATACATTTATACATATACATATATAAATATATACATTTATACATATATATATATATATATATATATATATATATATATATATATATATATATATATATATATATATACATATATATATAAATATATACATATATATATATACATATATATATATTTTTTAAAGTAATCTACCGGTTAAGGTAGGTTTTTCGATGGACACAACTACCAAACAAATATTTTGTGACTACTAACAAAACACAACCCTAAATTCTACTCTACACCAGGTCCCTCTTCATCTCTGAGTACTTTCTTCCGCCCTTCATCCCGTCCAACATCCCTATCCTGTTCCTTCCCTTTCCTCTTTTGCCCAACATTCTACCCTCTATCACAGTCTTCAACATCCCACTGCCAGTCAACACCCCCTTCATCCACTTTTCCTGCCTCCATAGGATTGCTCCCAACAAACCCCTCTCTTCGCCCACCATACCAAGTACTTCCTCATTTGTTTTCTTCTCTGTCCATTTCACCTTCTCCATTCTTCTCCACACCCACATTTCAAAAGCCTCCAGTCTACGTCTATCCTCCTGCTTCAATGACCACGTTTCCGCGCCGTACATAGCTACGCTCCATATCAAAGTTTTTACGAGTCTTTTCTTAACATCCTTACTCAAAGTCCCCGTCATCAACTCCCTCCTCCTCGTGAAAGCCTCTTTGCCTAGCGCAATTCTTCTCCTTACGTCCCTACTACTTCGACCGTGTTGGTCCAAAACACTACCGAGATACGTAAACTGTTCTACCTGCTCTAGTTTTTGCCCTCCTATTTTAATGTTAAGCTTGCCCTTTTTCTTTCTAGAAAATCGCATAACCTTTGTTTTATTAATGTTTATTCTCATCCCATACCTGTCGCACTGAATTTCCAATTCACTCAGCAATGCTTGCAGCCCCTTGGCTGTCTGACAAACTAAAGCTTGGTCATCAGCAAACCTAACTGATTTTACGAATTCCCCGCCCACTTTCATTCCTACCTCTAGTTCTTCCCATGCCTCTTTGATCATTTCCTCTGCATACAGGTTGAACAGCAACGGTGATAATGGGCAACCCTGCCTTACACCCCTTCCTAACACTGCCCATCCTGACTCCCCGTTTCCCACCCGCACCTGAGCAGTCTGAGACATGTACAGGTTGCGGATTAGCCTCCTTTCCCTCCAATCTATTCCTATTTTCTGCAATATACTCATTAGTTTTTCCCAATTCACTCTATCAAACGCTTTTTCGAAATCTACGAAACAGGCAAATACCTCCTGGTTGTGCTCTATATTCCTCTGGATTAATAATCTCATTACTGCAATGGCATCACGCGTACCTCTCCCCTTCCTAAACCCAAACTGATCATCCCCTAAGTAATCATTTGTCCTACTCTCTATCCTTTTGTTTATGATCCTGAGAACAACTTTAGCTGCGTGGGATATCAAACTAATTGTCCTATAGTCCTCACATGACGTGGCCTTTACCTTTTTCGGAATTGGAACTAAAACTGATCTCACAAAGTCTTCCGGCCAGATTCCCTCCTCATAAATGCTACGGATCAGCCCATATAGCCTCTTCCTCCCACATTTTCCTAAGCATTTTAAAAGTTCCACGGGAATGTTATCTACCCCCACGGCCTTATTTAGTTTCATCTCCCTTAATGCCCTTTCTATCTCATTGTCTAGTATGCCTGGACCTAAGCTATCTTCCTCTACGTCATTTTCTTTTTCAATGTCTAACTTAGTTGGTCTGAGTTCTTTACTATACAGTTCTTCTATATACTCCTTCCATCTCTCTTGGATCTTTCCTGCGTCAACTATTACCTTACCCGCCTTATCTCTAACTGTTAGCATAGCTCTTCCTTTCTTACTTCCGGATAACGATTTAACTTTGCTGTACAGCGCACCGATTTCACCCTTCCTCTGGAGACTTTCCATATCCTCGCACTGCGTCTTCCACCATGCGTCTTTTGCCTTATTTGTTGCCCGCCTCAATTTATTGTTCAATTCTTTGTACTTCATTTTGCCTAATTCTGTATTTATATTCTTCCATTTTCGCCGCTCATCCATCTTTGTAATCATCTCATCCGTGATCCATGGTTTCCTAGTCCTTTTAGCGTTAACGGTTCCAATAGTGTCTTTTGCGGCTTTAGACAACCCTTTTTTGATCATTTCCCATTTTTTTCGATAGTTATAAGCCCTTTACCATCCTCCATGATTTTCTCTACTGCCTGTTTGTATTCCTTCCTTTTCAACCCATTTAATGCTTCTACATTCCATTTTCTAACTCGCCGCCCCTGCCTTATCTTTTTGAAACTTACGCTACATTTCATAACAACTAAATTGTGGTCTGAGTCCGCATCCGCTCCCGGGAAGCTGTGAGAATTTATCACACTGTTCCTAAACCTGTGTCTAACCAGGATATAATCTAGCTGATATCTTCCTGAGTCACCTGGCATTTTCCATGTATACCTGCGTCTTTTGTGGTGTCTAAACCAAGTGTTGGTGATGACTAACCCCTGTCTCCTGCAGAACTCAACTGCTTTCTCCCCGCGGTCATTCCTCGTGCCTAAACCGTAGTCGCCCACCTCATCACCATCTCTTCCTTCGCCTACCGTCGCATTCCAATCCCCCATCACTATCAAATGTTTCCCTGCAGGAACACACGCGATCATGTCCTCTAACTGATCGTATATCTTATCGACCTCTTCTTCCTTATGGTTGCTCGGTGGCATGTATACCTGAATAATAACTAAGTTCGTCGGCTCTGCTTTTATCTCCACTAGTAGTATTCTATCCGTTACCTGCTCTATGTTGACTACGCTTCTTCCTACCTCTTCATTTAATACTATGGCAACCCCTCGTTGGCTCTCGTCCCCACCGCTGTATATTATTCTATACTTATCACTCCAGTAATCCCCGCTATCTTTCCATCTCACCTCGCATAGACCTAAAATATCTATATTTCCCCTTTCCATCTCTCGCTTAACATTCTCCAATTTCCCTGTCCTCATCTTGTCCTAACATTCCACGTTCCTATTCTAACTAATTTTGTCTTCCTCTCCTGCGTTTTCTGTCCTGCTGCTGCTGGTTTTCCCTTGCAAGGGTTTCGTGGGATGACGACCGCGGAAGCCTTGCCTCCCCCGCTGCCGGGCACGACACACGGCCGATTGGGCCGAGCCCCGTGGTTGCCAGGACTCAAAATATCTCTATTGTCCATCATATTTTTCTAGGGAATGATAATTGAGGTGGTTTCCCGTTGCCTTCCTCAGTAGTGTTTTTAACGTGACACCATCACTTACATATATATATATATACATACATATATATATATACATATATATATACATATATATATATACATATACACATATATACATATACACACACACATATATATATATGTATATATACATAAATATATATATATATATATATTTATGTATATATACATATATATGTATATATATATTTATGTATATGTATATATGTATGTATATATATATATATATATATATATATATATATATATATATATATATATATATATATATATATATATATATTATATATAATAAATTCACGTCTAATTAAATATTTATTATTTACATGGTAACTACAATGAAAAATGCCAAATTATTTTTGTTAATCCTTATTGCTTTAGAATACTCATTTAACAAGTTCCCAAGTTATAATCAAAATTAATTCACTGAAATTAGCTTAGCAGCAGCATTTAATGCTGACAAAATACCAGGGTCGTCTGAAACATGAAATGTTAGAAAAATGAAGTAAAAATTCAGGGGTCAGTCTATTCATGATTGTTCTTATGGTATTTTATTATTCTACGTGCAATAAGGCAATATTCTCAGATACTTCTTAAGTGTAGAAGTGACATTTATCAGGTAAATAAACTTCATATGGTAAGCTAATGTTAGATACTGAATGTCATTAACAAAGAAGAATACTCAAGTCTTTCATTCAATGATATAATTATACTTAAACATTTCCGTAAATGGTATGGATAAAAATTGTTGCTCATTTTTTAAAGATAGGTGTGACATTAAGTTGCACTAAAAATAATTTATAATTAGGGTTGAGGTAAATTGTTGCTGTGTGTATGTATACATTGGTATAGCATTAATTTTCCCAGTATGTTCTTAATAATCTTTAAACATTACTGTCCTGCTTGATTGATATTTTGTTTGAAAAAATTCAGTTAAGTATTTTTTGCAAACTTTTAATCAATGGCCAATTGTGGAATTTAAGTACAAAAATGGAAAATAATATGGAAAAAATTTCAACCCTCTAAAAACTATTAATTTGAATGGAGTGAAACTAACAAATATTTCTTCATTTTCTGTTAACTGAGTTTTTTATCACATCTTTTGCATTTATTGTCTCATTTTTTGTGATTTAAAGTGAGTGATTAATCTATTTGTTGATATAACTAGAGTTTGTTGAAAGTGGAGGGTGACAATAGAGTGCGGTATTAATAAAAATATTGTTCTAAATTCTGCATGTTACAGTGTGTATGATAACTAACCTTGTGTCATTTTATGCATATGTGCATATGCTTTAAATATATGCAGGAATGCTTAGCACTTCAAAAATTTTAAATGTATAAATAAGAAGAGTATTGTTAATTCAGTTTTAATTGAAGTCATTCATATGTCAGTAGTTGGTAATCCTAATTTTCCATCACATGGTAAATATTACATTAATTTCCATGATACAATAGAATATTGATCCAATGTACTGACAAAATCTTGTTATAGTGAGCTCTTATTATTATCAATGGTGAAATAATAATCATATCAGCTAATACATATAAGTTTCAGGATAGTTTAGCCATAAGTTATTGGGAGTTATTTTAAGTGTTAAGTATAAGGATCTCCATCAGGATAATGATTTATTCTACATTTTTATGACTTAGCTTGATTTTTACAGCATGCATTGTCATATTATGTTAATGTTAATATTTTTTGGTGGTCAGTCTAGGTAACTGCTGTAGTTTGATACAATATTGCCTAGAGGTTATACATTGTCTTGAAACAGCTTGAGATCATAGTACAATATTCACCTGAATCTGGGATAGCCTCCATCTAAATGAACATTGAAGCAAAAATACCAAATTCGACCTCATCCTAGAAATCCCATATTTTAATTTTTTTGAAAACTGCATTGTCTTGAAATAGAGCCATTTATATTTTGAACAAAAGTGAGTTAAAAAATTTAACATTAAAAATATAAAAAAAGCACCCTGTCAAAATGCTAATGGCAAATGAAAATATACATTTTCGAAAATAAAATAAAAACATTAGTTGAATACACTCATTTCTGGGATAACATAAAATGTACCTTTCTCAGTCCAAGGACCATGAATAATTTTATTGAATTAGTTATGACCATATATGTAACCTACATAATTTTACTTCCATGCCTTGGCATTCTCAACTTCAACATCAGTTTCGCACAGAATGAACGTTTTGCAATCATTTCTTGAGTATTTTCGTTATTTTATTTGTATTAACTTGTTTTTATGTTGTCTTAATCCATCAGGAGTTATCAAGTCTTTAGGAGTTACTTTTAATCTCTTTTTTAACATTGGCACCTTGAAGTCTTTTTCTTAACTTTGTCTCTTTCTTTCTTTTTCTGTTGACCAAATGGGACCCTCTTTTAAGATTAAGTCCCTAAAATTGATGTCTACAGAGAATGGCAGCACTAAGGCAACATTCATTAACTAATTCTTGAGTTAGTTATAATCATTCCCCTTGATTTTATTTGTTAATCAGTGTAATGAAGAAAACTCTGAATTATCATCTAATTGAGAATATACACTTAAAATATAAAGCCTGTAAATAAATTTGGCTAGCAAGCAACTCAAGCTCTAAATACTACAATTAAAGTAAAAACTGTGCCAAACAATGTTGTAATCACAAAGTGAAATCTTCATCTCGTAATCAGATCTGAAAATGACAGCATTTAGTACATTAAACTTATGAATCTTTTAAGCATATTCATGTTTATAGCACTTCATTTAGTTCATTCATGACAGCACACATTAATGCTGGTCAATCGTGAAGAATCTCAATGAATATCAATCATTTAGAGATTTGACAATGTTGCTTGATGACTGCCTGATATTAGAGTAGGAGCCTAAGTGTATGAAATGAGGTTCAAAATGCTCCCAATATATGATGAAATGTACAATTTGCCACGTTGATACCAAATGGAGGTCAAAATAATTGTCTCATGAAAGGAGTATTTGTGCCAATGCATATCTTAGTGATTGAAGTTTTGAATTCTCTCATTGCAAATAGAACCAAATAACTAATTATGATAATTGTAAGCAAATCAAGTAGTATACTCGTATAAAAGTAGTCGCCAAATAGTGGATGTCAAAACTTCTGCTAATTGAAAGGAATAAAAAAATAAGAATATGCATATATGTACTAATTTTCACATATTCATATGTATGTAAGTATTTAATATTGTCTCTAATTCTTTGATGCAATTTAGCTTGAAGTGATTTTTTTTTATAGTAACTAAATGGATAAATATAGTTATTATGGACGGTAAATATATATGTGTTTTGTATCTTATTTAAATGTGCTATACTCAAATTTAAATGAAATAGTCTACATAACCCAATATAATTTCAGGCATTCCCAGCCTCATTGGGCTTGGACTTGGTCCTACAACTGGAGCACCCCCACCACCTCCGCCACCACCCCTCCTTGCCTCTGCTGTTCCACCTCCCTTAGGGGTTCCTCCACCTCACAGCCTTGTGCTGCCACCACCTCATCATCCACATGCACACCTATTTGCTCACCATCCACATCATCGCCCACTGATGGTCAGCTCACCTTTTGGTGCCACACCGCATAGTAAGTATCATCTTTATTAGCCTTAAAGTGCGTGATTGGTTGAAGAATTAAGTCTTCCGGGACTTCTTCCATGTGAATCTGGTACTTAGTTTGCTATAGGTTAGCCTTGTTCAAAGTAGCATTTCTGTGGTCACTATCTCCTTTCTTGTTGTCTCACTTCCTCTCCTACTGTAGTAAATAGTTTCTTTCCTGATAATAGTGTGTGCTAGGAATGGAGCTCTTCTTCCTTGTGCATGTTGGTTTGAATAACAGTATTTTGCAAGGCACTTTATGGCATAAAAGTATAGGTACTTGATGTACACTGTTTATATAGTGATATTCTGCTTGCAAATTGACTTGAAAATTGGTAAAATTTCATAAAACACAGTGAATTAACCAACTACGAGGGCAATAGTAATCCTTTGGCCAGCAAAGAGTTTCAAAATACCCTTTCAAGTTTCTAGTATGGTACTGTTTTTATAGTCATGAGAATTTGATTGCGAAGATTTGTGGGCCACCAAAATTTCAGAATCAGCTAGTCTGAGATTTGTCAGTAGAAGTGCCTGATTTTTCTTACAACCAGATTTTTGAGGTTCTGTTTTTTAATAATTTTTAAACAGTTCTTTCATTGCTGCCAATCTTCTCAAATTCTTTCTTACGTTAAGGATTGAAAGAAGAAACGAGGCTCCATAGGGGTTGAAAAGGGGATTCAAAATTTTTAAGCCAAGGCAATAAAATTGTAATGTCATGGCCTTCAGCCCTCAGCATGCATCTATAATTGATTAATTTCATAAATAGTAACCCTGAAATTTTGTAATGATTAGCTATAAATTTTTGACATGATATACACAACACTGTAAAAGGAAGTACCTTTTTCAATATTTAAATGCATTGAGTTATATTTTTCAAAAACTTATTTAAGTGAAGACTCTCCTTAACGTAATTAAAACTTGGCTTGATTGGCCAAGCATACTTTTTTGGCTACAAATTTAGCCTAGTTGTCACAGTATTCTTGTAGTAAGATAATTATAATGTTAACTTGACTCAATTTAGATCAACCATATGTTTTTTCCTCTGAAAAACAAGGAAAAGGAAGGAAATCCTTGAATATCCGTAGTATTAAGTATCACTCCCTGGTGGTATATTTTAGCTTTTTTTATTTTGAGTTTGCATCAATGATACATGATTTAATGTGAAGATTACTCAGTTTATGAGCATTGGAAAGGTATATAATTTTAAGATATCTCATGGCATAATGGCTGATGGAGAACTAATTTGACAATCTTAAAGCTGCTCAGGTTCAATAAGACTGCTGCTTAAATAGTTATGGTCTTGAATCTCTGCAGGTGCACTTTCCCAGATACCATTACCTACTGCTGGAATGATTGCCCCACCACCAGCTGTAGGTTTGGAGGAAGCTGGGTCCACAGCTGCTGGTGTGGCACCACCACTTGGTGTTGGGTTACCTTTGATGGTATCTCACCCTCCTCCCAGCACTGGGGTTGTTTTGGCAGTATCCACATCCTCCATTACCACAACTGCTCCTTCAGGTGTGCCCACAATATTATCTGGCTGGAATGGAATTCCAGTCATTCTTTATAATTTGTTAATTTCAAGCCCAATAATTACATTAATGTGATTTTACTGTTGTTTAGCTCAATATATATATTTTTCTGTATTTGCTGCTTTGAGTCTTCTACCATCCTTTATGAAAATCCTACAAAAATAAGCTTTCATAGATAATAAATAGGGAAATGTTTTCAATAAACTGAACTTCTTCATGCCATTACAGATTAGGTTCCCATAAAGTTTAATTAGAACTATTAAATGGCAGTTGATGTTTTCATATGTAACTTAATGGAATCGATTCATATTAGAAATGAAAAACATAATAACTTTGTGATTCCAAAGAAAATTTATTTCTATACGACATGGGTTTCGATGTTCAACATCATCTCCAGGTAACAACTCTTACAGACATCCATCTACATCTGAAATGTTTCTATCTCATCTGAATTCATTGAATCACAACTTGGTATTCGCTTGCGAATTAGAAGATAAAACAGTCCCATCAACTTCCTTGATTTAAATATTTCAAAAATGAACAACCTCCCGGAATTCTCCATCTTTTGAAAAAGTTCTTATACTGACCAATGATTCACTTTAACTAAAGACCTTGTTTTTCCCAAAAGTTATCCGCTTTTCACTCCATGATTCATATGTTAGTGAACATTCCAATGTTATAAACCAATTTCAAAAAAGAATTAGCTACATTATAAATAATAGCTAGAAACAATGGATATGAAGAGCAGCTTATTAACTTTTAAATTGTACTTTTAAAAAAATAAATCAAATAGAAGTCAGAGACATACAGGGTTCGTCTGGAAAATAAGTGTACTAATTTTTTCCCGCTGCTCCAGGCGCGCCCAGCACCGCTCTGACGGGCTGCGATTGGAAGGGGGTATGTTGGCAAGTGACGCTGAAAAAGGCAGTCGGCTCTGAGCTGTGGTGTAGTGAGGAGCTCTGTTAACGCGAACCTCCACGCTCGACCCACGTCACGGAACGCGATGCCGAAGTTTTTGGAGCAGCGTTATTCCATCAAATTTGCGGTAAAGCTTGGGAAATCGTCTACCGAAACTGTCGGTATGATTAACCAGGCTTACGGGGAGTCAGCCATGTCCAGAAACATGATCTTTCGGTGGCACAAGATGTTCGTGGAGGGCAGAGAAGAGGTCGACGACGAACCACGGCCTGGACGCCCATCAACGACACTCACCGACGAAAATGTGCGAAAAGTTCGCGATGTACTGAACTCTGATCTTCGTCTTAGTGTTCGGATGATAGCAGAGCAGTGTAATGTGCCAAAAACAATAGTGCACGAGGTTATTAGAGAGCAATTACAGATGCGAAAAATTTGTGCAAAGTTGGTGCCGAAAGTGCTAAGTGATGATCAAAGACTCAATCGTTTGGAAATCGCGACACAACTTGCGGATCACTGCAAAAATGATCCACATTTTTAGAGAACGTTGTTTCGGGTGACGAGACGTGGATCTTTGAGTACGACCCGGAGTCGAAGAGACAAAGTGCGGAGTGGCACACCCCATCATCACCCCGTCAAAAGAAAGCTCGTATGAGCAAATCTCGGATCAAGGCGATGCTCATTGTCTTTTTTGACAAAAGGGGAGTCGTCCACTACGAATTTGTACCTGAACGACAAACTGTAAATGCTGCATTTTACGTCCAAGTGCTCGACAGGCTTCGAAAACGAGTCGCCCGCGTCTGGCCAGCGATCAAAAACATCTGGCGGCTGCATCACGACAATGCGCCGTCTCACACTGCGCTTGTCGTGTCGGACTTCTTGGCCAAGCACGGCGTGGCAACGCTGCCGCACCCGCCCTACAGCCCGGACTTGGCACCACCGGACTTCTTTCTGTTCCCGAAGATAAAGAGGAGTTTGAAAGGAATGCGATACGGGACTTTGGATGCCGTCAAAGGGGCCGTGACGACGTGTCTTCGAGAGGTTCCCGATGATGCCTTCGCGGGAGCGTTCCAGGAATGGGAACGCCGCTGGAACAAGTGTATCGACTCACAAGGGTCCTATTTTGAGGAATATTAGCTTAAGATATGTAAAAGTGTAATAAATTTTTTTTCCTGAGCTCAGTACACTTATTTTCCGGACGAACCCTGTATATAGATCCCAACCACGGCTAGACTCTACTGCCGAATGGTCTAGAATCCTATATCTAGATGGCTTTACTAGAAGAATTTGCAAAAAACTGCCGAAAGATAAGTTTAAAATAGCTTATTATAATAAATTGAACCTCAGGAGCCTACTTTCCCAATTAAAGGACAAAATTCCAAAAAGTGAAAAAGTGGAATGTATAACAAATGAATGAAAAACGAAAAGTCAACGTCACATTTTGCAAAACATTTATTGGAAAACAACCATAATGATGATTTTGAATTTGAAATTTTACATGTGGAAAAGAAAGGACTTGGATTAGACCCTATAGAATAGCTTGAAATTTTAAAAAGTATGCTTCAAAGAGAATATTGTAAATGATCTTTTGTACACCTCCCACTCCTCCCTCTAAACCTACCACTACTCGACACTGGTGCTAATAATAGAAAAAACCCCTCTACTTCCCCCACACTCTCCTTTGATCTCAGAAATATGTTAAGGACTTCTATTGATGTCTATGAACAGCCCAAAACCCACCCACTTTTATCTACCATTAGGAGGAGCGGGAGAGGCCCCACTGGAGGCCTCCTCCCGCTTTCTACTGTTCCCTCCAACAATCATTGCTCACTTTCCTCCCCCACCCACCATCCCAGGCCTTCCCACCTCCCCGCCCCTACCTGAGTGTGGTATATATAGATGGATGTCTGTAAGAGTTGTTACCTGAAGGTGATGTTGAACATGGAAACTTGGGTCATTTCAAATTAAATTTATGTGGAATCACAATAGCTATTTTTTCATATCCAACATATGGCAGTTTCAAAGCAGTAAAAATAAATGAGATTAGAGCCTGATGGCCTGTAATCATCCTTGTTATTAATGTTTTTATTGCTGGGTATTTCTAGATTATGAGTGCAACATGGCATTTTTTTCTTTAAAATTGGGTTTATAATTAAATGGTATTTAATTTTACTTTTTATGACAGGAATTCCAGAAATATATAAAGATAATGTGCTTAGTATATTTTTTATTTTGATTTTCCTTATAATAGGAAGCTCTAGGACAACTTTGAATAGCACGGTGTAATTTAGAAAAGTTACCATGTTTGATATCATTAATTCTGTAATGAATTTACGTATTAAGACTAGGCTAATCTTATCTTTTCATAGGTTCTAATCATGTCGATGGTTCGGCAAATATGGAAATTGACATGGAAGTCACAGATGAAGATGGAGAAAAGGTGCTGAAAGAAAGAAAAAATGAAATCCGTGATTTAGATTACAGGTACTGCAATGCCTTCGTGACTTAAATTCTTAAAAGTTTAAATAATTATTTCTTTGGATTTTGAGTTGGAAGTGTCATTAATAAATTCTTTATTAGTTAAATGATGCATCTGTTTTATTTGCTTCATCCATATGAAATTATGGGTATCCTTATTTTACAAGAGCAAACTGCTTCACATAATGCTTCTATTTTGATCTGCCAACTGCTTTTTTTAATGCTCTCATGTCATATAAATGAAACTCACTTTCATATGATTTACTCTTTGAAATGACATATACTCTGGACAGCCCATTCTAACAATTTATTGTGTTATTTCATTCAGACTTCATTTATTTTCTTTTACAGTGTAAATGACCAACTGAACCATCAGGGTCAATCTCATCGCCATGCATCCCGAGACAAGGGCGAGGAATCATCGAGTCGAAGCAGAGATCGTGATAGGGACAGAGGAGGTAGGGATAGAGATCGTGACCGAGAACGGAACAGGGATCGTGATCATGAGAGAGGCGAGAGAGGTGGACGAGATAGAGGAGAAAGAGGAGGGAGGGAAAGGAGTAATCGCTGGAGTGACAGAGACAAGGGTGAAGAAAGAGAGAGAGGAAGTGGTGAGGATGGAGGAAGAGGATGGCATAACAGAGAAGGCTCACAAGATCATGGTAGAGATGGTAGCGGAGGAAGGGAAAATTGGAGTGGTGGATCTTCCCGCTTTGCCGGTGCCTCATATCCTGGTGGCGGGGATAAGCCAACGCTCTTGGAAAGATTGCGTAGCTTGGCAAATGACAGTCATGGATTTGCTGGTGCAGGGAATGGTGCAAATAGCAGGGAAGAAGGCCGGTGAGCTCAATTTACTTATTTATAGCTTATAATCTCAGTTATCAACCTGAAAGTTCAGTTTGATAGGTGAGGGTAGAGCTCTCCTAAATCTAAGCCCAATAGCATATGAAATACATCCGGGTAGGAAGGCCAGTTTCTTTTCTTGAACCACCCTATGTTTCCCAGGAAGTTCTGGTGCCTGAAAAATCACAAAGCCTGGGTGAATCTGAGGGTGCCCAGTGGCAGCCCCAGGAATTGAATTCAAGCTCTCCAGTCAGAAATATTTACTATCTACTCTAACCCCTAGACTACCCTATCCCCTCAAAGCTAATTTCTAAGCAAAAATTATTTTTCCAATTTTTGTGTAGTATTTACTTGGTATGCGTGGTATTCTTAGCATATTACAGGTGGTCACCTCAGTCTGTAATTGTGTGGTAAGATTGCTTGACAATTCAAAATATGGTGTTCTAGACTCTTTCATGCAAACTTTCATTGGTGACAGTTTGATATCTCATAAGGGTTTTATTAATATTGTGGGGCATGAGATTTTAAAAATGTATTTACCATTTTTCATGAATTATAGTTTAAACAGAACTTTTGAAAAATCTGATTTCATTAAATTTTACAAGATTAAATTTTGGGAATAATTGTATCTGCATCTAAGCTTGAATGCTTTCCTATTAGTTTGAGTATGATCTCCTGCAAAAGGATAAAATAGCATGGCTACTACTGATTACCATTTTATCACTTTTCCCATTAAACTTGTTATAGGATATTTTATAGTGCTTATAATTTCTTCATTTTCTTTAAAAGGTCATATGGTCGAGAAAGGGACAGGGGAAGAGGAAGAGGAGACAGGAATGTTTCACCTGATCGAACTGTTGGTGGAGAAACAGCAGGCCCACGTGATAGGGATGGCCCTGGTGGTATAAGTAGCATTCCTCCCCTGCCAGCAAATACACAGATCCCACCACCAGTGCCTTTGACATCCATGCCACCACCTCCACGGCCATTGCTTGAAGTTAATAATGAAGAGCCACCATTAGACATGATTGAACTTCCAGGAGGAGCACCTGGATCAATGCCTCCTCCTACACTGGTGGATGGATCACCTCATGATGGCCCTCTTCGTTATAGAGGTAAATAAATTTTCATTGTCTCTCAATTGCATTGTTTCATGTATTTCATAGCCATTCCTTGTTTACCTTTTTCCAATAATAAGATGATTTACTTTGAAAGTTCATACTTCTTCATAGGGACTTGGAAAAACTTAATATTTTGTCTTTTTGATCTTGGGGGAGAATAACTATGATTTGAGATAAATTATGTGTATTCAAATGGAATGTTAAAAATTAAGTAGGCGAAATGGCAAAATCATGGTTTTGATTTCGCTTTATATGAGCCACATGAAACTTAGCATCATCTTAATGTTATATTATTGTACTCGAGTTGACATTAAGCTTATGCATTTTAGTAATGAAGGTGTTGAGTTCTTTGCTTAGTTAAATTTAGCTATTGGATAAATTATAAGGTACCCTTTCAAGTGTGGCATTATTTTCCAAGATATGCTTTAATAGGTTATATGTTCAATGGTAGGTCCACCTCCGAGAGTGATGAATGACTTTCCTCCAATGCGAGGTCCTCCAGATGGTTTCAGAGGTCCACCGGGAGTACTTCCTGAAGATGTGCCATTTGACCCTCACATGCACCGCCGAATTGGACCACCTCCCATAAGGCCTCCCGAGGAATTTGAACCCAGAGGAGGAGGACCACCTGATCCATATGACATGAGGCCACCACCAGAATTTGAGCATCGACCACCTCCAGATTTTGATCTAAGGCCACCGCCTGACTTTGATCACAGGCCTCCAGATTATGACCACAGGCCTCCTGACTATGACCATAGACCTCCCCCAGACTTTGATCCTAGAGCTGCTGAGGACTTTGATGGAAGAGGTAAAGAAAGAGAGCCCTCCATTGCAGGTGATATATCCCTCTTTTTTAATTAGTTAGTATAAAACAAAATTATTTTGCTTGTCAGCTGTGTAGTACCAAATATTTAAATATGACATAAGCTTGTGTACCCAAATATTTGTCTAGGTTGATATTAATAGCCAAATTTTAAGATAGTAAATTGAACAATCTTCAGAACTTGAAATTGAAGCAACGGTTAACAAGTATTTAAGAATTTCCAAGTTTTAAATCTATATTTTGCTGATAAATTATAGGAAAGAATTCTTAAAATAATTTATTAAAGATACCTTTTTGTCATTCTTGTTTCCCATGATGTAAAAATGCAAATGAAATTACATCTTACATATCTTATCCCTGGGAGCATTAAAAAATATTTTGTTGATAAAGTGGAATGATTTTTAATCAGTGAAATATTTGCATTTCAGTGCAAATCAGCAGATGACTCTGTTACAGTAACTGTCAGGATATTGTCTGAGTTCTTTGAATTTTTACCATCACTTAAGCTTTCTAGATTTCCTTGATTTTTCTGTGTTGTGTGTCACTGTACAATATTCTGTTTGTGAATTATTTATAAGACCTTAAGGATCAATGTTTCAATTGTTAGTTGGTAAGTTACTAAATTTAATATTAGGAAAGATGAGAACCCAAAAAATTACCCTTAATTACAAATGATGAATAGCAAGGTGCTAATTAAAAATTAATGAAATAAAAACATCATTATTATTTTTTTATTTTCTGTTGTTATTATGTGGCTTTGTGAATCTGGTGACATCTTTGAACTAATTGCTAAAGGCAATTTTATAATCATAAGTAGATAGTTACAGTTAATTTTAGGGTGATGTACCTGTTGTTCTGATATTTTATTTCATTGGTGTAATCATCTGGAAACACTTGGTAATAATTAATTGTACATTTTTAAGACTGCATGATTTTTATGGCATGCATTGTCATCTATTAATAATATGGATTGAAAATTTTATCATTCAATCTCAATAACTGTACAATTTTGATGCCATAACCATGGGGCATTATTGGCTCGAGGCTATATTACATATTATATTGGGTTGAGAATTTAAACTATTTATGCAAAGACTTAAATATTTTCAACTTCTACTTTTTTATCTGAAAAATGTATGTGTAATACATATGTAAAAGGACTAATGATGCAGAAGACATTGTTGCATTGTATTTGTAATCATTTCTAGCAAACATTACTAACATCCATTATACTAATGCAACAGTAATAGAAATGAATTTTAAAAACTTTAATTAGCATGCAAACATCTGCAGAGCTAACAAATCATTGAGAGTAAATTATAAACAGGCTCATGGCAGATCCTTTCATGGCATGATATTTTCATTGATACTACCTTATTGCAAAAAGCCTAGGTATTTAATTTAACATCATGGTTTGCTGACCAGCAATAACTGTATTTTACTGTGATACTAATATCGAAGAAAACATAATGTTCATTTTGTGGCCAAGTTCTAGTTTATCTAAATGTAAACAAGGTATATGACGAATTATTTTTCTGTTTGCCATAATAATAGTGTCTATTTACCATCATTTAATGTGCACTATCTAGTATTTTATGAAGAAAGAAGTTATAGAATATTCCTGTTTTAGCTCTTTTGTATAAATTATGCATCTGTGATTTCTTTAAATATCATCTCATAAGGGTTCTTATCTACTAAATCTATCCATGAGAGCTTGGGGATCGTACGTCCCATCCAATTTCTTTTTTTTTCCAATGTACGTGGAACCCTGTGTTTACTCAATTTTATTTTCAGTTTTACCATTATTTGCATCCCTATGGGTTAGATAAAAAAAAGTTTCACATTATGAAGCAGTTGCTCATGTTCATTAGCCTTTATTAAAAAACTTTTTACTCAGTTTGTACATTTAAAACACTATAAACATAGCAACCTGAATGTCAGTTTGGTAGGTGATGGTAGATTTCACCCAATACTTAGGCCAATGATGTGTGAAATCCACATCAAGGTAGGTAGGCCAGTTCCTTTCCCTTTGCCGGCTATGGTTTCCCAGGAAAATCTGGTACTGGGAAAATCACACAGCTTGAGTGGAGCTGAGGGTGCCCAGAGATATGGAACTGAGGTGCCGGAGTTGAACCCGGGCCCTCCAGTCAGTAGTCCAATGCTCTATGCCTGGACTACCACATGCTCGTTTTGTGCACATATAAAAAAAATGTGAGAGATCAGTAATATGAATATAGTGAAGAATTTGAATATAGCATCCACTACTAGTGACGGAAATGTGAATTACTTAAACTTGTAGTCTCAGTCCGCCAGATCGTGCTGTGAAATAAAAACATTGTACTATTTGGGAGTTATTCCATCATTTTTAAGTCGCCAGATGTTATTCTCCTAATGGAAACCAGAAATAGAATATGTATTTATTTTGTAAAAGTGGCCAGCATCAGGCTTAATGACCAATGCCATCTCTGATGCCACAAAAAAATTAGGTAAGAGTGAAGCTAATTCCTTTGGCATGATGTTCGAAGTTAATGGAAATCTGGCAAAAGATATGAAAAACATTTTCTTTCAATCAATGCAATTTGATGAAATGGCTATTCCATGAAATTGGAAAACAGGTGCAGACTATTTATCTTCACTGAATAGCTTAATTGTTTCTATCCATATTCATGGTTTCATTTTTTAGTTGTATCATATAACAAACATCACTAGTGTCATAAGGCATTTAAAAAATTTATATCAATATTTTAATTTGGAATAGTATGAAAAAGTAAAGCAAATCGAGACAAACTTGAAGGAAAGTGATTTCCTTTATATGAGGCTGGTCTGAAAAGATTCCAGCCTCAGAAAATTTCAGAAAAAATGTCTTGTATCTTTGTTAGGTCGGAAAATTTTCAGACCACCCTCGTAGTTGTTTAAGTTGATGCCTAGCTTCATGGCACGGAATTGTTTCCTCTTCAATATTCATAAAATTCCTAAGGAACTCAAAAACAACAGGTAGTCTTTGTTGCACATTGATTTGAATGGTTTGATTGATCCTGTAACCTGATCTTTAAGAGTTATTACCACTCATCATTTTACAGCCTGTAGAAAGTGGATGAAAATCAGCCTCATAAACTCCATAAATTTTCTTGCAATTTCATATTTAAAGTATGTATTGTATGAAGATTTTGATAAATAATGACCTCAGAGCAATGCATTTTTGGATGCTTTTTCAGCGATGCCATTATGCCAAGGACTTGGCAGCCTGACTCTCGGATAGTATCCAGAACTGGCATTGGGGACTTAATGGAATAGCTTCTGATGCCTTTTCATGTAGCCTATGCCATAATAGCATCTTTAAGCAAATAGAATCAGATGCCATCATAAGGAATAACCCCCTAGCAGTTAGTTACATGATTTATACATTTTAAGAATACCCGAGGGATACTTAATTTTTCACATAAGTTGAAATTATGAGGAATGAAAATGACTTGACCCAAACATGTTGAGTAGTGAAAAACGCAAGAAATGGTGGCTGACAATGTGGATCATTTGTACTGCCTTGATGCCACAGGGAATTACATGGGAATATAAATATTATCCTGCTTGAAAACGGAATTACTAGACAAAAAAAAAGAATATTTTAAATAGTGAAAATTCATTCTTTTCCTGCAATATGCACATTTTTTGAGGTCCCTAGAAAAGTAGACATAAGGGGTTTTACTGTTTATATTATTATGTCGTATGAGATATTTCATGTTGAGCAACCATAAGCATAAAATCTAAAGAAAGGTTAAAGAGAGGCTTTAGTAGATGCCATATGAATATTAACTTGAAAGTGGACTACTTTTGCGGGGAAAAGAATTTCAATATTTTATTTGGTCAGCATATTGTGTTCTTTGAATGTTTTAATTTTTATAAGGAAATATTAAGACGGAACTGCTAAATGGTGGTAACATTACCATAACCCAAATCCACTAAAATTAATCCTTCGTGCCTCTGCTAGACAAAATGAAGATAAGTCTTGACTTCATCTTCTTTTGCAAGTTAAGTGTGAAATATGATTTGTTTTAGAAAGTTCTGCATGGACAGTGCTATAGTGGCCACATTCAGAAGGGCCAGTAAGCCAAGTATGAACTTAATTACTTTTTTTGGGTGACATAAACTAAAGTGAGCAAAACAAGAAAATTTAAACCTTTATTCATATTTTGCATCAAGTTCTACGCTAATAATTCTATTCTTCCATAGTTCCATGAACAATATAAAAATAAGTATTAATTGGTTATTCACTAGAAATTCTTTTAAGTTTTAAAGAAAAATTTACAGATCTCCTACTCTTTATAAATGGTTTTTAGACATGTTGATGCCACACAAAAGAAAATATCGCATTTTTAATTTTATTAATCTAAGTGTACTTTTAAAATAATATAAAATCTTGAGTACTTCTCCTCAGAAAGAAGTGTGAATTTATATTAGAGGTGTTAAAGGCATCATATTTGATGTTACTAATTCTTCAAGACACCCTGAATCAAAAAAGGTACCCAAGAAGGTTCAATTGTAGGATATTTCTACTGGGGACATTTTTCTCCTAGGTCGTATGAGGCCTGATGATTTTCCACCTGATCTTCGCCGTCCGGATGATTTTGATCCCCTTGGACACCACCCAGGACTTCCTCCTCCATTCCCTCCAAATGAATTTGATCCTCATATGCGAAGAGGTCAGCCTCCTCCAATGCAGCCACCTCGGATGCATCCTGAAGATTTTGACCGACGTATGCCTCCAAGAATGGATGGTGGAGGATATGGCCCTCCCCCTCCAGAATTTTTCGGACGTGGGCCACCACCCCATCGAGGAGGCCCACCTGGAGAGTTTCTTCCTCACCCACCACCCCGTGGCATGATGGGCCCTGGTAAATTTTATTTTTATCATTATTCTTTCTTAGATTTCATCAAATATATATTTTATTGAAAGAATTTGTATGAAAACATCTCATGCTCATCCCAAATTTCCTTGTATTTTTAACTCTAGTCTTGGAATAATTTGCCAATGGAAACTCTTATGAACTCCTGTCATCTCTCTATTTTAAACCCTCAATAAATACCTTTAACATAATGTAGAAGTAGAAAAATTGATTAGTTTCTTTGATAACACTCACTAAAATTATGCTCAAATCAGCTATATGCAGGACTTAAATGCATCTAGAATTATGAATTAATTTCAAAGAAACTGAGGCAGATGCCGCAACAGTAACTTTTAACGGATTCTTCTGCTAATACGGATTTCAATGCAACAATTTCAGAGTGTAAAAATCATTCATCTTGACCATGATTTGAACCTGAATCCTTCAATGTCCGGTTGAATGCTTTAGCCAGTTTAACTATCGAGGCGTCCTTTTAAACTCGGGAATTTTGGGGGCTTTAAAGGAACAAGATGTTGTGACTAAATGCCGTACATACAATGTCACAGGCATTTGTCCACGTGTGTGACGCGCCACAGTCAGGGAGGTTAAAGCCAACTTTCAAACACGCTAATATGCATTTCAGTGCAATAATTTCAGAGTGTATTATATATATAACTCATTAGCCTTGCCCATCACAACATTCGTTACAACATCTTGTTCCTTTAAAGCCCCCAAAATTTCTGGGTTTAAGAGGATGCCTCAATAGCTTAGCGGGCTAAAGCACTCGACTGGAAATAGAGGGATCCGGGTTCGAATCCTGGTCAAGGCAAATTATGTTTACACTCAGAAATTGTTGCATTGAGGTGAATTAATAAAAACTTGGCAATTGTCGACAAAATAAAATTTAATGTCACTGGTTTCAATGTGACTACATGATCATCAGGTGATGGAATGAGATGTTGTAGTTTCTTTGGAGGCGGTTTCCCTTTTGAATCCATTGTTTTGATTGTTCTTTTTTCTCGGGTGTGAAGTAATGGACCCATGTTTCATCCATGGTTATGAAACTGCAAAAATTCTGCTTTGTTGCCGTGAAACTTTGCTAAAAAATCAATTTAAACATCTTATGGACACTGGTTTGGCTCGAGTGTGAGCAGACACAGCACCCACCCATCTTGCACACAGCTTTCTCATGTTCAAATTTTCAGTTAATATACAATGTACCACACTTTTTGAAATGCCTACTATGTCTGCTAGCTTGCGTACTTTCAGTCAATGATCATCCAGTATCACTTAGTGGATTTTCCTCACCCTTTCTGGAGTCATCTCCTCATTTGGTCGACCAATGCGATGCTCGTCTTGACAGCTCATATGGCCTCGTTTAAACTCTGCTACCCAATATTTTACTGTTGTAAGCAAAGGAACAGACTCACCCGGAGTAGAATCCAGTTCAGCTTTGATATTGTTTAGGCTGAGGCCTTTCAGATAAAAGTATCACATTATGATGACTAATTTTCTCCATTTTCAAAAAATTCGCTGAAACTGTTCACTATTGATGGCTGCCAAACAGCTAAACAACGGAGGGCCTTCAAACTTGAAGCATTTGCTTTATAGATAGCATACTTTCTAATTCTGTGATATTTTTCAAACAAATACCGCCACCCCTAGGTCAGGCTGGGTACTTCTGAGACCACCCTCATAATCTGAAGTTTGTTTTTCCAATCTACTATGACTGCAGTCTAGTGAGAGATGAGGCTTTATAAATGTAAATCTTTTCCGATACGAAATGTGCCATCTCTTGAATTCTAAGGGGTTATTGAACGACCCATGTATTTTGAATTTCTGGGTGCACTACATACATTTTGCCGAGAACTATTCACTACATTTCTTTGTCTTCACCATTGTCATCAAATTAATTTTTAACTTCAGAAAATGTTACTGGTGGCATTAATTACATTACTTAATCACATGTCCTGAATTGGGCATTTAAAGGTTAGTTGCTATTATTTTTGCATGAATAACATATTCAGATTTTGCTGGCTTCTTTACATGTGTGTACAGGAAAATCAACTTGATAATCTGCAGAATATGTTGGCACATAAGGAATTAAACTGGATGTTCTAGGATGAAAATTATTTGGCAGTCTTTTGACACTCACTTCTAAATGCCCAATTAGCAGTTCTAATGCAACTAGCCCATTCCACCCATGTTACATACTAACTACTTTTATCCATGAAAAGCTTCCAGTTGCACCATCACCCCCTTCTCTCCTCAACAACTTAATCATGAGGGGAAGATGTGCTTTCCCTTCCAACGTTGATTTTTCCAAATGATGATGATAGTTCTCAAAACCAGATGAGTGCTCTAGGTAAAGTTAATTGGAAATATATATTGTTTAAAAAAATAACTTATATATGTTTAGTGATAGCTAGGCAATATTATAAGGTAAAGAGTTTTACAAATTTATATAACAGAGTAGATTCTTTATGTAGGACAAATTTATGGAATAATTTGCTGAAATTCCGATTTTCTTTTCTCCCATTGTCAACAGTTTGCGATTACGAGGAAATTTCTTTGCCGATATGGTGTGCTTAGTATTCTTGCATACTTATCACTTATGGCAGGTTATTACATTAATGACTGATATCACTCTGACACCACCAGCATCGCATGTCATTATTACACGTCTGTCAATAGCTGTCACACTGTGACAAAACTTGTCCCCAATATGCGCTTGTTGGAAATTTTAGAATTCCCTGTAGAACTGAAAATATTCCCCGGAAATTTCTTATTAGCTTGAAAATGGATACAGTGAAAATTGATTTTATGCTTTAAATATTGTATTCTTAGTAGTAAGTACTTTCTTTCACTCTTCTGATAAATTCAACGGTGCATTATTTTCTACCCTGAAATGGAGTGCTTGAATCAGGATATTTTTATTTTATTTTCATTAAAAACATAATTATTTATAACTTAAATACTACATTTTTTTGTAACTTATAATAAAAATTTACTCTTCAATAACATTTAGAGAATTGTCTTCATAAAATCTTCCCGGAAATCCATAGTGAAGGTCTTAAGAAAACTAATAAAATAGTAAATGTAATCCTCTACAGTAAAACCCCAAATTTGGGCTTTTCTGGGGACCATAGAAAAATCTGTGAAATGCAGGAAAATAGAAGTAGTGGGAAAAGGAGAATTTTCTAATTTACATGCTTAATTACTGAATTCATAGTCTATAGCATCATCATCATCATAAATGACATCAACTTGAACTACTGCATTACAATCATCATAAAATTGCTTTCCTAAAGTCGTGTATTACAAAATTCCTTACTTGCTTCCAAGTCAATGGTATGTAGTGTAAAGCATCCTGTACAAGTTCACACTCCAACCACTAGTGGCTGAAGCTTCTCACTTCTATCTGCATTTTTGATCAATAAAACCATGAGTATTTCTTTGCTCAGTACCCCTCCATGATGCTGTTCCCTTCTGAAGCCCAGTATTTTTGCTGAGAGTACATTAAACAATAACCCTATCTCTTGTGCATTAAAAAAACATCTTTTGGGCTAGAGCCTTCAAGAAGTGTACCCAAATCTAACATCTCCTATTGAGTTACAGCCTCGACATCAACACTTGTACTTTCACCACACACAGCCTTGTATATAAGATTGTGCCTTTTTTTAAACCTATTTAACCAATCATTGGATGCTGTGAAATCCTTTATTCCCAATATGTGGGAATGTGCAATACTTTTTCTCACTCGATGACACCATTCACAGGGATATATAACAATTTATCAAATTAAAACCATTTTCAGTAATTCTTTATTCTTGGAATTCTTCACATGTTTTAATTAATTACATGGTTTAATTAATGTGCTATAGTAATAGTCTCTCTCAGGTGTTCTTGCATAAATTACATAGCCCACTCCAAGTTGTACAATGTAATTACTTCTTTCACAAATCTTTTCCTGGCAGACTGAGATTACAAGTTCAAGTATTTCACATTTCCATCACTAGTGCCCACCAAATTCATAATTTTTGCTAGAACTGTTCACATAACTTTTCTCTCCTATTTCTCTAAAGCTTGTATGAAACAAAGTCAGGAAAGGTTTTTTAATAAAGACTGATATACATAAGTAACTGCTTAAGCACTTGGATTTTTTAAATCCAGCAGTTACTGATGTAAGTAGGGGTAAACTGAAAATGAAATTGTGTAAATAAAGAGTTCCTCATGCAATGAAATGGTGGAAAATTTTATGGGACCTGATAAAATCGTCATAAGTCGTGGCGCTACGTTAATTCTGATAACTCAATAATGGGGGTTAACTGTTTATTATTTTTCTTTGTATTTCTACGTTACCCTTCATAAAACTATTTTAATCATTGTTAATGACCATAATGGTTTTCATATGTGAACCTTTAATAATCGTAAAAGTTTTTACAAAATCACTAATTACATTCTCTGTCAAATTATTCTGTATTATTTTTTATACCCTTTTCAGTAATCCGTATTAGGAGCATTTGTATTTGCATTGTGTCCAATAATTTTCAAAATTGTTTTAGAACTTTCCTCTTCTTTGGACAAAAGTTTTTCTTTCTCGTACTCATTCCAACCCAATTAGTATTCAAAAATCGTCATTTTTTTCTAGTTATTTTTCATTAATATCCATGGTATTTCCATCAAGACTGATAATGTTTTTAAGGAAAAATTCTTTGAGAAAATGCAGTCAAAAAAGATAGTTTGAAGATAAGGTCATTTCTCAGAATTGGGTTACTATTTATCTTGCCATATGCACTCCTTATTCAGGCTTTATTTACCTTACTATGTGGTGGGGGTCCCTGGGTGGAGCCCTCCCTCTAGTTTGAACTGGCCACAATGTGCTCTATGCCCAGCTAATATCTTTGTTTTTTCATCACTTAAAAACCAAAATCTGGTGTTAGACATCTACTATAAATACCTGTTGCGTTTCAGTAGATATTGTGATGTACAGGTACTAATAGAACTGTATTTCATTCATCTACTCAACTTAGAAAGCATATCATACACCTGCTGGGTTATAATGTAAACATGTATAAGTCTTATATGGCAGAAAATTATGTATCATAGATGAGCCTGTTGAAAACAAGTCATAATAACCTCCTATTAACCAATAAAACATAACATGTAAAAGTATATTATCGGTAGATAAATCAGTAATTGGTTAATTCATTTAGACTTTTCAGAAAATAAATACTTGGTTATTCCACGTATATTTTTTATATCAGGTCCTGATGATGACTTTGTAAACCCGGGTCATGTTTAATAAAAATATATGTGGAATAGCAAAGTATTTATTTTCTGAAATGAATTGCTTCCACAAAGAGATGCCTGAAACCATTCTATTAATTTAGACTTTTGAACTCCCGGTTTGCTAAGTATTTTTTTTATCTTGTTAAAGTATATCAATCGATATTAAACTAAAATAACATGTGTATAAGGTTTATCAACAGCTCTGGTAGTGAATTATTTAAGAACAGCACCTGCTGGAAAATCAAAAACATAATGTTCCGTAGGGTTTAGATTACCATGTCTAGAAAATTTGTTCAATGATTTGAAAAGTTGATTAATATTCCACATTAATGACTATAGTGTTGTCAAATATCACTTTTAATTAACCGCATAAATGTATTAAATGCAGAAACTTTGTTATGAGTGAAACCAAGAAAAAGTAAAATAATTATCTGGTCATCATCCCCACTGAGCGATAAGATTTTTAAAATTTTATTATTTAGTTATCCAGTGCTTATCGCCTTCTCTTTCTACGAGTATTTCTATGCTGGCTCATCTAATACCTTTGCCATAAAGTTATTGTTTGTATTATTTCCAACTCCCCAGACTCTTCCAGCTCCATGAATGGTGTTCCTGTCTAACCTCGTTTTGTTTTGTTGAACAACATTCTTACTGCTGGACAAGTTGCTTTTGTTTGGGTGATATTGTGTTGAAAATAGTAATAGAATATTGCTCAAGTTACTCCATCAGATTTAAATTCATTGTATTTGGACTGTGGGAATGGTTTCTTTAAAAATTATGGGTTTGAGGCTTCACAATTAAATGTTACTGACAACAGGGAGAGACCTTTATGACGAATTCCATTGCACCTTTGATAGACATTCAAGCTTTCGGATAGTGGTAGATTTTCCCAACAAGCCAAGTCAGTTTGTGCAGACAAAGCAAAATCCCCTGAATGTATGAATATTCCTTCACCTCTGTTCATTTTGACTTTAATTTCTTTATATTTTCTTATCCATGAAGCATTTCTGTGCCTATTGTACATAATGAACTTGAAAACACTAAAGTTCTTGTTGTAATCTAGCATATCTAAAATTACAAATTTGAATGAAGACCAAATATTCGGGTAATAAAAGTGAAAATGTTTGAACAACAGTTATACATTTAAGAATAATGGGATTAATCAAATTGAAAATTTAAATTCAAATCATAGGCAGATTCTATTTTTAATCACTTAAAATGTTAATGTGCCATAGTGGAAAAGTTAAAATATCAATAGATTCTGAATGTTATAAAAGATATAAAATTCTATTCAATGCATAAAATTTTCAAATTTTATTATATTTATTAACTGAAGAATTTTTTTAAAATTCGGGAACAGTCTGAAATTCTAATCTTGAGTTAAATTAACTCATGATGTTCTAATTTAACTTATTAATGAATAAACAGTAGCACTTTTCCATTAGTTAAAATATTTCCCTTGAGGTTACTTCATCACATTCAGGGACAGAATGAGTGCAAGTGCTATCTTATCTACCTTTGTATCCAGGAGGTCATAAAAGGGTATTTAAGACAGCATTTTTACTTAAACTATTACTGAAGATTGCAGTGCATGGAAACCTGTTTGGTATTAAATTTTTAAATAGTGGAAAATGCTACTTTTTTTAATAATTGTGTAATTTTGCCAATCATGCCTCAAACAATGCTATTTTCTTATTTAATGTGATTAATCTCTAATAATTTTCATTTTCTAAATGACTTAAAAGGGGACTGCCTTTTTCTTTTTTGGGGAAAATACGCATCATAAAACACGTATTGATCAAGTATTTAGGATTGTCGAAAAGTTAGAATTATGCAGTGTATTCATCTTTCTTACTGTAATAGTATGATTAAATGAGATGATCAATAAGCCCCTCTTTATTGGTTAGCCTTTACTTGAACAATTTTCAGTCAGTCTATGGTTATGGAAAAATTTGGGTTGTAAAAGTTCCAATCTTCTTTTATGAACTTCTCCAAAGGATTCAGTGATACTTTTCACTGAAGTTCACTGAACACCACAAAATTAGTTTTGATTGTACTCCATAACTTTCTTACTATATTGTGGTAAAGGTATCAGTAGTAACTCTTTTTATCTTGATGGTCATTCAAACTGAAGGATATAGTATCAGATCAAGTGCTATTTTTTTTATGCTTATCTTGATTTGGTGGCTTATTTTATGCTACAGGATTTGTTCTCTTAATACTGCCTAAATCATACCTTATAATACTGACTGATGTACATTTCTAGTTCACTTCTGAAATTTGCCTCATGTCATCATCAGTATCATATCAAGGAACAAGGTTTGATAAGGTTATCATATTTAATAAAATATGGTATCTACCACTTGGACACAACTAGTAGCAAAAATTGAGCAACTTAACTCAGCAAATTAATGAAAATTCAAATGAAAAGTAGTCTGTCTTAAATGGACAATTTCTTTTCTGTCAATATAAGGAGGGCCAATATTTGGTGCTCGGGGTCCTCACCCCCATCATCATCCCCATCATCCTGGGGGCCCTATTGGTATGAGAGGGCCAGGGCCCATCCATTCCAACAGACCTCACCCACATCCAGGTATTTAATACCATAGTGTATTGTTCTAAGTTGATGGCTCTTTTTATAGAAATAGTTCATTCATGACTAGTTTTTGCACAACTGCATGAAAATGTATCTGTAACCTTTAGAATTGATGAAGTTTCTCCTACTAATTTACACTAATATTTCACTATCCTAATGTGATGCTATGGCATGCAACTGATTTAAATGTTGGCCTCAAGTTATATGTTAGAAACCACTCATGCTAACATGCTTTTTGGTTTATCATTTATATGAATATGAAGCATTCAATGATAATTTTAAATTATGGCAATTTTGGTATTGAGTAATGAAGCTGTGTCATTAATTTGAAAGTTCTTGATAAAAAAATGTTTTCTTTAGATGGATTAGTTAAGCGTATGCTAGCTGAATTACTCTGGGTGTAATACTCTGACTAACTCACCTTGTGGTATTGTGAATATGAATTTATATCAAGCATGGATAATTTCTTGCCATGTTCTGATTTGTTAATGGTTATAAATAAGTAAATCAGCGTGCAAGATATGCAGTATTTCAAATACTATTCCAGGGGAGCCTTGCTTAACAAGCACTTCTCATAGCAAGTAATATGCATAGAGTAATTCGCATAATGAGCAAAAATATTGGTCCCTAAAATGACTCACTTAACAATTGACTTTTCTTATAATGAGTGCCAGAAAGCCAAAATCCCAGAATTTTTGCTCCTACCGGTTTAGTTTTTGTTCACCACTCAATCTGCTAACACCTAAGTTCACAAATTTATCCAAATTTCTAGTGTTCAGACATATTATTTGTGATTTTTTTGTCCAAAGTTTCATAATATTTTGGGTATAGTTAAAAAAAGAAGGTCCCAGAAGAAAAATCCACAAGATGACAGCCGTAAGAGGATAAAAATAACAGTAGATGTTAAAAGTAAAACCATTGAAAATTGAGAAAATGGTGTAAGCATGGCTGATGCATGCAGCTAGCATGTACATCAGCAACCAGACGACATCAACAATTTTCATTTTCTTCAAGGACAAGGCAAAGGAGATAGATTTTTCAAAGAGAATTACTAGAATATCTATGCAACTGTTACATGTTCTCAATGATGTAGAAAGGTTGCTTCCCATATAGATGAACAAAAAGCTAATGCCATCCGACACCAATAACGAGAATCTCTAGTGATGCAAGCGGCAATTTGAAATTAATCCTGTGCTTGTTTACTATTCAGAAACTACACGAGCCTTTAAGAAGTGTTAAGTCCCAAACAGTAGGCTAAATGTGATGTGGAGGTTACAGGAAACTATTGCATCATACCATGCATACAAGGCATCGCTATATTAAGGCTGTGGCCATGTGTGCCAGAAATTTATTTATTGACACTTATATGTTGCATTTTTTACAAAATTTTGAAGCATTGGCAAAAAAATGTCTATATACAGCCGCATTAGTAAAAAGGAATTATGTACTTATGATAAATAATAAATTAATAATTCTTTTTTTTTAAATCAATTAACAAATCTTTTTTTTTCTTAAGATCAAGTTTGCATTCCTGGTTGCTTCATTCCACAATAGAAGGAAAGGCGAACCTTATCCAGAATCCTAAACAATATATATGTAAAAATGCTGAAATTTCAAAATGTAAAAATCATTCGCCTTGATCAGGATTCAAACCTGGATCTATCAATGTCCAGCTAAGTGCTTTGGCCAGTTAAGCTGTCGTCTTAAACTGAAATTTTCGCGGCGTTAAAGTAACAATGTTATGTTGAATAACCATACATACAATGCCACGGGTATTCATAGTCTTGTGCAATGCGCCACAGTCCGCAAGGTTAAAGCTAACATTTAAGGCAAAAGTTTTTATGCTTTGAAATGTCAGCATTTTAATGCATATTAGCGCAGGACATTGTAAAAAGTTACTGTTAGGGCTTTTCCCATAGTTCTTTGAAATGTAAATGTGTTTGAGACTGTTAGAGGAGATGCTAATGAGCTCATGATGAATTAGGGGCATATATTATGCAATGTGCTATGATTGCCAAATTGTGAAAATAACCAGGTATTTTCTCTGAAGTTAAGGATGAAATATTTTGAGAAAGATAATGCAACGAATTATGCTCTTTTTCCTTATAATTATTAACCAAATGTATATTATCATAGACACATTGTTTGAAGCATTTAAGTAAATGAAAGATCTGAAATCTTCAAATGGTGATAGGCCTATTTGTGGTAGGAAAAGCATTATTTTAATATCTGTGATAGTGAAAATAAAATTTTCTTAGAAAATTCTTATTATCATCATCATAAATAGGCAAGAAACTGTGAAATCATTGCAGACTCTTGACACTCCATTTCTCTTCACCTACTGTAGTATTGAATTATTGCTTTTCTGTTCATGTTTTCCAAGATCTGACAATGGAATAACCCCCAAATCTTTCTCTCAAGGCTCTTCTAAATTAGGACCAAGATTTGAAACCACATTCCTCCTTCCATATCCAAGATATGAGAACATCATTCCTTCATCCTCAAGTATTATTTCCTAATTCTTCACTGTCTTTGATTGCCATTAAATTTGGCAAAGCATGCTGTTTATTGAACCTGTTCATTTTAGGAATTAAACAAAAATGATCACATAGCAACTTCCAAATTTTTTAATATAGCTGTAGAAAGATGTACTTATATACTAAACAACATATTGGTGAAAGGGTATTAGAGAGCACTATCTAATGCCTGATGGCCTGAACAGCAAGCAAGCCAGCAAAACATTTGGTCATAGTACATAGGTTTTCAAGTCATATAAATTCTTATTATGGCATTCATATAGGTTCTGATCCCAGTGTGTGAGGATACATAGTTCTAATGGCATTTTTGGTTACTTCCTCTGTATTTTCAACAGCATATGAAATATGTCAAAAGAAAATATAACAGCACGAGGCGATGAAAGTTACTCCCCATTATTAAATAACTGAAGCATGTTTGAGAATGTTAATGAGCTGTTTTTTTGAAATTAGTATAAGAAGATCAAATTATAATTGTGGTATTTTTTTGGGAGTGATGCATAAGTTATAGTAAAGTTGTTACAGATTCAAGGATGGCTTACGTAATCCATGTAGTATTTGACGGAACATAAGAAGTGAGGAAGGGCCGTGTGCTTATGATAGTGAACATGAGAATCCTAATGCTTCCTGTGAATTTTAAAATTGTTAAAAAATGCAATGGATGATGATTTTATAGTTTGTATGATTTAAATTGAAATTAATGCCAAATGTTTGTCAATTGAAATTTTTGAAATAATTTAGCCATTGCTAAAGTATTAGAAATCCTAGTTATTGAATAACTTCAGTAGATTTCTCAATGGAATTGTGCTGAGTAAGATTCAAGGGGGATTAAAATTCAAAATCGTTTGGGCTTAATAGTAGCTCAAAAAAGATTAAATATTTTTTATTCTTCCTAGATATTTTAGTTAGAGAGATGATTTTTCAATTGTTGTTGTTTATGAGTTCAAAAAGTTCATTTATTTAATGGGAATAACCCTGATACATATAGAAAGGCAAAAAAACATAATGGTTCCACAATTATAAAAACCATGACAAACGGGTACAAATTAAATAAAGTTCCATACTTGCTATTGAGAATTAAAATATAATGTAAAATTAAGGAAGAATTTTGATTTACAATTCATAAAAGACATTTTCACATGTGGTACAGGTATGCAAACATACCCAGTTAGGTTAATTAAAGTAGACAAAATATCAATATTAAATAATATTCAAATTTAAAAATGAAAACAGAAGATTAGAAATCTAGTATTTGTTACAGGCCAGATGATGATACAAAATGAGAAATGTTGGTAGCAGTTATTAACCCTCTTAGTGCGGCGGGCCGATATATTGGCTTTCGTATCCCTGGCGAAAAGTGCGGCGGGCCGATATATCGGCTCTTGCATAGGCTATTGTTTAAATTGTTGTAACTTATGGTTTTTTCTTTAATAATTTATGGTTTTTGTGCTATCGATAGGTTGAATTCCATAGAATTACGTAATTAATTTTTTAAATTTTTATTATCAATTTTAAATGGTTTTCAAAAAGTATAATTCTTACTATAATTTTTCGTTCAGTTTTGTACATGTCGGGAAGCTCAGCCTAATTGTTTGCTCGTTTTTTTTTCTTAGTGGTCTTTCCACTATGAAAAGCCACTGAAAGGCTACTAATCTGTTTTCATCTGTAATCTCTTGAATGTGTTGTTTTGTCGTGGTGTTGATATATAGGGGGGATCGAGATGGTGCGGGGGCTAACGTACTGGCTTCCCACCCTGAGGGCGCGGGTTCAAATCCCGGCGGTGTTGAATATTTTTCAGAGGTATCTCGATCCCTACTTGAGGTGCTTTGTGGAGGGCACTTTGAGTGAGTACGCCGTCCGTCGGATGGGACGTTAAGCCACGGACCCCTTGGCGCCTTTCGTAAAGAGTAGGCTAATGCCGACGCCGGGTTTCTCTCCACCCTTCATCCTTTCCTGTCCTTCCCCTATGGCGCAAATGACCTTAGCTGTCGGTCGCCTCCCCTCAAAACTACTACTACTTGATATATAGCTGCTTATTCAGACTTTGTTGAGAGGATGGAAATGAGAGCACTGCTTTGTAATCATTTTGGTTTCTCTTGCCGTCCATCCTATCTAATCAATTGCGCCCTGTGTAATGGATTACATTGTCAGCAGTTCTCTGTGAGTTAGAGCTTGGTTTTTTTCTGCCTTTAGATTGTAAGCACATTGCCGCAGTCTCAAGGAAAGGGGAAAAGTCCCAATTTGACTCAGTGATATCAGCCTTTTCAACAAAATCGAACTATGCAGAGGCTGACAAAAAAATTTGCAATTCACTGGTTTTTCTTCATTTATTTATAATATTTTCTACATGTCTTTATGATTCTTTATTATATTTAAATATCGTAGTTTTATTGAAAAATGTTTTTTTTTAAATATTAGTTTTGTGTCTAAAAATCGAAATATTATTGCTCAAAAAATATTCTTCAAATTTATGATACTGTAATAATTACATTTATTTTTCAGATGATGTAAATGTATCATATCATTATTAACTACAATATTATATTTTAAAATAAAAAAACTGCATAAGAATATCTAAACAAATAACTTCATAATTTTTTTTTTCCTAAGGTGATACATTTTCTTAAATTACCTTTCGCACTTTTCACTAGTACCCCTGGAATCCCCGCCGCACTAAGAGGGTTAACTAGACCTTGTGGCATCGATTAAGAAAATTTTCCCAATGGGCATTAGGATCAAATTATTGACAAGTATAGATATCCATATAGCAATAAGTAGCATTCTTAAATTCTTCAGATATTTTAATAACATTTTTTATAGCAATCTTGGTGAGGGATAAAGTAGTTACAAGTCAATTTGTGGCTTTATTCAGTAATGTGACTGATGTATTATCCAAAACTTGAATTATTGAAATGTGTTTGTCTGGAAATGAAGTTTTATATCTTCTTCATTTGATGGCATTCTTATTGGGGTCAAGCTAATTTGAACTGACATAACATGCTTACAACAACCAAGGAAGTCCTTGTAGGACAATGAAGTATTTTTATTAGTATGAGTCTCAGTCAGAGGTGGGTATTAGATATACCTTGAAAACTCTAGCTCAATGCCTTGGTGCCAGGACATTTGTGGAGTCTTTTTTTGACCCTTCAGAAACTTAAGATAGTACTATACAATAACTCAATCTCACTTACTTCGTTTCCCTTCATACCATTCCAGATGCTCATTATTTTTCTTTCCGTGCATACACTTATATCACTCTATTTAACATTTTGATCTTCACCATGCCACTTCAAAAGGGCTGACCAATTACACTTCTCTTTTCAATGAAGTTTAACCAAGCCACTTCACATTTGAGGGTTTTCAATAAAATTTACTGTGCTTACCATACCACAAGCATTTCTATACAATAATGTTTAGTAAACATAAAGGCAGGGTTTTTATATAATGGTAAATGGAAATTATTCAATGTGCAGTTATTTATGTGCATGAGAATTTCAAACAGTGCATATAGTAAGAATAAAATATTTTGCAATCTCATTTTGTTTCCCCTTTTTCTGAAGTTCTAAGGTAAATATTTAATGTCACAAATGCATGGGGCTTTCTTATCATTCTAGCAAACAAAAAAATAGTTGAGGAAGTTAGCGTCCCATCCTAAAGTGTGTTTTTAAACAAAATAAGTTCAATTATCTCTTAACCTGAACGATAATAAAAACATTCAGTTTTTTTTGACAATGCTAGAATTCTTGCATTTAGTTACTGATGGAATCTTGCAAAGAAAATTGTTGAATGAAGAAAAATTATAATAAATGCAAGATTGGACAACATTAATCTAAAAAATATGATTTGTCAAATTCCGTAAAATAAGCCTTTCAGTGATGACTTCCTTGTTTGAAATGAACTGATGTACAACAAGTTATATTTTTTGTTTGGTAACAAAAGGAAATTGCTGAGAGCCAAAACTGGAGAATAAGGTGGATGAGGCAGCAATGTGTTGCATAATTTGGCCAGTTTAGCTGCCGAGGGTAGAAAATAAATATATGATATTCCACATAAAAACGTTTAATATATGGCACAACCATGGTTTCAGTGATGTGCATTATCATTAGGTGATGCCAAGCCTATGTGTACCCAGGGATTAACTGCTGCTCGTAAAGGCTGGCTTAGGTAGATTTGCAAGGTTCTTGTGCGTCATCATGCTGGCAGGAGTCATATTATGGGGATGGTCCTCCAGTAGGGGAAGAGTCGCCCTGTCCCCACGGGTGGTTGCACCCAGGTATTTGAGATGTCAGCTCGAGACTCCCGTTTCCCAGTGAATAGCAGGATGAGTCTAGTAGTGCATAAATCCTTGTATGCTCTGTGTCCTCAAGGAAAATACATTCAAGTCTAGTTTTCTCATCAATTCATTCCAGAATCAAATCGTTCCAAAGAATGAGCAAAGCACTGCCCCGTGATTTTCCTTCCTTTTCTGAAAATATGGTTGGTATAAAAAGTATCAGGAAAATTGATTTCTGAGTCTAGTAGTGCATAAATCCTTGTATGCTCCCTGTGTTCTGAAGGAAAATACATTCGAGTCAAGTTATCTCATCAATTCATTCAAGCATCAAATCGTTCCAAAAACTCAGCTAAGTTATGCCCTGTGATTTTCCTTCCTTCTCTGAAAACATGGTTAGTATTAGAAGTATCAGGAAAATTTTCAGAAAAATAGATTTATATCAGGTGCTACAGTGCCTCAAAATTCTTCTAAGTACATCCCTTGAGCATCGAAACGCTTTAGTCAGTGGCTTTTCTACTACTCAAAGGCTCCCTGGTTGGTGGATTCTGGAAGGTCCTTAAGGGTACTCATGCAAGCTTCTTTGACAGCACTTATATCAGGCGAATAAGGTGGGCGTGGCAACAATTTGTATCTTCGTTCACGTATATTTTCCATGGCAATGACACTTGTGTGAGGGCTTGCATTGTCTTGGTGAAAGATGACTTTCTTCCTTGCCACACCTGGCCTTTTTTCGTGTCACCTTTGCTGTACTTAGTCCAGGAGGTTGGTGTAGTATTGTTCAGTGATTGTTTGATCAGTGGGAAGATAGTCTATGATCAGAATCCCTTAAACATCCCTGAAAACTGAAGGGATCACCTTTCCAGCGACCGTATTGGCTCTGCTTTCTTTGGTGGTGGTGAATCAACATGTTTCCACTGCTTTGACTGCTGTTGTGTCTTGTTGGAAAATCTTGTTGGTTGCTCTTAAAACGGGAGAAACATTGTTTGGAAATTTCCATTCTGATGCATTTGTGATCCTGCATTAAGAGTTGTGGCACCCATATAGCAGATAATTTTTTCTATCCAATTCCACTGGTAAAATGTGATACCCCCATTCAGATGACATCCATACAGATTCAGTGAATTCTTGTATTTACAGTCGGCAATCCTCCATACCATTTTATGCCTTTTTCACTATTTCTGGGGTAGTGGCAGATTGAGGCTGACCACCACATGGATCATCATCTAAGCTGTCCCGACCAAACTTAAACTCGTTTGTCCACTTGGCAGCAGTTAAATATGAAAAAGCTGAGTCCCCCAGAGTGTTCTGAAAGTCATCATGAATTTCCTTTGCTGTCATACCTTTCTTAATGAATATTTAATCACTGATTGAATCTCAATATTTTCCATCTTCACAAATCACTAGACGGGAACAACAGAGAGGCATCTGCAACACATCTCTCCCCAGAGCACTGAGGTGTTACGCATTTACTCATAAAAGATAACTTAATACTTTGAAGGAAACTCATTGCACTAGCGCTGACATCTGATGGTGATTCTGAGAACCTTTCAAACTACCCTCGTACATTCTAGTGAAAGAATAACAACAAAAGCAAGAGTGAGGTGAACACTTCATCACGTCATTAAATTTAGGATGCTTAAAAATTTATGGAAATGGATTAATGGAATACAGAGTAAATAAAAAGGTTTACAAGCAGATGACAGGAAGCTTTTTTATGGACTGTATTGAGAATTGGAATATTAGCATTGATGCTTGCAGATCAGCAATCGCAAACGATAGTAAATGCTGCATTTTCATCTCCACTGGCACCAAAGCTCTGAGAAAAAACTGAACCTATCAAGGAAGTACTTGAAATTTGTGTCATTTATTCAGTCTTTTGTATCTGATGTTTTGGAATTGATGACTGAATTCAGTCAATGCAATTGTATCAAAGTGGATGCTCATGTAGCCACCACAATGATCTTAACATATAGTGACATTTTAGATATCACCAAATCAAGTGTAACACATCAAAGTAGTGATAGCAGTGATGACAAAATGTTGGCTTTCTTTTGTGCTGTTGATGTCCATAGGAAATCAAAATATGTGCACCGATTTTTGGAAACTCTGGCCAAGGGAGACAAATTGCATGAAATGGTTGTTGATTTGGGCCATTTTTGTGAAGTATAAAATACCATAACATTAAAACATAATGAATTTTTAGTTAAAAAGAGGACTTAAAGATGGTAGAATGATCCTTTTATCATTGCAACTGCATTAAAGTTTGTTTGTATTGTTAAAATCACAGTCTTCACAATCAATCACAAAGACTTCCATGAGTCAATTGGCTTATGAAATTATAGTGCTTTCATAATGCACGTATATATGACTAAGTGGATGCTGCCACAGTATCCATTCTTTGTTCAGTGCTACTTTTACACTTAGTCATTTACACAAATGAGTGCAGTTATTTGAGATAATTTGATAAATTTCATACGAATTATTTTCTCATCATAGAACAATAATTTCAAATTTATAAAAAATTTATTTTGAAATGTGAGGCACAAGGATTTTTAATGGTGCTTTCATTCATCCAAAAGTCCTTCATTCTGTTGAGACAAAGTTTAAAACAAGGAAATTCCAGTAGTAAGTAACATTGCTCAGGCCAAGGGAAGTAACAGAGCATACTTTTATAATACTCAGTTTTGTTGCAAAATAATGAGAATTCCCAAGTACATAATATATCTGACTTTTTGCGCAAAGTGTGAAATCATTTGCATTTGTAACTTCAATCTACAAGAGGCTAAGTAATAGGAATGATATGTAATGATAATTTTTTTTAGGTCCCTGGATGGAGGGTCATGGACCTGGGCCAAGAGGTTTCCATCCTGGCTATGATGATCCAGAGATGTTCTATGGCAGAGAAGGTGGACGAGGTGGCAATTACCCATTTGAGCCTCCGCATGGCATGGAAGGTTGGGATGGTTGGGGAAAAAGAGATGGTGCAAGAGGTCCACATCATGATGGGGGCAGGGACGGGAGATTTGGTCGTGAGCCCCCCCGAAGGAGAGATGAGGGTGGGAGTGGAGTTGAAATGAAGGAAATGCCCCCTCCCACTCCCACCTCCACTCCATTACCTGTAGGGGGTACCCCCCAGCAGCCCCCTTCATCTGCAGACACTGGGACACCAAAACAAAAAAGAGGAGAGAGGACCCGACCATCTCGCTGGAGCAATGCTTCCCCTAAAGAGGAGACTTCAGAGGTGGCTCCTGATGAGAAGAGCAATGAGAGTAATCCAGTCAAAGAGAGTGAGGAAGAGGTGAAAGGAGAAGAAATAGACTGGAAAAATGACAGTCCGGAAGAGGCGGTTATTATAATAGAGGAAGTCAGGCCTGCATCTGTTGAGAAAAGAAGTTCCTCAAGAGAATTAGAGTTGCAGGAAGAGAGTGAGGCAGAAGGGAAAGAAATTATTGATTGGGAACATGGTGGTGAAGAAGAAGGGGTGATGATAGACAAGGAAAGTTGTCAGGACATGTGGGATTGTGGAGATGAGATAGAACAAGATGATTGTACAAGATCTGAGGATAATAATGAGTCTAAGGATACAAACATTTGTGAAGAGGAAGAAAAATGAGGTATTTTAAAAAGTGCAATTACCTTCCGAGTGTTGCTATTACATATGCATATGTACAAATGTCAGGGAAGGAAGGAAACATCCTTGGATAACTTCACTTCATATCCAGTAGTTTCAATCTTCATCTTCTCAAAAGTGGCTTATCATTGTGTGCCCTTGCATGATTTGTGTGGTCTGTTTCTTACTGGTGAACACAGGAAGGAGTGATAATGGAATACAATTTAGGTTATCTTTTGTCATATAACTTTGCGTTCCCTAGTCTTTTGTGTGGTGTGCTTGTCGAAAGGTGAAGTGGTAATTCTAAATTTCTCGATGAGATCATTGTGTGGGCTTTTTAAGTGAATGGTACTTGAGTTTTTACCTATGACATCAGATAAGGACACTAGTCATTAAACATAAGAAATATATTTGAAAAATTTAAATTAACTTCCAAAAACACCAACAATTGAAATTTCAACGTTGTGCAGGCACAATGCTAAATAAATGAAATTTTATATTTTTATAAAAATCTGTAGTGATTTTATCTCAATTCAACAGAAGTCTCCGAGAGTGAACAAGTTTCATTAAGAGCAAGGGAAAACTTAAATTTCTTGAGAACTCTTCAGTTAAAAGTCATTGCTAGTGGAGGTGGAGTTTTGAAATGATTTACGGCAGTTTAATTTTCTCCCTCATAAACCCTCGCTTCTTAAAGCACACACACTCCAAAAGGTAAGATGTTTGACTCCAAAAAGCACCACACTCCCTGGACAGCACCACTGTTCCTGTGTTCACGGACTGAGCTTACGAAGCACTGAAGGGATGATGGATAGCACGAGGAGATTGGAACTCGTCGCTTGCACTCAAATAGAGTGACAAGTGCAAGGTACTGTGGACCACACATGTGATCATTGACTTGCTGACTTTTCAGTGTTTTCTTCCTCACCTACTTAAATGAACAGGAGTCATCCCACAGACTTGTGGGAATTGATTACCGCCATCTTGATCATGTATCTCAAAAAGTAGAGGAAAGGTAATTATACATAGTGACTATTGTGTAAACAAGAAACTGAAGAAATAGCGTGAACAGTTTGTTTCCCATGTTTTGATGTGCCCACTCAAGTAGGTGGCTGCTAAGAATTATATACACGCCATCACATTTATAGGTCTATAAAATTGTATGTTACTAGTGTTGATGTAATTCAACCGTGATGATAGCAGTGGGGCTAACAGAGCTGCTATGCATGGTGTAATCTCTAGCATTTTGTTTAAAAGCCACTTCATGTGTTAATTATTGTTAAATATCATAATTTATACCTTAAAATGTTTTATTTCCATTATGTAAATAATTTTACTTAAAATGCTATCATTCTTCTCATAAATTGTCGTTTAGGCCTCAGAAACACAAGTTGGTTTTGAAATATTATTGGGAAACTCCCTTTAGTTGACCCATTTAGATACTTCTGTCAAGGAATAATTTGACAACTGTGTAACAAATTAGTTATATATATAGTTGTTTCATTTTATATTCTTTTCACAATGACTAGTTCTTGTACTTTTACATATTTATATTGGTAAGGGATTGGAATCTCTGTCATTTCATGTTAACTATTAAATACAGCTCATTGTGATTAAATGAGATCAATTTAATATTCTTTGGTCCTCATTGTACAGTTTTGATTTATGTATCTAATAACCATTACGCATTACTGGAGAAGCCAAATGAAGTCCTTGGGTGACCCTGATACAATTGACAGTTACAATGATTGCTAATAATCATAATGAAAGTTCCTTTTGTCAGTTGAAAAGCTCTGCAAAAATATCTTGTGTCTGAGGCCTAAAATTATTTTCTTATACTAGTAGAAATTTACATCAGAATGATTATAATAATGCGATTAGGGAAATGTAGTTTTGCTTTTGATAAGCTGTTTTATTTTTATGACTGAAGATTGATAATTTCATTTAGAAAATTTTCATTTTAGTTCTTGGTATGAATTACAACCTGCCTTGACTAAATGAATTAGAAATTGTCCTTAATAGGGTATAACGTTTATTGGTAGCATTTTCAATGTAGAATTAAGGTGTGCATTGTTAAATAAAGGTGTTCAATAATAAGATAAACTTAATCCATTATTACTAGCAGTAACTTTTCAATCAATATTTCAAATGCGCCATAAAAGCTATGCAATAACAATTACTTTTTTGGTTTTTATTTTCAATTAATGCTTATTTTAAAAATATTTAAATCTTCCATTTTTGTTTTGCTTAATATTTCAGATCAAATAGTGTATCTCTGTCATCAGTACCAGGATATGTTAACTGCACACTGATTTTTTAAGTGCCAACACATTTGTATTGCAGTAGCAGATAATGTTTTCTAAATTAGTATATTTTTTCCAATGAGAGATCATATTTTATCTCCCAATTCATATGCAACAATTCAATGTAAAAATACATGGTTTCAAGTGTTGTTATCATTATATCCTCTACATTATTTTCCTGGATTGGCTTCTCCTTGGATACAAAATGGAATCCTCTACATTAACTTGGCTTCTAATTAATTGTGATGATAAGTCTTCTTACAGTCATTTATTCAGTAGGCAATAAAAATCAAGCTTAGTGGAGAGAGAAGCTCCTGTAAAAGTGTAACAGCAGTAAATTTGAGTCATATATTTTTTCATTGAAATTAATTCTTGTTTTCATTTTTTAGATTCTAGCGCAAAGTACAGCATCCATTTAAATAAAAGGTTACTGCCATCTTCATTTTACTATAAAGGTGAGCCCCAATGAGGGTTACAATTATTGGCTTTCGATAGTTCGATAAATGATTAGTCAGTTTCTTCAACTATTACATTTAACTTGAGAGATTTCTAAGAAATAAATTAGATGGTTTCTGGTTCAACTTGGTTGAAGTTCATGTTCATGGAATGAAGAACACAATGGAATTTCCACGATAGTGGAAAAATACACAAGTGTTCTTCATTCCATGAAAGGAATATAAAAGTTTTCTTTGATTGTTTTAATGTCTATGTACAGCACTCATTTCCTCTCAAGTTATCCCTTGTGTGACTCGAATTATTCAGTCTTTCTATGTAATTTCCAAATAGTCTGAGATTATTTTCTATTTCCTTTTCGAATAAATGTTGAATTCATAGCTCTTAAAGAGCTAAATGATTTCATATAATAAAAACTAGTTGAACAATAAGAAATTTATGCAGTGAAACTTGGCTGTAATTATTATAACAATACTAATAATTTTCAGCTGATAGCCCATTTAATAATTTTATAAATATATTACAGAAAGCTACTCTAAATGTCCCCAGCATATAGCTTTACTGAGAGATCCTTTTCACATGATCATAAATTAAACAAGATTTTCTTACACTGATTTTATTATATTTTGTTCCAGTATATCAATTTATCCATGTCTCAGCTCAACTTTGAACCAATCCGTCAATTTTGCTTTCACACAGAATTTATAATTGCAGTAATAAGATCATGGTAATCTGTCTCTGCTGACGTTAGAACATGTCTCGTAAGGTAAATATTATTTCTTCTGTTGTTGTGATCATTTAATAAGACAGCCATTTCAGTTTCAGTTCTTCTTAGGTTAATTTCCTACAAAAAAGTGAAGTTATCAAAACCTTAGAACCATCATCAAAATTTCACTTTAATAATGCTAAGCTTAGTTGTTGAATAACTTGTAACTCACCCGTAATTTGGATATACCATTTCTTAAATCATCATCTGCTTTATTTCTTATTATTCCATCTTGTTCATCAGGGATGTCATCTATATCAGGTACTACCTGAAATTCAAAGTTTGTACTTAACGCAATAAATTTCAAGGTTTTTGAATAATGTCACCTTACAAATTTGAAATGGAAATGCCTAAAAACCAGCTGCCATTAATCCTAGTTTTTCAAGTTACCTAGGTAAATATCGATTAAGTCATACACACCTGCAATTTCTGAATGGAGGGTAAAGCCTGATGAATTTTTAGCAGTGAGCCAGATGCCGAAATAATGGATGCTAATGAGTCGAGAACTTGTGAAGCAGTGTAACGACGAACTGGGTCCAGCACCAGAAGATTAACAATCAGGGAAACTGCATCATCTGTCACACGGCCATCTCTGTTGGTAACCAAGAGGATGACAATTATGCCTTAGTCGGTAATGAATTCAAGGATCATTTCAGTTTTGGACTGAAGGATTTTTAGTGTTATGGTCATTGTCATGAGCTTGATGTCTTTTGCGACAGAGTGAGGATAAATGGAACAACATTCAGAGCAAGGCTCTGGTGATCAGAAGAAACTAGTATGCAATTAAAGCAGAGGAGGAAAGCATAAGTTTATCGGTAGCCTGGGTAAAACTGTATGCCTAACTTTTGTTTTATTTTGTGCGTGCTATTCTGAGAGATATCAGTTTAACTTAAGTCTGCATGAAGGCCTTAACTGCCATTGGGCTTGTATGAGTAATGATCATTTCCTACCACTTTTATTCTTACTGATTTTTCATCAAAAAAGCTCCAATTTATTAAGAATGAACTAACATAACTACATTGCTTAATATTATTACTTTATGCAATAGTGTGAGGCATGTAACTACTTCTATGCCACCAAGGAAGATGTTTCTTCCTTATTATTGTTTTAAATTCATACTCATTTCAGTAATCTTAACATGATAGCAACAAGTTGGGCATCATATGTAGGGTTTTCCCAAGAATCATGAGTCTTGTACAAAAACAAACAGCTTTTTTCAATGTTAGCATACAATGTTCACTACAACATATTAGTTCTTGCTTTTATCAAGGCTAGTGATAATATGTCATTAGATTTCATATACATGCATGTTATCCCCTAGTTTTAAATGAAATTATTTTTTCTTCAAAGGTACATGAATAATGACATTCCATTTTGAAGTGAAAAGAAGGGAACTGACTAAAACTCATAAGAAACAATGCCATTTTAAAGCACATCTCAATATTTTCAAGTTTTGGGTCTGAGCTTTTAAATGTGAATATTCTAATAGCACACACTACAAATATCTAGAACAAAAATCCATCCTAGATCTAGGTGCCGATTAAATTAAATCAATCTTGGTAATTCTATGAATTTCTTCTAGCTGTCTACACTGACAAAATGTATGCTCTTCCCTAATATAATTTTATCCTATTATACGTCCACAGTTATACAGTTTCAAGAAAAAAATATTGTGGATATAATGTCTGACATTCATTCGAATTCCAAATGTTTCTTTTGGTATAAAATTTAATAAAAGAGCTAATAGAAACAAACTTGTGGCTGAAGCATTTCCCAAGTTCAAGGGTGGATGTTCTAATTGTCTTCATTAAAAATTACTCTATTTGTTAGAATTTACAGTAATTTCTACTGATTTTTTTTTGCAAGTAGTAGGAAGTATTTGGTCAGAAATTAGTGTAACCATAAATGGCCAATGAACACAGAAAAACTTAACAGAATGGGAAGATGTGTTATTATTTCACAGGGATTAATTAATCATTTTTTTAATATGACAGGCAATTTCTAATTTTGTTGGCAGGTCATACTGCTAGTTAACCCAGGGGTATTAGAAGATGTGATGCAATATTTTTATGAGAAAATCGAGGGAGCCCTAGAATATTTTGTTATACAAGGATGGAAAAAACAAAGTTATGTAGTTTAAACATTCAATAATATAACTTTAAAAATTCAAACAAATGCAATATTGATAACACATTTTCCAGTCTTTTCTGCACCATAGGAGGTCAATATAAATATATTTTTTTTATATTTTAAATCCAAAATTAAATTATTTTACATTAAGCATTAATGAGATTAAAATAGCTATCTTTACGTTTTATGAGAGGGAAAGAAAGCAACTTAATTAGAAATTTTGCACTGGGTAGAAATAATTAGTGACGTTTAAAATATAACGAAGAAATTTTGAGTTAATTCGTGCATACAATTGGTAATGGCAAAAAAAAAGAAAGAATGCAAGGTTGAAGTAAGTGGAAAAAAAGGAGCAGTGGTTCCTGAGCCTCTAGGTTAGCAAAATCTAAAGAAAATCCTTAAAATCACCAAATTAAATGTTGATGTAAGGTGATTAAAAACTTACTTTGAACCAAGCCTTAAGGACTGTAAAATGAATGTTTCTCACGTTTCCATAATAATAAATTCTTATGTATTTTCTCCAAACCAATATTTTAACAATGTCCCTTGAGTAAATGGCAGCACATATTTCAAAACTATGCAAGCGAGTAGTATGTTACCTTCAAAGTTACCAACCTTCAACCTTCCAAATTGATATTCACGGCCTTATTGTTTTCTTTATAATTAATAACATACTGTTTTCATAATTCTACCAATTTAATTTCTCTTGGACTATTTTCATATTTTAACTTGGTTAGTCATGATTGGTAGTTCCAATTGTAATAATATAAATAATTGATATATTTAATTAATTACATTCATACCCGAGAGACTATTAGTAATTTCTGAACAAAATGGCTTCCGGTGTAACTTCATGAGATTATACAGTGAAAAGAATTCCGCTATTCCATATTCAGGATTTTGTTTCATGGCAATACAGCATCAAGTGAAACTAAAGAATTCAGTATGGGCCATTGGGAATTAGTATAAACCTAGGCCTTGGAATAAAATTTTCTGTAGAATTACAAAGTTTGTTATGTGTACTAACATTCGTGTACTTTTACACATTTATATTGGCATGAGATTCTCATTGTGATCAAATGAGATTAATTTCCTTGGGTCCTCAATGTACTTTTGATTTGTGTGTCTAAAAAGTATGGTAACAAAGTTTGTTATGGGCACTTTCTAGATTAATAGTGTTATTTTTCATTAGATTCTGATGATCAACACCATAACATATAACTTGTTCATTTTTAAATATCACTAAAAGCAAGACAAAATACAGTGTTTAACTACATTTTGGCCTACCTCCCCAATTCATGACGTTCTTTTTGCACTGTTATGACTATAGAATTTGAAATTATTAAAGTTAATAATGTTTTTAAAGCAGTAGTTATTAATTGCCCATTCAATGTTAATTACAAAAATCATAAACAATTTCTCCTTAGCTTCAAAATTCCTACATATATTTGATTCCCGTAAGTAGTAGCATACTGGTTATCCGGCTAACATCAGAGGTTAGGCAAGTTTGCAATCATCAGGCCAGCTGAACCTAGCCTGACCTGCAAAATTTAATTCAATCTGTGCCCATTTGCTTAATGCTAATGTTATTTGAAAAAAACATCAAACACCATGCAGCAATAAGATAAAATAAATTGAAAGACAACAATTAGAATGATACATCACGTAGTCAATTGAGATCTCAGTATGATTGAAAAAAAGTCCACAATTTAAACAGAAATTCACTCAAGAATGTACTCCTTCAGAAAACAAGATTATACATAAACCACCTAAGCCACCAGTTGATCAATGAACCTGTAGCACTTTCATCACCATTAAGATACATCATTGTAACAACTTCTACATTTGTTTTCTGACTAAACTTCATGCACCACTTTCTTATTTTCCAACATTCGGCTTTCGAACATATCATATACTCATAAAGTCTGAAAACATGTGGCCTCCCTTTGGATAGCATGAGGTCACCCTGATTCTCAAATTCCCCTTTTTTCGTTGTTGCTCCAACTGATGGCAAATACTTTAAATTGCATATTAATTTTTGGGCAACCATGGTTATTTATGGAAAGTTACAGCTCTCAGGATTAGCTTATAGTATAAGACTACCTAATATACTCGATAAAGTTCTCACAGACAACTGATGTAATTCACCTGGGGGTGGACAATTTAAACCAATAATTACTAAAAATTAAATTTAACAAAGAAATTGAGAGAGAGAACATTACATTGCAAACAGGATCCATTGTATTGAAATGTAATGAAATAATTGACTTTGTAATTCCACACACTTTATTTAAAAATTTGTTTTTTAAATAAAGTGTGTGGAATTACAAAGGCAATTATTTCATTACATTTCGATATGTTATGCAAATTCCACAAAGTTACGCCAGAGACAACAAATTTTTTTTAGGATCCATTGTATTTAATGGTCTAATATAACCTTCATATCTGCTTCTGGAGGCCATCCTATTAGACTCCACTTTCCGTCAACAGCCTAGCAATTGTGACCCTTCAATCATTTGAATATCATAATAACTTCAAGCATTATAATTTGCATGCACTGAAAACCCTTCCATCATTAAAATTATTCTAGAATCCAGCACTATGCATGACAAAATAAAATAATCTTTGATACAAGATGTTTGCAGTGTTTTCTCTCAAAAATCTCTTTGGGATAATCCACTGCATATCATTTATTGTAACTCAAAATTTCGTTCTTCCTATTGATAATGTCATCAGGAGTTGACGGAAGAGTTCATTTATGCCCTTTATTTGTCACCTGTATGTCTCACTGAGATAGGTGTTGCTACACAATGGCCATCTCCATGAGGCAGTGATGCTAGCCAGTTGCTGATTTGATCACACAAACACAACTGACCACATAGCTTGCATTCTATGGAGAGCCAGGGTTGAGACCAGATGTAGGGCATTAAGGAAAATTAGACACATGCTGCCAGCAGTGAAAAATACTATTTCTACTCCCCAAATGGAAGGTCTATATGAGATTCTGATTACCTGTGACTCAAGCTATGTGAGATAAAACAGGCGATTAAGATTGGGCTGAGGGAGCATAAAACAATTGTTCAGGAAGCAGTCAAGATAGACAAATAGCCATTAATTTCAAGAGGAAAGATGGTTATCAGCTCAGTGCTGCGTGAAAGAAGACAGCTTGCAACAAACATAAGGGTGACAAAATAATATAAAACATTATTAGTTTTTTCAAACACTTCTAAGGTAAGTACAATAAAATCATTAGGAATAAATAATGGTTAAAATATATAGAAATATTTACAACAAAATTCTCCAAAAAAATGGTATGTTTATACCATGCAGTCCAACTTTTTGAAAAATATCAATGGGCATTGTGTAAACTATTCAAGAAAAAATATGGTACATGATATTTATTAAGAAAATATTGTTATAATTGAAAGAGAGCTTTAGTTAAAATATAGTGAATACGTCTATCATGTACATTGTGAATGATAAAAATAAAATTAAGTCTCTTTCAATAAAATTGCTTTGTTTTGACAACCCTTATTTGTAACTAAATTTCTTTTTGACATGGGAAAACATATTGCTTTTCCATTCATATAAGATGTGAAATATGGCACATATGCTAAAACTATATGAGATCACTGTAATGGTACAAAATTTTATAGAAGGATTTATAACTATAAACATCAAGGAATAATATTCAGTGCATCTTCCATTTTCAGTCAATAGGTGAATAGCCATGGTAGGAAAGCTATACAACAACAAAATAACTTCTCAAATTGTGAAAAAATATATCTTACTTAGGAATAACATAACTAGCTGTTTTAATCTTTGCGAAAAGTTGTGATGGGCTGGGGTCATAAAAAGGGAACTGGCCATAAAGCATGGTGAATAAAACCACTCCAAGTGCCCACATATCAGAAGGCTTGCCTGAAAAAACAAAAAAATTGGAATTTATCACTGAAAATAAGTAGATATACTTATTAATATTATTAAATTCTACATTAAAACTATCACACTCCTAAAACCTAAAAAATTGAATCGCTTGCTTAAAGTGACAAAGAGTATATCTTTTTTGTTAACTGTAGTTGAAATTTAATGAATTTGAAACAAAATTAACCTACATATGCACATTCATTCAATTGTATGTAGTTGAAAGGAATTGAAATAGTATTTTAAAAATCATAGTTGTGAGGCCACTTTCTATTGAACATTTAAAATTAATACAGATGTAACTTAAATATTTAACTTAATGCTCATTAATTACTTCTCCAGTTACCTCCCTAATGACTTTTCTATGGGTCCATTCCATATTTTCATTCATACACTAGCTACCTTCTAGCATACTCATTTATACATTTCCTCAATAATTAGTCATTGAGATTATGTAGTGGTTGTTTGTTATCACGGGAGGCAATCAACAGCAGAAATAATTTGCACCAGAATGGAAAGGTAGGGCCTGTTGGGCTAGGATGTTTCAGGGAATGTCAGGGTATTAGCCAAGTCTTAAGGAGAGGCACCAAGGGGTCCACAATTTAACATCTCATCTGAAGGATGGTGTATGCACTTCAAAATGCTCTCCACATAGCACCCCAAGTAGGGGGATCAGGATATCACTGAAAAATCTGGCCACCACCAGGGCTGGAACCCAGGCCCTCGAGGTGAGAAGCCAGTACATTGGACAGCACACCATCCCAATCCCCCGGTGATTACTCGAGTAGAAAACAAAGTATTCTTGGAACCTATATTATATGCTACTGCAATCAGTAGTGCACTGTAACAATTAATACTATAGATACACTATAACACAGGTATATTTACATTTTTTTACTTATAATTATTATATTTGCCAGAATAATTCTTGGTGTTCTTATCAGAAGGGCATAAAATACTGGTAGTATAGCATAAACAAACCCAAATGCGTATTGCAATAGTTATCCTCTCACTTCTGCTGCAACCAATGCTGTATTATAGCGTACCATTCCCCTTTATTTTATCAACATTTTGACCTTAAAAAATGTTTTGGCTTGCATAATAATTAGCAGATTCCAATCAAATATTTTAGTCAAAAAAAATTAAAAAGATGAGAAAATTATTTTTATAAATATCCTATGAGTTCATGTTTACATAATATCAGCACTCAAAATTTCATAACATGCTGTGGCATACAATAAATGCCAGTCTGAGCAGCATCCATTTATATTATTTCAAATGAATAATTGGTTGTTAGACACGTGACTTCATGGAATTGACTTATCATAAAGGGTTCAAATGGATGACCTGATGGTACTCCCAAGTATATAGGCAGTCTCCACACATTTGAGATTAGGTAAATAAAGGTGAAAGTTTTCATTATGTTGGTATTCAAGGGCTAGCAGGCACTTGGACTGTGATAATTTTGTCACTCTGAGTGGCAGGAATGCCTATCAGTCAATGCAAACAAAATTAACATTTTTGAACCTCCAACAATTGAATTTATATAATATGGCAATAAACTGTACCTTGGGCATTCATTGCAACGTGATTCTGATACATACCATATTCAGGGATTCCACTATACTAATGTTCACACAATGAAGCCACAGTATACCAATACTATGGGCATGATTATCACATATGTTAGTTAATCTGGAGCTATGGGGTGACAGATGCCATCAATGTAACTGATGCCTTGTATAAGAATATTTCTCAGTAGATAAAATAGTCACGAACTTTTCCTCAAATATGCCCATTGCTTCAACTAAATTACACTATTCTAACAATCATCCATGTTGCCCCAATATAAAATTCCTCAACCACGAGTCTATTTAGTTAAAAAATAATTTTTTATTCTTTTATGAATGATCATTTTTGCCTCATTAAGATATCGAGTGATTCAGTGTTTTTTTTCAGTTTGGTTATGAGTATATCTTTGAAGATTTGCATCAATCGCCAGTAGTATTGCCTCCATTAATGCCTACACAAACAACTGATATTCCTGAGAACCTTTTGCCATTTGCACCTTGAATAGGTATATATGTTAGAATTTTTGAGCAAGTATGAACCAAAAAAACAAACAAGAAATTCCATTAATGTTCTGAGCTCATGAAGTCTTAAATTAACTAACCACTTTGAATATCTTGGCATGTACTCTCCATTGTTATACTTACAACCCAAAATTTTTCAAAGTTTATCCAGAACTTGACCTGGCTTTGTATAAGAGCTTTAAGTACCTAAAGCTTAACAATCATTTAAAGGGAATAGTCCTAATCAAAAAAATAAATATTTAATCAAAATAAAGCAAAAGGAAAAATTCATGGAAATCAAAAAGCAGCCCAGCAAAGCATTTCAACTCATGAGATACCAAAATTCAAGTTCCTTATAAAATGCCTCGCCCAAAAACTATGAACATGGATATGAGAACGTGTGTATGTGTGAGAAAATCAACAGTGCACAATCACACACGCTCACAGACAAACATATATACGTGGACTGTGCAATAAATGCGCAAACTGGCGGCCATAATGCATACTATGCCCACTAGCGGCACTAGTTGCCTGAGACACAATGAGCCATCTGTGCTTGGCGGATCTTCGAGTTGTGTGTATGGTGCCAGTTATGTTAGTTTCTGTTGCCCTTGTGTTGGTGTAGGCCCTACTGTTGGTTGAAAATGGAATTTGATGAAATCACGGAGCAACGAATCAACATCATGATTTTTGGTGAAGTATAGAAAAAGTTATGAAGAAATTACTGAAATGCTGACAGCTGTTCATCGTGATAATGCTCTGAAGAAAACATCCATTTTCAAGAGGATGAAGCGTCTTAAAGATGGCTGACCTGATACCACCGATGATGCCAGAACAGGATGATGACCTTCAACCACCTGTGTTGATGACAACATTGATATTGTGCAGTCCCTTGCCATTACCGATAGTCAAAAAATGTTCCAAATGATAGCTGATGTACTGAATTTAGGAAAATCAACAGTGCCCACTACTTTAACCAAACATGATGGATGGCTGCTTCACCATAATGCACCTGCACATTCAGCACTGAATGTTCCCCAGTTTCTGGCAAAAAATTCAATCACCATCCTTGATCATCCTCCTTATTCGCAAGCTATTTCCCCAGCCCTGCGACATTCCTATTCCCAAAATGTGATGAGAGGACATAACTAGGAAGATGTGGACACAATAAAGCAAGAAACGATGAGAAAACTAAAAAGCCTTACTGCCGAGGACATCCAAGGGTGCTTTAAACAGTGGTAAAGAAGATGGAATAAGTGCATAGCAACAAATAGAGACTTCTTCGAAGGGGACAAAATCGATGTAGGCTAAAATTTACAAAATGAAGTTTTTATGGTCTAAGTTTGTATATTTATTGTACAATGTAATATGTCAATTGCTCCCAGGAACTTTTTGGATGTTCATGTTTATTAAATGAAGAACATAATGTATCTTTCCACTGTTCTTTATTTACGAACCACTTGTTTCAACGCTTAAGCGTCAGTACTAGTTCTACGTAAATAAAGAACAGTGGAAAGATACATTGTGTTCTTCATTTAATAAGTGTAATATGTATTTATAAGCACATACATAGTATGTGTGGCTGAAATTCTATTCCCTCCATTATCTATTGACATTAAACTCTGTTGATGTCTAGGTTCTGAGATATGGCTGATAATATAACAATTTATAGACATCAGAAATGTTCATCTTTAAACAGAAAAATTGATATGAATATCACAAAATGGTTTCATGTCATTACCTAATGTCTAATTCCACCCTAAACCTGAAATCTTGGTTAAAATCTCAGAGAGCCAAGACCCCTTCTCAGACCAAGAATACCTCAAAATTCATGGACTACAGAAAAATGTTTCAATATCACAAAAAAGAAAATACTATTTGGGGAGTTACCTCTAGTTTTTCATTTGCTTTTCTGATCATATTTTACAGGGACAAAAAGTTATGCTATGAGAATGAAGTCTTTAATCTTCTTTACCAAGATAAGGTTTTCCTCGTAAGACATCTGGTGATATATATGCTGGTGAGCCTTTCTGATCCACTAGTAGGTCTGTTTCACTCCCCAATTGTTTTCCCAAGCAGAAATTTGTCAATGTCACAGTCAGATTTCTGCGATTTACTACGATGTTTCCAAGTTTAAGGTCTCGATGAACTATATTTTTCTAAGGAGAAAATTTGAAGAATGAAAATAAATTTCCTCATTATTTTTATTAGTTATTGTAACAATTAAAACATTAATTCAACTGGCTTATACATAATATTAGTCCCTAAATATGTTCAGGCATATAAATGCCTGTCTGCATAAACCTTCAACTGAAAAGTTAAGAAATAAAACCAATCATGTGAAATGAAGAAAAATAAGTTCCAGAGCATATGACTACAGACTAAAGAAAATTCATACTCATAATTCATTCCTTGACAAAATTTTCAATAACTTTTTAATTTCTAATCTATCAATTATCTTTTCTTTCTTAATGATGACGAGTCATTAGGTCTAATTTTTTTCATAGACATGACACTTTCTGTAAAAATAAAGTAAAACAGAGTATCCAGCTACCCTTGAAAACAAGAAAGGAAAAATATTTCAAAAAGCACTGAATTGAATATTAAAACCTGTAATTTTGATGCATTTATACTTTTACTGGCTCACTAGTAGAAAAGAGAAAAATATATAAACAAAATCACAATTTTCTGTTGTTTTATTTCATAGATAAATGAATATATATAAAACTATATATATATATATATTTATATAACCATCCATTATTATATTATCACATGCAGCAATTTCCTGTCTGTGTATATAGTTAAATCCCTTCAATTTCAAAACAAGATATTTCATACATCCATCTATTTTAATGCTGTCACATATAAATACATCGAGAATACTCATTTAATTGTTTACTGCTGAGCATTGAAATTTTTTGTCTCCTTAGTTAAGCTAAAAAGAGACGTTTTACAAGTGATTTGGTGGAATATCATGATTAATTGAAAATTGGCAATTTTCTGTAAAATAAAGAACTTTTCCAGGCATTTATTTAGCGGAAAATTGCCAATTTTTAATTAATAAAACTTAGTTAAGCTTTTATTTAAATTTGCTAGAAATATGAGCCAATTATAGGTCCTAAGAATCTGATGACCAAAATTTTTCATGCTTGCTTTCCTGCCAACAGCGATTGTATTACTTGAGATATTAAAGCAAGAAGGCATAGGACATTTTTGACAATGCAGAAAATGCACAAGTTGTCACAGTTGTACAGCAATACTGACTTTGAAATAGATTAGAGATTGAAACTTGAGGTAGATCATTATGGCCACAAGTTCATTATTATTAAAAAGTAGATGAGCAGATGAAAATTGATATGCATGATACAAGTAATTTCCATTTCATGAAGAGGTAATTGTAGACAAATATTTTTTCCTGCCATATGGTAATCAGAACTGTCAGGAATTTTATTTTTATATTCTAACAAGAACTTAGTCGTTAAATCAAACTTACAGCATGAAGGTCCCTGAGAACCTTCACAGTGTGATAGAAAATAATCAGGGCTTCTCGTTGAGGTAATTTTCTTTCTCTAATAACATGGTGTTGAAGATTAATTAAAGGAGCTGGTGGCCTTGATGGACAAAAGTCATGGGCCCAAAGGCAATCCAACACAAGGCACAGGCGTACATTTGCCATTCCTGTATAAACCCTCTGTACAGTACTGTTTGAACTGACTTCATCTCGCTCTTCCAAGGCATAGTCCTGCAATGAAGGAAGAAATCTACACTGGAATCAATATGAAAGCATTAATTTGAATGCATATTAATTAGAATAGGAATAAAGACAGTTGCCAAGGAATGGAGAAGAGACCTGCAGTAATCCCATCTTGGTAATGATAATTGCTGTAAACAGTTCATTTCAAGTAAAACATTCATGAACCATTATGCACCAAGGTAACTGAATCTAATCATTAAATCAAGTGTATCTCTAATGAAGACTGATGAACACCACTTAACTTATGCCACGCATTTACTGTCAATTTTTACATTATCTTTGTTGCCAGTTTTTCAGCCTCATATGCAGAGGACAAGGCAGGGAGAATTTCAAAATATCAGGCAACCAGACGTCTAATACTTCGTCTTCCATGCGTTTCAATTGTTTTTTATTAGCCAATCTGTCAAATCACTTCCATTACCCTGGTTAAAGTTAGGATTGGGTTGGCTCATCAGGTTCTAATTTTTACCCATATTTCCGGTAGCTAAATGCTTATCCACTACGCTATCATGATCCCTTACCAGTTATTAGGAGTTGGCAACTTACATATAAACAATCCGTATCAAGTCTTTCACTTACATGATGATAGATGACAGCTCCATCACACACTAATGACATATAGGGGGCAGCAGGCATTTTAAACTTTGAAATTATTTTATACTTCGCTATCAGGTTGCAGTACCATCGCCATTTTCAGGGGTGGGCATTGCAACCTTTCAAATTTACTAGAAGAAACGTACAAATTTCATTTAATTCAAAGTACAAATTTAACGAAGAACTAATTATTTAAGACTGATATACATAAACTGTAAGTTCCTACTTAATGTGTCTGAATATGGAAATTAAATTGCTTATTAATTTTACCTATATTGTGATAAAGTTTGAGAATTGATCATAATGAGTCAACAGAAATGAGATTCTCAAGAAACAGGAAGGCTAAGATAAACAAGTCTGGGTGACATAAACTATAACAGGGACTCAAGTTCACCTATCTTGGAAGTGTTTCGGATCAAGAAGATCGAAGCAGTCAGGACTTAGAATAATTATGTTAAGTTAAAAATGACACAGTTTCAGGCCATCAGGCCACAGTTTCCATCATTATATGATGGAAATCTTTCATGGTGAAAGGAGACACTTTGCTCTGCCACATAGAATTTTTTCTTCATGATCTAGGTTTCATTAAAGCAAAGTGTCTTCTTTCATCATTAAGTAAAAATTTTTTACAAGCAGGCATTTATGTCAGATGCCTCATGTAAAGATACAAAGAAAAGATTAGTGAAAACTAATACAGAGTGTAGATCTATATTGCTCGGAAACTTGGTCATTTGGAGGATAGGCACTTAAATGTGGGTGTGTAGGTGAATAAGAGAAAATAAAATGGATGGAAAGGAAAATATACCAAGTTCAAGGCATGTTAGGGATGAGAGACTTGAAGGAAGGGAAGAGAATTGGGAGAAAGTCAAAGAAAGTAGGAGCTACTGAGAGGCCTTGGGAAGCTATGTTAATGGATGGGAGAATGCTGGGAAAGCAAGGCAGAGGTGGAAAGTAAAGGCATTTTCAATGGACTCAAGGGAGGAACAAAGTATACAGAGCAAACGAATGAATTATTTCAATGCATAGCATGGGGTTTCAGGCCATTTTCTGTCATGCCTAGTCGTGAGTAGGGCCAGTGTCTATCAAAAATCTACCCAAACCCCATTAGGTACTACCAATAAATAATATTTATGCTAGATAATCATATAAAGACTGTTTGACTTTCACCCATACAATCACATGCTTTGACTTTTTTGTATGTATTCTGGGGTTTATTCTTTAATATATTTATATACATGAGTAATTAACAAGTTTGCTTAAATGTCTAAAAATATCCTTCAATTTTAAAATAGTTTAAAGTAAATTTAATAAAATTTATCATGCATTGTGCATATTACTTTCACTGTAACTTGGTATTGAGCATTCCCTATAATGGATGGGTAAATAAACAATTAAGTCCAACAGCAGTGGGAAATAATAATGTAAAACAGACTAGAAAACTAAATGACCACTCTATTTACACAATATTTGTCAGTCACTATTGCTTGTATCACCATATGTCCTCACCAAGTCATAAGTAGTACAAAATTCTTTTTATGCCTTGCATACCTACAGGTTTAAAGGAACGATTTACCTTGAAAAAATCATGATGATGAATAACTCCATCTTGGTCCTTCAGTAGTGAAAGTATGGAGTGCTCAGTATGAAGCAGCATTTTTCCCTGCCTATCATCCTGAGTTTCTTCCTCAATATCCAGTTCACTAGCATCATCCATACAACCACCTTGGCCACTGAGTACTCCATCCCCTTTCCCTCGCAAAGTTAATATCTAGCGGTAGAAAAAATGTATAAATCTAAAATACGAGTTATACCTACGTTTTCCAACAGGACGAAATGTTTAAATGATGTTGATACCTTAAGAGTATAAAATAAGTCAGTTCCCTCCTTCCTGGCTAAACACTGAACAATACTTTGGACAGGTGATGTGCCAAGAGTTGGCCCCAATAGATATGGTCCAGCTCTCTTCACCAATCCACCTCGAACCGAAGTTCCTTCTGGTGGCACTGTAATGATATCAAAGAGTTGCTTATCTAATTTCTCCGTTATGAACACCAAATTTATGTACATTTCATCTTTTCTTACATGATAAAACACAAAAAATAGATTTTAAAAATAATCTTTGGTCGCGAAAGAACAACTTTGGCGAATAATAGGGCATTAGCCGTCGCGACTCGGTTAACTTAGATACTTTCGTACCGTACCCAACAAGAAAGCAGCCCTGGGATCGAAATCCAAGGAGACAATGCCGTTTGCTGAGCACGACAACGCAACCCTAGATTTTGGGCATAACCGCCAACCTTAGCAAGTGGCCATAAAGGGATACAAATTGAAATTATTACCTTCAAAGGCGTTTATTAATTTAAAAGCGCCAAATTTTATAATTGTGATATTGGAACACCTTTACTGCGAAGTGGGATCATTATTGAGTATCAAATTGATATATTTAAAACCGCCCGACTATCTGAAGTTAGATGACCACCGTGTCTTGTGCAACCTATTTCTAAATTTCCTAATATCGCTGTCGATGAACTTACATTCAAATTTTAATTTTTTCCTGAAATCTCTTTCTACACTTGGAGGTCTTTTTCTTATCTTGTCTTCATTTCTAAAGCGGCTCCCATTGTACTCCGGCACTTCTTGAACTTGGTTTTCAGTGTTACAACTACTCTTCGGGTAACCTAAAATTGGCAAATTTTAAATTCATGACGGAGGAACTAAATGATAAGGAAATATTCAATTATTTTAAGTATTACATTATCCCTTCCTCTTTGGTACTTACATGATTTTTTTGACGCAGACGGAAAGGAAATTATCTCTATATTATCAACAGTTTTAAAGGGCCCAACAGGAAGAATGTCCCCTTGAGCTTTTGTTTTACTTTCATCAGTGTTTAATTGCAGCTCCATTTTTAAAATAAGTACTCGGAGATATACGGCATCAACTGCAAACGTTGCTACTCGAATTATTATGGAAACATTTAATGAACATCTGATGTCTCCAGAAAGAAAAATGACGTGATGCCTGCACGAGCCTACACCAGTTCATCGTACACTAAGGGAATAGGTCATATTAAAAAGTAAATTCATAATAGCAGTGGCTAATAACGGTTTCTAAAATTTTAACTAATAGCTTAGTTTTCGACTTCCGTTCATGAAGCTAGGATTTTGAAGGCGCAACGAAAAACTTGGCCATAACTATCGCTGGCACTGGACACTAACACAATCACCCTCTCCCCGAACCATATTTCACAGCTGATCCAAATCAACAGAAGAAGATCGACAAATTACTACAAGTATTTGCGTCACAACTATCATTTATATTTTTAGGGGTTCCCGAGGTAAAATTAAATACCTGTCAATTTTTCAATGAAAGTAAAGAAAACATTAATGGTATCTAATTTTCATCAAATAAGTGTAATTGTGACATTAGAGTGGCCATTGAGGAATCACTTCCGACAGCCATCCTGTAAGTTTTGTTCCAAAAATGTCGCTATTTAAGAAGCCTAAGAAAAATATTCGCAGAAGAATTGTTGGAGAAAATGACGATGAAGAAGAAAATGAAAATGCGGAAAAGAGTAATGAAGGTAAACCAGTTGAAGAGAACTCTACAGCCCCGATTTCCAAAGTGACAGGGAAAATCAAGGAGAAGAAAAAGGAAAAGCATCGGAAGCAAACATTACTTAGTTTCGAAGAAGATCTCAACGAAGGTATTAACCTCTTCATTGTTGTATTTAGATATTAATTTCTGGTTCTTTGTTTGACTTTTAAATTATTACAGGTGACGACGGCGAAGTTTTTCAAGTTAAAAAATCCACGCACAGTAAAAAAATTATGAAACTCTTGGATCGAGAAAGGAAAAAGAAAAAGGAGGAGAAAGTGTCTGAATTTGACAGCTCGACCCCTGTTATAGTTGAGGTAATTGCAGTTGTGACTTAGTGATTGTGTTGGGAAGTGAAAATTGTACATTTACACGACTATTACATTCTTCAAGGTTCCATTAAAGAGGAACAATGCTTCTCAAATTCTAAATGGCAGAGAAGCAGAGTTTGCCGACCACACTGTGTCTGACGAAGAGGACCTAGAGGATGAAGCAACAAAACAACGAAAGCACATCTTTAACCAACCTGATGTCAAGCTTCTTTTGCAAAGTAAGTAGCTTCCAATGATTCTATGGCCACTTAAATACTGCAAATAAGTTTCTATATTTTCTCCCCTTAATTTTTTAATTTTGAAGGTGGTCGTATACCCGATGCCGCTATGATTCATGCTGCTCGCAAGAAACGGCAGATGGCAAGAGAAATGGGAGGCGATTTCATTCCAGTTGATGATACGAAACGGTAAACCATTAGTATTAACCATGGACAATCCAGGCACCAAAGCCAAAAAAAGTCTTGTTTAGGGCGTGTATATAATTTTACCGTGCGTGAAATTTTCCTGATTGAGGTAATCGGCTGGTTTATTATCTTCGCTAATGTATAACGTTATAACTTATTTTATATTCTTACCGTGTGAGTACTAGTTTTCTCCGAGTTGTAGTAATGGACTTTTCTTAAGGATATTTGCCAATTGTACATTTCAATGACCCCTGTAGAGAGAGAAAAGTGCTTAAGGTTGTCTTGCCTCTAATGGGTTGCTTTATGTCAAGGATATACACGAATTTACGTGTTTTTAAGTAATCTACCGGTTAAGGTAGATTTGTAAATATATGCACAGTAAACATATATTTAAATATATACATATATTTTTTAAAGTAATCTGCCCATTAAGGTATATTTTGCATGGACCCAATTACCAAATAAATGTGGCTCCTGACAAAATACAATCCAGCAGCCTACTCTTGAACAAGTCCCTCTTCATCACTGTGTGCATCCTTCCTCCCTTCATCCAGCCCAACATCCCTTTCCTATTCCTGCCCTTTCCTCCTTTGCCTAACATACTCCAAAATTAACTACCTTGAATTTGAGACTTCCCCACATGGTCTTACTGTTTGATCTTAGAAGGTATAGAATCATTAACCATGGAATAGAAGAAAAGTTTTACTCACATTGGAATACATTATTTTGAGCTGGAGCATACTGTATGACTATTTCAAACATCTACTGAAGCATTCAGTTTGAAATCCAATGCAATTTTGCTGCACAAATGAGCCTCTCATGATTGAAGTAATGTGACACCTTCGAGTTCTGCTTACTGAACTCATTATTTTCTTCTTAGAAGAATAATTGATCATAAGTCTCAAGTTATCATGAAATTCATCTAGATTAATGAATAAAATCATTCATTATTATCAGCTAACTCACCTCAACTTGCTGTTGTATGATCCAAAATTTTCATCCTACATTGGGCGTAATGGCTATTTTTGCTAGAAATTTGTGTGCAGTGGTAGTGGCTCATTCAAAAGAAGAAAATATTGACTTGAATCTATTCAAACTTGTTAGCAAGGTCCTCAAAAATGAGGAAGACTTTGATGATCCTTGTAGCCATATTCAACCCACCACCTGCATATGAAGTACTTAGTACTAAGCAATGAAGTTTATCTTAACTGACTCTGAGATCTCCATTCTAAGGATTGAGTGCAGTTCCCTCCTTGCTTCATCCAATACTAATTCTCTCTTTTGTCCCAAAGCTGTTCCATCTTGCATCCTTCTACAATGGCCTAAATATTAGTAATTTAATTTTATTAATAGTACCCTCTATTTTCCTAGTCTCAATGACTGTATACATTTCAAATTGCATCCAATCAAACTGGTCTTTAGCTGACATTTTCAAAGATGAAATCAGTTTTTATGGATTTGAATCATTAACCATGTGGAGTGCTTAAATAATGAACCTTTCGACTTAAAAAAGCCTTTGTTCCTGTAAAGTGTTTTGATTTAGTAGTTAGCATTTCAAATTACAGCTTTTCATCAGTTAAATAATTCTTTGAATAATAGAACGGATTTTATATTACTCAAAAGTAGTCGATATTAATGATAAAAGTGTGGGTAAAAATATCTGGATCAAGTCCTTGACTATATTATGTGATGTACCTAATGATAATAGGAGGGCCCAGTAAATATTTAAAAGCATTACCATGAAAATGTGAAACGTGTTTTTGTGTGATCAAATATTTGCAAGTATTTGACTTCATGAATGAAACATGAATTCTTGGTCATATCATTTACCCTGAAATGATATAATGGAATATTTTGATGAAAGCTGCAAATTCTTGTGTGACCTTCTGTTTTCATTGTCCACAGATATGAAAATGAAAAGTCCCGGCTAGTGAGAGAAGATGACAATGATGTTAGTGATGATGAGGGTGAAGATGGTAATCTTGATGGAGAAAGACTTAAGTTCTCTGTTCCCACCCCTTCTGCTGATCGAGAAAGGCGAAGGGAGGCCATCTTTGCTGCCCAGGAGGCAGGTCGGTCAAAATATTAGATGTATTTCAGTTTTTCCTGTTTAGTGTATTTTTTCAAATATTGAGTTGCACATTGCATTATGTAACTCCATTAAATCCTTTGGCGATGTAGTAATTTGCAATAGGGCATACAATGACAGCTCAACTTTAAATTTTAAAGGAACCTGTGAAAAAATGTCTAAAATTTTCATAGAAAATATTATAGAAGTTTTTTCACGTTTTATGGATGAAATTTCTCAAAAGATTATAATTTTATAAATAATATAAACAGTAACTTGTTTTTGCAATCAGGTCTAGTAAGTTAAGAAAACAGAACATCATTTGAAGTATGACTTCTCACAAAGAAATTTTTCTTATGTTTGCACATTTCTTACCACGTTTACATCTCCAGCTTAATTTTCAAAGTTTTAATTTTCTTTCAATACCCCTGAAACACAAAAAATCAATATAACTATTTTATAATATGTTAATAACATCAGTCAAAAGAGTGTTATTTTTAATGATTTTAGAAAGACTGTCCTCCAAGGAAATCAAAAACATAAAATTTCATGGAGTTTTTTATTACAAGCTAGCAGATAACTTAGTCTTGGGATAATTTTTAACATTGATTCACCTACGTACTATAAATAAAAACTACAGCCATGAATTAAACCTGGGGAAAATAAATAAAAATCAGATTTTCATCATTTGGCTGATGAGATTTAATTTAAATTCCAGGTGGCAAAAACATAAAATCAGCTTTTTTATGCATTAAATGTAGAGCTTCTCAGACCTTGAGAAAATTATGTAAATATATGTTTGTAAATTCAATGTTTCCCTTTTGCTATAATAATTATATTTTACATTCATTTCATCTTTTATCCCATCAGGATCTGAAGAAAGTGATCGGGGGGATGATGAAGAACTAGAAAAGTGGGAATCTCAGCAAATTCGAAAGGGTGTTACTGGTGCACAGGTGAGTTCTTATTTCATTTGACCTTGGGAAAGGCTACATTCAAACTTTCAACAGTTCAATAGAGCTCACCTAATGCTAAGCCTAACAGAATGGGAAATTTTAACATCAGTAGTAGTAGGGGTCCATTTCTCTTGTGTTGTTTGTGGTTATCCAGGGAAATTAAAAACCCAAACGATAACACAACTTTGGAAAACTCGGGTTGCCCTTGGTAATTTGGAATCAAGCCTGAGCTCATCAGTCAGACCAATCTTCTTGAATACCTAGAAATTAGCTTGAAATTCTTAAAAAATTATGCCTAACACCATTGCTGAATTCATGTCTTTCTACTTTTTTCATAATTTCTTCATAAGATTTCAAGGGTTTTATTAGGCTAGGAGTTCACAGACTCCTATTAAACGTCTTAGTTTTTGTGGATCGCTTAAAATGGTGCAACTATTTGGCATGCTCATTTAATATTAGTTTTTCTATGTGTCTTTCACATTTTTCCATGTCATCATATTGAAAAATACTAATACTTTATGATGCTTGTATCCATGACCGTAAATTCCTAATTTTGTGGACATATTCATAGAATGAATATTTTAAGATGTTATGAATCTTGCCATGCCCAATTTAGGATAATTATTTTTATATTCATTTTCTCTTAATTTATTTGTAAGAAGTATGTATAGCATTTCTATTAAATTCTTTATGAATACTTATTGCAAATATTAGGGGTCCCCTGTTGTATTAAGTGGAAGCTATTAATCCAGTTTACATCTCTCAACCACCAATGAATTCAATAATAAAAGATTCATCTTCACGAAACATGGAATTTATCTAGGAAAACAAACCATGAAATCAAGTCAAACCGGCAAAACAGCAAAAAATCTCTCCTTAATTGTTTTATTTAGATTTATAATGTCAGGGGCTGAATTGGAAAAAGCATAATGTAGGTTATTAATTGCATCAAAAATTCCCAAATATCTTTTAAATGATATTACCTTTTTATTGTGGTAGGAGTATGAATGTAATCCAAGTAGGCATGCCTATAAAATATCAGATATCTCATGTGACAGAACTCAACCAGTTGTAATGCCTGGTGATTTCATGCAAGTGATTTGTTTTGGTGTGGAAATTTAATCATATTTTGAGTCTTGCCTGTTAATTTTGGCATTCGGGGTAAATATCCCTAATTATTGGTGTCTACAATCAAGATAATTTACTAACAAGGCCAGTTTAATGGGGCAAAATATCTAGTGGGCGTATTCATTGGGTTTGAATTGGAAAAATTATTATTTTTGTTAACATATAAACAATTAGGGGACATTGTGACACCAGCTCTCCTCCCACTGTTGAGTGGGAGAAGAGCTGGTCTACTTACTGGAGAGCCCAGATTTAATTCCTGGGGTTGCCTCTGGGGCACCCTCAGCTTAAGACAGGCTGTGATTTTTTGGATGCCAGATCGTCGTGGGAAATCATAGGTGGTGCATGGAAATGAACTGGCTCCCCTACACTGGCATGTGGATTTCTCATTATGTTGGACTTAGCATTACATTAATACTTCCCCCATCTATCGAAAACCTTCAGGGTTTTTGAGCCGTCATGTTCACAAAAAGCCTGTCACACATCCAGTTGACGTTAAAAAAATGGTCGAAATTGTTTTCGGGAACCTGAAAGCATTCATGTTTTTCCATTAAAATTATAAAATTGGATTTTTTCAGTATAGCAATACTTTCCTTATGCTGTGTGTGGAGAAAGTGCTAATGTAACTAGGTAGTATTTTTATGTCATTACATATTTATTTTTATTGTATTTATTTAACGAAAATAATCCTTTTGCACAAAGAAAGGCAAAAAAAAATATTGGTTCCACTATTATAAAGAAAACATTTACAAATGGGTACAAATTATATTAAGTTACATACTCGTTATTGAGAATTAAAATATAATTTAAAATTAAAGAAGAATTTTGATTTGCAATAGACGAAAAACATTTTCAGATGGTATACAGGTATGCATACGTACTTAGTTAGGTTAATTAATGTAGACCAAATACTAATATTCAAATTAAAAAATGGAAACAATATTAGAAATATGGTATTTGTTACAGGCCAGATGATGGTACAAAATGATAAATGTTAGTAGTGGTTATTGACTAGACCTTGTGGCATTGATGAAGAAAATTTTCCCAATGGTATTAGAAACAAATTATAGACATGTGTAGATATCCACATAGCAATAATTAGCGTTATAAAATTCTTTGGATATTTTTGATAAAAAAATTTTAAGGGAACCCGGTGGGATAGAAAGCAGGTCAATATAATCATAACTGTTGGTATCTCTCATAATCTGGCTTATAGGCGAGTAGTAAGTGTAGTTTTGTGCTTGATATCTACTTTCATAGAGTGCTTCATACCTTTTGTTATGTGAAGGTACTCAGCAAGATATTGCCATTAGCAGTTCTAAGGAATCAATCTTGGTATGCAGTAATTTATAAAGCAAAGTTAAGTTACTGATTTTTCTACGCTTATGCAAGGAGGGAAGATTAAGTAGAGTATTTCATGATAACTGTAAAGATCTTTGTGAAGATTGAATTTGAATGCAATTTTGTGCACACATTTTTTTTTAAACACGTTTGATTGTATGAATATTGAGTTATTAGTAAGGTGACCAAACAGTAGAACAGTATTCACAGAGTGACCTAACTAATAAGATGAACAGAGCTTTATATGGCTCTATATGTTTAAAGTTTTTCCAAAGTTGAAAGGTAAATCCAAGCAATTTGTATGCTTAAGGATTGAACATAGTTATAATGTTGATTGAATGTTAACTATGAGTGAAATATAACTCTCTTAAGTCTCTTAACTCTCTAAGTCTTTTATATTTGTAAATCGGGCCATAGGATAATTGCTTGTCTATATTCATAATGCAGTGGACTCCTTTTCCGGCTGAATGTTAAAGAATGGTATTTTTTTAATTGAAAGTTAGATAGTAATGCTCACACCAATTTTGAAGCCCATAAAGGCAGTTTTGCAGAGTTAAGTGGTCATCAATTGATTGAACTGTTTAAAAAAAATTTAAGTCGACAGCATACAAAAGAAAAGGAATTGGGTCTAATGCCATTATAATATCATTTATAAATAAGTTAAATAATAGTGGATCCAGATGGGATTCTTGGGGAACACCTGATGATGGATAGAAACATTAACTTTTAGATGCATTAATGTTTACTACAACTTCTCTGTTGTTGAAATAACTTTCCGTCTAATCAAGTAAGGTACCACTTATTCCCAATGCGACCAACTTTCTAAGAAGCTCATGACCAGCAGTATCAAAAGCCTTACTGAAGTCAGTATATATGATGTCTGTTGGTAAGCTTTTTGTCATACCTTTTATAAGATACTTTTGTGAAACCATGCTGCTCAGTGATAATGGTGCTATTAAAGATAGGAGTAAGCCTATCTACAACCAATGAACCTAAGACTTCAGCTATTATTGAGAGCTTGGCAATAGGATGATAATTAGATACATTATTTCTGTTACCCTGCTTATGTATTGGTACTCTATGTGGATTTAAGTGTGCTAGGAAAATTCCAGTGGTGAGCAATTTATTAAACATTATTTATTAACCATTATTATTAAACCTTGATTATTTATGTCATCAGTGTTTTCCGGCATTGTACATTACCATCACTGTACATGATCATTTTTGTACATGTACCTATGGATGACCTATTCCTATATTTCATCTTCCTGTTAACTTATTATCATCTCTAATTTTTTCTCCATTTTTCTTTTAATGTAATTTGAACCTATAAGCAAATAGAATAAATTGGGTTTTCTTCTACAGATCAGATAGTATGCTAAGCAATAGTAAACTCCAAATAGAAATCTATGCTTTCATTTACTAGAGAAACTTCACCTTTTATGAGGCTCAATGTTTTCTTGTACTGCTACCCATCTTCTCTGCTATAGTCAGAGGTTGCTTAAGTTTTTCTGCCATAAGATTCCATAATTATTATTCACCTATCTATATGGAGAGTTATGAAATCTGCATAGAAAGAATATGCTTTCCATGACTAATACATGTATCGCATTAGGGAAACGTACCATTTGATGCATGCATGATTTTTTTGTGGCAGCAGTTAATTAATAAATTCATCTGTGCAACTAGATCATTAATGCATTATTGAAAAAATGTTATTATTTTCAATTGAAATTCATGGGAACTTGCAAGCAAAACATACTTTTGAGCTGAGTACAGCAGTGCTACCACTTGCGACCCATGAATAAGATTCCCACATTACATGGCCAGACTTGACGTGGATTAGCTAGGATTTACTATATTTTTTTATTTCATTTATTAAATAAATGACTTGGTGAAACACCACCCGCATATTCTATTTCTGAATGACTTATATTCCCATGGTTTAAAATTTATGTTACATTGATGACAATCCAGAGGCTGTATTAGACTCATCTTAAATGTTAAAATCTTTCCAGATTACTGCTGTTCAACAAGGTGCATTATTTGCATCTCACCCTGGAGTCATCTCTCATGAGCTTCATGATGTGAATTCTACTGTGTCATCCACACCTATGACAACCATACCAAGTGGATCAGGCATAATGAGTGGTGCAGATAGAAGTCTGGCCACCGAGGAAGCCATTAGTAAGCTTGCAGCTCAAAGTGGGGAAAAAGTGACTCCCGAGAGTGTGAAGCGGAAGCTAGGTGAAAGGTAGGGCCTAGCCATTTTTCATTGCAAAGTGGTACCTTGCAGTCCTCAATTGTTTCAGTGGGGAATCTCTTCACAATGGTTATGCGTGGACTACATTCCCATTGTTGTTTCATGGAGTAAATATGTTGTTGTTTGTTAATTATGCTGAGAATTCATACTTTTTTGTGTCCTCATTTATCTTAAAATTAATTATTTTCTTTAAGAATTTATTCTGTGGGTATTGTTATTCTAATGTGTCTGTTGTGTTGTTCAAGAATTGATTTCCTAAAAACCATTTACTATTTTGTTTTGCCTAATGTTGTCTTCTCATTTTACTAATATGTGTTTATTGCATCTTTAGGACGGGTATTTATATAATTAATTCATCCATACAATCCCAGAGATCCTTTTGGTTATTTGGATTTGACCATGGAAAACGAAGATTATAAGTAGGAATACAGACCAATAGAGTTGATGCAAAGTTTTGTTTCACAGTTTAAAGAGAAAGGTTGATTTAGGGAATCTTGGACTCAGAATTAAATAAGTGCTGAGGTTACTGATGTAATATTAAAAAAAACAGCTGTCAAAGTTTAATTATAACAGTGGACTCACATAGTTCACTATGTAATGTTAAAAATGGCAGAAAACACTTTATTATTATTATTAAGTAATCTACCGGTTAAGGTAAGTTTTTCGATGGACACAACTACCAAATAAATATTTTGTGACTCCTAAAAAAACACAATCCAGCAACCGACTCTACATCATCTCCTTCTTTATCTCTGTGTACTTCCTTCCTCCCTTTATCCCGCCCAATATCCCTTTCCTCGTTTGCCTAACGTTATTCCCTCTACATATTACAGTCTTCAACATCACACTGCCGATCGATAGGCCCTTCATCCGTTTTTCCTGTCTCCTTATGATTTCTCCCAACCGACCCGTCTCCTCACCCAATATACCTAGTACTTCCCCATTTGTTTTCCCTTTGGTCCATTTCACCGTCTCCATCCTTCTCCACACCCGCATTTCAAAAGCCTCCAATATACGTTTATTCTCATACTTCAGTGACCACGTTTCCACACCGTACATAACTACACTCCATATCAAAGTTTTGACGAGTCTTTTCGCAATATCCTGACAAAAGGTCCATGTAATCATCTCCCTCCTCCTTGTGAAAGCCACTTTCCCAACTGCAATTCTTCTTACTTCTCTGCTACTTTGGCCAAGTTGGTCCAAAACACTTCCAAGATACGTAAACTGTTCTACCTGCTCTATTTTTTGCCCTCTTATTTTAATGTTAAGCTTAGGCTTTTTGTTTCTGGAAAATTGCATGACCTTAGTATTATTATACTGATTCTCATCCCATATCTATGGCACTGAAATTCCAATTCACTCAGCAATGCTTGCAACCCCTTGGTTGACTTACAAACTAAAGCTTGGTCACATCAGCAATCCTAACTAATTTTATTGATTCCCCTTCAACTTTCATTCCAATTCCAGTTCTTCCCATGCCTCTTTAATCATTTCCTCCAGATATACTTTGAACAACACTGGTGACAATGGACAACCCCTCCTCTTCCTAACAATACCCATTCGGACTCTCCATTCCCCACTTGCACCTGAGCAGTCTGAGACATGTTCAGGTTGTGGATTAGCCTCCTGTCCCTACAATGTATTCCTATTTTCTGCAATATATTCAAGGGTTTTTCCCAATTTACTCTATGAAACACTATTTTGAAATCTACAAAACAGGCAAATACGTCCTGATTGTATTCTATATTCCTCGATTAGTGATCTCATTACTGCAATGGCATAGCATGTGCCTCTCCCCTTGATCCCTGATCATCCCCTAAGTAATAATTTGCCTTGCTCTCCATCCTTTTGTTGATGATTCTGAGTCCCACTTTAGCTGCGAGGGATATCAAACTTTTTGTCCAATAGTCCTCATGTGATGTAACCTTTATCTTTTTCGGAATAGGCACTAACACTGATCTCAAAAAGTCTTCCTGCCAGATTCCTCTCTCATAGATGTTATGAATCAGACCATGTAGTCTTTTCCCACCAAATTTTCCTAAACTGTTCAGTAGTTATCCAGCAATGTTGTCTACCCCCACGGCCTTATTTGATTTTATCTCCCTTAATGCCCTTTCTATCTCATTGCATATTCCCTTTCTATGTCTATGCCAAACTATGTCTACGTCTAGTGTTTAACGCCAAAACTATAGCTAGGGGCAATTGAGTTATTGCTAAAACTATGAATAGCAATAATCTTTAAATCTCTGATTTTCGCTGAATGAATAAACTGTGAATGTTTAACCCTGGAGAATTACGTGTTAATGTGTGCGGAAGTCAAAATTTCAATTTTCTTCAGGAAAGTTTTTTTGGGTTTTGGTATGATTAATTTAATATTAACAGTCCCTGATTTGATGTTGTTGAAGGAAGTCATATCAAAAAAAGATTTAAGTGTTTTTTTAATGTGGCTTTTTATTTTGAAAACTCCTTACAAAAATATACTTGCATCTAAAGGTTAATCTTTCCTTTTTTGGTCCAACTTTTGGAATTTCTCTTAATTTTCTAATTTTACCATGGCTTTTATTAAGTTTCTCACATTTTATGTGTTGAGGCTGTTTTTCAAGGTATCATCTTGAATAAGTTCATTAAAATGGTTGTGTGAATGGCATCATACAATTATTGCAATCCTGCATATATTTATCTATGTGATGATCTTATGAAACTCCTGAATTTCATAGTGAATGATTTCAGTGCTTTTTTTGTATGCTGTAAGGATGTGATATGATATGGATATTGATTGTTTAAAAATGTATTGGCTTTATTGTGCATTGGTTCTTTGGAGATTTCCAGGCCAGGTATTTTGGATGGAAGGATAGTTGTATTTATATCAACATAGTTCTCTTTCAGGTATAGAGCAGTCAAAGAATTAGTTTCTTTTAGAGGACCGATTCTCCTTGTTGTAGTGAAATTATTGATTTTAGTAATTCCACACACCTTATTTAAAAACACAGCCCAGGTTTTGACGTTGAACATTATCATCCAGTTGTCCTCATCAAAGTGAAATTGGTATATATATATATACCTTCTGAGTGGGGGAGAGGGAGGATGATGGTCAGAGATGGAGAGGTTAAAAGATAAAAATGTAGCTGGGAGGAAAAGGGAATGACATCTTTCGGCATCAGTCATTGACTTGGAAGAGTGGTAGGTCTAGAAGTGAGAGGTATGCGAAATTTCATTGGCAAGTATATCATTGCAATGGATGCATTCAAAAAATTCCTGCTGCTCTGAAGCATCCAGTCTTTCACCTTTATTTTTAAAATAATTTTTTTTAAGTCACAAAGTCACTTTTGTGGTCACTTTCGATGAGGTCCTTTGCTAATAGGGATGATATGTTCTTATTCTTTACGCATGTTTGGTGTTCTTTTATCCTTTCTTTAAATTTTCATCTTGTTTGCCCAATATACTTAGTTTTACAACCAAAGCACTTCAGTTCATATGCTCCATTCCTCCTGTCTGTGGAAACTTTGTCTTTAGTGTGAGGGATCAGGTTCTTAAGGCATGAACCTCTGTAAAAGGCACATTTAATTTTTTCTTTAGGTAAAATTTTGATTGCTTTTTTAGAAATATTCCCTAGAAAGAGTATTCGTCGCCATTTTGCTTTGGAATCTTTTAAATATTCGGGGTTGTAAATGTTGCTTCAGGCTATTTTTGTAAGTTTCTTTCAGTAAAGTTATTAATTAGATCTTCTGGATAGCAATTGTTAACTGCTAATTTTTTAATTGTATTAAGTTCCTCATTTATATTGGATTCAGACTTGGGGATAGAGGCTAATCAGTGAATCATTGCATGAAATGTCGAAAGCTTCTGGGCAAAGCAATACCTTGAAGAGGAATTAATTAATTGGTCCGTGTACATTTCCTTCTGGAAAATGGAGTTCTGTAACCCGTCTTTGCTTTTACAAATAGATATGTCAAGGAAATTCAAGGCACCTTTTTCTTCTTTTTCCCAGGCGAATTGTACGTTAGAGTTGACAGAATTTAAATGAGCTAGAAACTAATCTAGTTGCCTATCGGAGCCAGTCCAAGCACAGAAGACATAGTCTACATATATGAACCAAGAAAATACATTATTAATGATAGGGTGAGCTGAGGAGAGCAAAACTTTTTCAAAATGCTCCATATAAATATCGGCCAGGAATCAGGAAAAGGGCAAGCCCATGGCTAAACCATTGGGTTTTTGGAAATATGTACCGTTAAAAATAAGTTAATTTTGGGAAACGCATGTCTTTAGTAATGAGCAAAGTTCACTAATAACTGGCGCTGAGTTGGATTTCCGGAGCAGGATGTCCTTGGCAAGGTTCACAGCTTCCATGGGTGGCCCATTGGCGAAAAGGTTGTGTACATCAAAGGAAACAAGCATGCACTTTTTCGAGGTACCTCTTTCATTAGTTTGTTGACAAGGTCCTAGGAATTCACTACACCATATTCCATGGAAAATTTGGAAACCTCCCTGAAGACTTCATTAAGTCTTTTCACTAGCATGTGGTTGGGAGCTGACATATTTGATACTACCGGTCTGATCGGAATCCCATTTTTCTGAACTTTTGGTAGCTTGAAAAACCATGATACTGAGGGATTCATTTGCACTAGTTTGAGCATTTCACAACTTTTAAATATCATATCATCGGATGACTCATTTTCTTAATTTTTTGTTGAAACTAGGGGGTTGGGTCTGAACAAAGTACTTTAATAAAATTGTCTCTGATGAAGTCTCATTTTGTAGTATATGTATTTCTTTCTAATGCAACCACCACGCTAATATTTCTAATACAACCACCGTGCACCTTTATCTGCACTTTGGATGATCAAGTTTTTAGATGTTAATGAATGTATAATGGGCTTCAAAGCCTTGTATTCTGTAGAATACTTTTTCTTTTTTACTTCAGTTTGTGAGATTTTATGGAGCTCCTGGAAAAAAATTTCTTTAACCACGATGTTTTCTTTCTGAAGGTCTACTTCAAGGTCAACCGCTAGGTTTTTTTATGTCTTTAAAAGAAATAGGAATATTAGGTATGTACTGAAGGCTCTTTTCTAGCAAAGAAATTTCACTATTAGAAAAGGAATGTTCAGATTTTCTGGTTAACAATTCAAGGTCCAAACTTATGGTCACAACTAGAACTTGTAGATTTTAAAATGGACTCCTTATTCTTTTGTAGAAACTCTAGCTTATGCGTAATTGTCGCTCTTTTTTGAAAGGAAACCTGCATTTCTGGTGGACATCGTTATCAAAATATAGCCACTGGATCCAATGAAGTTCATGAGACACATCCATGTACAACAGTAGTAAATAATGGGATAAAGCATCTCTTTTTATATATTATTTGTGTAACTCTCTTTTTCGCCAGGCTTTCTTGGCTACTCCTATAGGGAACTTTCCAGCCAAGAATCAGGTTTTCTTACTCTGAAGGTTGAAGGGGGCCTTCTGGGGGCCATTTCATTTTATCCAAAGAAATTTCTTTGTATTTTTTTGGAGAAGAAAGACACTCAGATGATATTATATACCAGTCAGATTCCACAAAGAATTGTTGTGACCCAAAGGTATCCTGTTATCTGATATTTAGTAGTCATCTGTTGTTTGTAAACAGGGTTGTAATTTAATATTTTTTTAATATTTATTATTGCTGGGACACCATTCAAAGCATCTATTACTTCCTTTATCATCTAAAGAGGAAAAAAATTACTTGTGCTGCATTATTTTTTTTCAGCTGCTTCGAAGTTCACTGGAGCCATGGCAATGCATGATGGAGTACTTAATAATTTTGTGGGTTCATCTGTTTCTCTTCTTAGGTTGGCCTCCCTTCGAGAAGTGTCAAGACGGCATGAAGCAGACAAGGAAAGGCTGGCCGAGGAGATGACATCACTGCAAAAGGAGGCGGGCGATAGGGAAGCCAATGCCCCATTGCTTGCCCGACGCTTCTGCTTCTACCAAGAGTTGCGTGGGTATGTCACTGACTTGGTAGAGTGTCTAGACGAGAAGGTGGGTTCACAAGCGGTTCTTGTTGGGGAAATGCTTCTCTTTATTTTACTTTGTTTTCTCCTTTACTTTATGTGGGGGGAATGTTTTGAGTGTTGACCCTGGCTCATTGTGGCTACTGTAGTGTGGCATTCCTGAAACTTTTTATGACCCGCCTAAAAGGGACTTGTGTGCCAAATGAAATCTTGCAATTTATCAGCAAATATCCTTTTATAGAAATGGATGATCCTTCAATAGTGATAGACCTCATTGGAGGCAATTATCATGAAGTATCATTAAGCATTGAAGAAAGTGGTTTTTGTTTCAGTTGTAACATATTGTTAATATATGCACTTTTGGGATAACTTCTGGTGTGGAGATTGCCTGATTGTTGATGCATTAGAGTTATTTAGTATTTCCATGGTATTGTGAATATGTCAAAGTTTACAATTAGGATTTATATTACTCACTTTAATTTTTGAGGATAAACTTGATGTGTAAAGGGAAAAGTTAAAATTATGCTTATAAACTTTCATGTACTGAAGACTAGAAGTACAGAAGATGAGATGAAATAGTTTTAAGGTACTCTTTTTCTCCTGAGTGTTGTCAGTAGACGAGAGGCATCCAAATTAATTATTCTATCAGCCTGTGAAAATTATTTTTGCATCTGCGTGCACAACTATTGTGCTTAATCCTATCCCATCCTTTTGTCTCTATTTGTTTGCTCTTTCGGGAATTAACCTAGAGGATTTTATTGTCACATTCTGAGCATCGGTAGACAAAAATTATGTTAAACCTAAACATTAATTTCAAGTCCTTGCCTTTTCCTATAGCGCTTCGAAACTTTCAAGAAATAAAAAAGAAGGTATCTCTTTCCACACATTAAACAACTATTTGAACAATCATAAATTAATATAATGTCTACTGCTTGTCAAAAAATGCCATGGCAAATTCCAACGAAACTGTGGGAGATGCCGCAACTGTAACTTTTAACAAAGTCATCCGCTAATGTGCATTTCAAAGCAACAGTTGAGTGTAAAAATCATTTGCCATAGGCGAATGATTTTTACACTCTGAAATTGTTCCATTGAAAAAATGCCATATTTTTCTGCTGAGAGAATAACACGTGCTTAAAAGATATGAAATGGTTACTCTGAGAAGAAATAAAATCCAAGATTTTTAAGGTATAAACATTGAAAGAGTTGTGTACGGTCTAAGTGTCTTTCCAAGGCAGTTATCATATGGCAGAGTGAAGTGTGTTTTGGCAATGATTCACTTCACCTACTGATATAAAATGTTTTATTTACTGTAGTGTAGGCTGGCCCAGCTCATTGTTTTTAACATTGAAAACAAAAAAAATATTTCACTTGATTAGCCATTGATTTTGTCTTGATTTTGATTATTTAATTAGATTCTAGGCTGACTCTCCTTGAAGTCATTTCCTAAACTGGTCTTTGTTATGCCCGCTCATAATAATGTAGCAAATGTAAACATTTTTGTTAATTTTCCTGTAAGTGCTTATTGACTTGATATTTCCTTGCCTACTTAACTAATTCCTTATTTACTCTATATTCCAAACTTAAGATCATTTGCCATTAGGGTCACCGACATAAGTGTGTGTGTCATAGGAATGTTGGAAAATTTGGAATCGAGCAGATCACAAGAAGAAATAAGTTTCCTTGACTGGGACTCTAACCACAGGTCTTCGACTTGCTGGGATGATGCTCTAGCCAATTGAGCTATCTAGAAAACTATATTCATACACACACACACACACGCATGTACGTGGTCTGGCCAAAAAAATATATGAACTGGTGCAATCTGGCGGCCATGATGCGGCCCACTAGCGGTGCTAGTTGCATGAGACCCAATGAGCCATCTGCGCTTGGCAGATCGTCGAGCTGTGCATATGGTGTCAGTTATGTTAGTTTCTGTTGTCCTTGTATTAACTGCTCGTAGAAAATGGAAATTCACCAAATCACAGAGCAATGAATAAACATCAAACATCAAATGAAGTGCCGTAAAAGTTATAGGGAAATGACTGAAATGCTGACAGCAGTTTATGGTGGTAATGCTCTGAAGAAAGCATCTGTTTTCAAGTGAGTTAAGCATTTTAAAGATGGCCGACAAGATGTGATGAAAGATGCAAGGCCAGGACGACCTTCAATCACCTGTGTTGACAACAACTTTGATTGTGTGGAGTCCTTGGTCTTCACCGATCGTCGAAAAACCGTCCGAATGATAGCTGATGAACTGAATTAAGGAAGATCAACTGTGCACACAATTTTAACTGAACATGATGGATCCTTCACCACAATGCACCTGCTCATTCAGCATTGATTATTCACCAGTTTCTGGCAAAAAATTCAGTCACCATCCTTGGTCATCCTCCTTATTCGCAAGCTATTTCCCGAGCCCTGTGACTTTTTCCTATTCCTAAAATGCAAAAATGTGATGAGGGGACATCACTGGGAAGATGTGGACACCATAGAGCAAGAAACGACAAGAAAACTAAAATGCCAAACTGTCGAGGACTCCTAATGGTGCTTTAAACAGTGGAAAAGAAGATGAAATAAGTGCATAGCAGCGAAAGGAGAGTACTTTAAAAGGGGACCAAATCGATGTAGACTAAATTTTACAAAATAAAGTTTTTATGGCATCAGTTTGCGTATTTATTGGACACGGAAGTATGTATATATCAATTCTGATAGATTTTTAAAACATCAAAACTACATATGTGAGTGTCCTTTGTGTTTCTATTATTTAAAAATCTTTATCGGTGTTTTTATATGTTTATGCGTCGCTGAAGAGCATTCTATTTCAAAGATACACACATATATATATATATATATATATATATATATATATATATATATATATATATATATATATATATATATATATATATATACATACATACATATGTATATACATATGCACGTGAATAAATATATTAAAAAACCATAAACACAGTAATCAATCCGAAGGTCGGTTTGGTAGGTGATGGTAAAGTTCACCCAGTACTAGTTTGGACAGCATGTGAAATTCACGCATCAGGGTAGGGGGGCCAGTTCCTTTCCCTGTGCCGGTTATGGTTCCCCAGGAAGATCTGGTACCCGAAAAATGACTTAGCTTGGGTGGAGCTGCAGGTGCCCAGAGTAGTTTGTCTAGGGATCCAACCCGGGCCCTTCTGGTCAGTAGTCAACTTTACCCCCTGGACTACTGCGACCCACCCACACACACACACACAAATATATTTTGGGATATGAATCCCTAAAGTCAGTGTTTTCCACCGCTGTGAACTGAAATTAATTAGTTTTACCAATTGTGGATTCTACCATTTTTCATATTTGAATTTTAGGATATTAGTTGAAAGAGTAAAGCATCCTAGTGCATAGTCATAATGTAATATTCATCCATTGATCACACGCAAGTTTTTTTGCATAGCATTTCTTTACTTTGTAAAAATTCATTTTCCCCTGAAAAATTCATATCATGCGTAACTGAGATGGTCACATCTCCTATCTGAGATATTTAATCAGAGAACTTTTATCAAACCTTAAGCATGCGGTATAAATCTCATGTTACTTACACCGCAGGAAATTAATGTACCTATAACTATTAGCTACTGAGGTTTATTGAGTTTGTACTAAGCTTTTCATGTTACAAACCAACCGTCAATCACTATTAAGTGCATATGTGAGGTAACACTTGTTCCGATGTATGTTTTAATAAATAAATCATCAAACCAGATTATAGAGAAGAAAACACTTGGTAATTATGATGCGCTTTGGCACGTCATTTTCTGTAGCAACTTTTTTCAGTACCAATTCATTGCCTGCAATTTATGAGATGTTTACTGCACACAGTGTACTACATTCATATGCACCTCTGTCACGTATAGAATAGATGGAATTATGTGAATATGATTGGCTATTGAACATGGTTTATCAGCAGCCTCCATTCCGATTCCAAATTATTTATATGCAGTCAATGATGTGTTTCCATGAATGAAACAAAAACAGTGTGAAAATATTCATATGCATCTTCATCACACACATGGTAAACCAAACTGTGTTTATGATTGTTTTTATGTATCATTTTCTATGCACCACCTCCACATTCAAATTATCTTAAAGTATTAGGCTTTTTTGGAACATTCGAGTTAATTGAAACTCTATATTAATAATTAAGGGCATTATAGGATATTTTATTTTAAAAATATTTCATGGCATCTGGAGTAGTCTACAGTGATATTACTCTTATTGTAGGCTTTGGCTTAGAAAGTAACGTAACTTTGTGGTAGGTAGAAATATTAGTTACAAAACTTTAAAAATTCTGGTTCCAGGCCTAGGCTGAAGAATCAGAGGAACTGGAAACTAAAGAGTTGTACCAATCAATATGACCAATCGATATGATAAAAAGTCCACCAGTATTTCACTCTTCTATAAAATTTGGGGGATGTGTCCAAAAAATCTGAATCCGACATTTCATGTAGGAATACTCCCATTTTATCTTCCTAAGATATGTTCTTGTACAAAGCTACTGATTCGTCCTTTGTGTCAGTGATCATATTTACACCTCTTGCCCTACTTGACCCTCCATTGGGAGAAACTGCATTGTGAAAGCATAGCTTAAGACAGTGGTTGATTATTAGGAAGAAAACCACAAACACAGTAATCAACCCGAAGGTCGGTTTGGTAGGTGATGGTATAGTTCACCCAGTACTAAGCCCGATGTTCTGTGAAATTTAAGATGCCTAAATACTTATTTACTTTTATGAATGACTTTATTTTGTTGTCTATCAGTTTTATTTTGTTTATTTTACTACGGTGCCTCTATGAATGTGATTAGCATTATAATGTGTTTCGTCTTATCCCTCAGCTATATAGTTGTCAAGAAATGATTTTCTTGTTCTTGTGAGTGATTGTCAAGCTACCAGTTAATAAGATTATAACTTTCGACTAAAATGAGACTGCCCTTACCAGTTTTTTTTATGCCATTTTAGGCTAACAATATGTCACAAATGAATAATGAAATTGTTAAAAAGAATGGAGGTAAAGGCCCTGGTATGTGATGAAGCAAACTGAAATTTTAGATGGGGAATTAGTCAATTTAGCTTTAAAATAAATGAAATCAAAAAGAGAAAGAGACAGCAATAGTGGCCTGGCTAAAGAGGAAAATTTTCTGTATAAGAAAAAGGATGTGAAGAAATTAATAAACATGGTTGATATCACAATAAAACAGCAGAACATTAATATGAGGCAGTCTTCTCGTGCAAGAGAAAGGCAAACTCTCAAATTTGCTAGTTGTGTTATCTTCTTACCTGCCCTGGTGGCAGTGGGGTAACATGACCACCTGCCAACCCAGAGTTGTACAGTAGCCTTGTAGTTGTACAGTGTTGGACTGTAGCCTTGAAAACCCACTTGGTGAAACCACCATTGGAGTGAATCATTAATTTGATTTAAAATAAGTTGTATGGTCTCTTAATTTGATGTAAATTTGCAGTTTTCACTACTAACTTTGATTTAAGTTTTATTTCACCATTTAACACTAATTTTTTTTCAGCATTTTGTTGGTGCATGAATTTTTTGTTTAAGTGTTAATGTAACTTTGGAAAGAGTTTTTCTTGTTACCCTTAAGTACCACTCTTCATAAATTCCAATTGTAGTGCATATGAGGCATATTTTGTTCTGCACATGATATCATTCTAATTAAGTACACTTATTAACAGATCCACAGCCCTCTCAGACCTCCTTTTTTCCATGTTGTAAAATGCTTACTTCCATGAAATATTGCCCAAAAGCATAAGCTTTTCAGAATGTGGCAATGCATTAAAATAGTTTTGGTGCTACTGTAGCTATCTGTGCTGCAATAATTGTACCATGACAAATATCAGTGTCTCCAATTGGTTGGAAACCAGCCCTCTGGTTCTTCATGTACTTGCATATATATTTTGCCATCTTCCCAATACCATAATGAACCTGCCTCATCATTTTGACATTATGGTCATTATTACATGACTAATAATGCAAAAGATGAATTTGTGTGGGGATGTGGAATCCCCTGGAAAAATAAAAGTAGTCCTTAAAAAATTGGTGAAACTTACTGAGTATCTTGTAGCAGATACAATGAATACAGGAGGAGTAGAGGTCTGTAGGAGTTAGTAAGTAGTTCAGTTTTTCAAAATGGATATGTAATTGTAATTAATTATTGTTCAATATCCATCACTGACAATATATGTATATATTTTTCATTAAACATGTAATTTTGGTTTTTGAAAAATAGTGGTTGAAGTTATGTGTTGTGCCATTTTACAATACCAGGTTATTCTATTAATTATTGCTCCTCTCTAAATCTCTTGTTGGCCCCCTTGATCAATTATTAACTAGTCAATCATGTACTTTAATGAAAAAATAAATTGATTCTATTCATCAAATATTTTCTAGTCAAGAATCATTCAGTATTCGATTTATTGGGAAAAAACTAGTTTTTTGACCTCTTAGTTAGTGCATCCCCTCCCTCTTGACTTCAACTCCTCTTGCATCATGTGTATGTAAGAATAAATAATTTTGTAATTTGCGGAATGTAGCGGGTTTGGTTCACCTGCCACAACAGCCTAGAGAATAGCTTGGTAAGGACTTGCTTCGCCCCAACCTTTGCCTCTGCATTCTGCAGGCTTATTGTGGTGAGTGAACTAAACCCCTTCTCTCCCCGAGGGTCTGGGTTTGAATCCTGTTGGTAGTAGGATTTTTCAGAGGTATCCCGATCCCTACTTTAGCTCCATATTTAGAGGACCTCAGGTTGTGACTATCAACCATCTGATCCATTACAAAATGACTTAACTATGGACCATTGGTGCCTTTTATTACAAGTAGGCTGATACCAAGCCAGGGGGTTTTCTCTACCCCTCGACAAAATGCTTCTTATATTGTCTTATGCTTGCCTGGAAAGCTATGTGTAGAATAATGTACCTATGCAATGTTTTCTATGCTAATTGTTTAAAATGAACTATACATACCAAAATATCACATTGGTACAGAATTGCTTCTGAAGCAAAATTTAGAAATTTATTCCTTGCTATGAAAATTCCAATACCAATTCTTTTTCAAATGTGCTCGTATCAGTTATTTTATCATTATATGTATCTCATTCAGTATGATATAGGGTTTAAGTTGATAATTTTATATACTTCTAATATAGTTACATACATTTAGCAACTAAATGCCATCGCACTGACTGACCTGAACTATTGATACTTAATAAAACAGTATATAATTTATTAAAATGGCCTATTTTTTTGTCAATTTTCTCATTGCAATAATTTGAGACCATGTGTCCCTTTTTAAAGAACCTAAGAAAAACTTCATTTGTGCGGGGCATTTTGAAGCTCAAAAAATAAGGATGAAGGTGGTGTTCTATAATCTTGTTTAACCCTCAGTGCAAACTTGCAATCGTGGTACTAGCAAAAAAAAATGCAGGTTGTATTTTTAGTAAAATTTATCATCTTAGGAAAAATGGTATTCTCAAACTGTTGTTATTGATGTCGATATATGGTTTTTTAAGTGGATGTAAATTTTATTATTAAATAATGATACTAATAGTTTGCATCATTTGAAAAATTATGTATAAATTTCAAAGCACTAAATTTGAAACATATTTTTTGTGATATTATTTTGCCTTATTGCCAATGGTAATATAATTGTTTAAGCATTCAATAATAAAACTGCCTTTGTTATGTAAAAGAAATTGCCTGAAATAAATGTGGAAATATTATAAAAATTAGGAAAAGGTAGTGAATGGCATAATTTTTGGTCAGCCTCTATATAGTTCCACTTTGTTTTTCATACATTATACCTCTGTGTAATATTAGGGCTTTTTCATTACCGTTGGCCCGTTCATTTAGCCCTGATGTTGAACGTAACAAATGCTATGCACACATTTTTTACACTGTATGCCCTCTTGTGGGACATTTTTTACTTCTGGTCATATTTTTCACTACAAACAACACAATTTCCAGTATAATAGCAATTAATCCTTTCGAGATTCTCCTCCTGTGAATGATTTGATGAATTCACCAGTACCTCACTTGATCTCAAGGATAATTTTTCATGGGCAGCTAGGAACTGTACATAATTGGTTTCGTGTGTAAACAGATACCAAGGCACAGGGGCAAAAAATAAATTGAAGAATGCAAAGGGATCTCCAGTCGGGGATGGTGGCGCCTGCTTGGGGCCCGGTATTTATGCGTAACTAAAGCCATTAGCGCTTCAAGTATGATGGCCTTCAGAGATTACATTGAACTCCAGTGGTAGAATTACATCTGTCACATCACTCATTGTATCATCTTCTCTTTCCTGTATAACTCTTGGCATTTTCCTCTGCATCACAATCTCAGAGTCGTCTAAATCCAAACTCATATCCTCTCACCATCATATCACCCTAGTCTTAGCAGTTTCTATCAAAATAGATTCACCAAAAGGCATTTTAAAGTTTTCAGAATTAAACTGATTAGCCTTTCAGAAGGATATCACAGTGAAAAGACCACTGAGCAAAAGAAACGAGCTTACCATTAGACTGAGTTTCCCCACATGTAAACAGTTCTGTTTAAAAATTACAGTAAGATTTATACTTAATGAGAAGTATTTAAAATAGCAAATAAAAATAAATAAATTATAGCAATTTAAACAATTGCTAACATTGGAGCCATTGTATCAGCCGCATTTTTCACCCGAGATGCAAAAGCCGATATTTCAGCCTACCAAACTAAAAGGGTTAAATGCAACACCCACTTCTGTTCCAATTATTGCAATTTTTAAGCTGACAATTTTTTGTCATAGATATTATTATTGTTATGTGTTAACAGGGTTTCTCCTATAATAGTAAAACAAGTATGCTATAATAGTGAAACCTTCCACATTGTGTTTGTCATTTCCCCGATTTTCCTGCAGAATTGGCTGATATTGCATGAAATACTGAATCAGCTGATAACATAAAATGTTGTCTCTCCTCTAGCTGTTGTATATTGGGAAAGACTTACATTTTTTATACCTTTTAAATCAAGAATGTTCCCAAAATAACATCTCCAGTAGTAATAAAAGTCAGGTATCCAGTCAGATATTACTTAATCACCAGTTGATTCACCTGAAAACACTGACCCCTGGTTTCATTCTTTCTTAGGATATCGGTGGTAATGTTTAAATATGCTAATACTTCAATCATTGGGAAAATCCATAGCAGGCAGGCCTAATCAGTATCCTGTTGAACGTAAATATTGTTATGGAAACAAGAATGTTTTCATATTTGTCATTACAGATATGCTCCTTGAAAATAAGGTTTCCAATTGTTCTCAAAATATTACATAATTAAAAAATTTACATTGTTTCAACATTTACTGAGGGACAAGACTCGTTTCAATGTTGTATGATTTTCATTTGTCTCCCTGTAACTCTCAACAGCTTCTTAGTGAAGTTATTTTGAGATGGTGAGGAGAGGTGAAGGACTTGTGGTTATGACTGTAAGAGTGTAAGTAAATACTACTCAGCTACTGCGTAATAATCAAGATCCCTGGTGGTTTAGATACTGTATCACTGAAAGTACATTTCACTTCTCTTATGTGGTGGCATAAATTCCTCACATTTTTCAATATTTAAAAATACATCCTTCAAGGCAGCCCGCAAGGAATTAGTGTACACACTACACTAATGATAACTACCATTTGCCCTCAGTTGAATCCCTAAAAACTATTTCGTCGGTGTTTATGTCAAAAGTCATCCACTCTTACTTTTCTTCTAATGCAGAGTTGGTTATGAGATACTGCTGGATGATTAATCAGTATGTGTGCAATTGTAAATGAAGTGGCATAGGTTTAAATTCTCTTAAGAGTTATTCTGTTAAGAAATACAGTGCCTAATTTAGTAATCCGAGGGAATATTAGCCAGACCTTATGAAAATTTAACACCAAAACATGTGGCACAAACAGCAGGAACAGGGGAAAACAGAAAAGTCGTCTTAAAAATGTTGATATGCATATCAAACCTAATGGCTAATTGTATAGTCATAATATCTCATATAGTTTTCACTATGTAGGGTAGTAGGAAGATAGTGATTTTCCTTACGTTGTTACATATTTTTCACTAAGTGAAAAGAGTTGCTGTTTTTGTGCTGATTTTTTTGAAAACTTTACTTATTTTCTGGAACCCCAATTAGGTCTCTCTCATCGAGGGGGTAGAGTCTCGAATGCATTCTACACTGTGGCGCAAGCGTAGAGATGAACTCATTGCAAGGAGAAGGCAGGATGTCAGAGATCAAGCCAAAGAATTGGCTCCAATTGCTGCTAATAGTAAGTTATTATTTTTCATCTCCTTCTATTTTGTCAGTTCTGTCAGTGTTTCCTGCTATTATTGAATTGTGTTTCATGAATGTTACTTTTACTAAATGTATCTATTTCCTTTTTTTTGCCTTTTAAAAGGGAGTTTTAACTTAACATATTTACAAATGATAATGTGCATCCAATATAATAAATGTTCATGTTTGTTCAAGGATTTTCCTATTCATAGGCATTAAACCTTTGTACCTTACACTTAAGTAAAACTTGCCAAAAGTTTGTATAAGTTTTGTTACAGTTCATGTATTGGTATCAGCTGATAAACATACAGGAATGAGTTTGACAGAGAGCTCAAATTAATTCTGTTGCATTTAAAAAAATTCTTATCTTGGAAATTGTAATCTATTTTTAACCATGTTATTCTGCACCCTAATGTTTTTTCCATATTTTTATTATTAAATTCTTTTGTTGGAATTAAATGCAGAAGAATAATATAATTAAAGACTAATATTTGTGGGAAGGAATACATTCAGCACAAGTCACATTAATTTTCAGTACAAATTCCTTGAGCTCTTCTTCTCCACTATATGGCCAACATAATATGACACACACTTCTTCCTAATCTCAACCACTCTATTTACCACTTCCAAACCCATGTATTAAAAATGAAGTATTTCCATTATAGTTGAAAATAAGGCTGCAATGGCCTTTCACTAGAAAAGATTAACTGTATAATGTATGATCATTGAAATTCCTTATAGAGTAACCTTTGTTCATGATTGTTTGAACTTTTACTGGAGATAGTAAGTTTTTTTAGGATAGTTGAGTAGTAACAGATCTCGTCAGTTAGCCATGGCTTACATTTCGTGCTGTGAAATATTTTATGATGTGTTACTGGAAAACACAATTCAAAATTGTGTTTGAAAATTTGAATAAAAGTAATTGAAACCTTCGTCTACTGACTACGTCATAGACGTTGTTCCAGTTTTGGGACTGTAGAAGGAGCAGAAAATGCTGCAGATCCATGAGTAAGAGACCGACTTAGGTAGGTTTTATCGTTTAGGCTTGGTTACATCTACATCTACATCCTGCAAGCCACCAAAAAGGTGTGTGGCAGGGGGTGCAGCACCAGGAGGAAAGGGTAAGGGATGAGGGGATTAGGGTATTTCAAATGGATGGGGAAAGGTAAGGGGAACCTGCAAAAAATATATATATATATATATATAAAAAAAATATAAATATAAGCGTATAACCCTGCGCAGTCGCTACCTTGTAGGTTAATACTTATTATGTCGAGCCGGATCCTGGGCGATTTCGATTAAAAGAATTCTGGTCTCTTATTGTTCTCAGAAAAAATGACCATTTAAATCTGTCTGTCCTGCAGTCAATCTCTCTAATCTTACATTCGTGATCCCTCCGCCTGTAATACGTTGGGGTTCGTATTATGTTCTTGATGTCATCGGAAAAGGATCCATCTTTAAATGTTTTTAATAAGTTTAATCTATATTGTAAACGCCGCTGTGTAAGGGAATCCCAGCCTAAATTTTCTAGCAAAGTAGTTACGCTACTGCGTTGGTCATAGCAATTTTTGACAAATCTAGCCCCCCTCTGCTGAACTCGTTCCAATTCCGAAATTAAATTTATCTCTTGCGGATCCCATATACTGGCAGCATACTCTAGGTGGGGCCTGACTAGGGCAATAAAACATCGTTCCTTCACTTTTTTGTCACATTTACCCAGCACTCTTTTTACAAATCCCAATTTTTTATTAGCGCAACCGCATATTTCCCGTATGTGCTTTCCCCAGGACAGATCGTGAGTAATTGTTACACCCAAGTATTTAAAGGAATCTACCCTTGCGATTTCTGTTTGCTTCACTTTGTAACTAAATGGTGGGGTGTTACTCTTTTCCCAAAAATGTATTACTACACATTTCTTCAAATTTAATTCCAATTGCCATGTATCGCACCAAGTCTGGATTGCATTTAGGTCGTTAGCTAACGTGACTCTGTCATCGCGACTTCGAATGTCCCCATAAATCACCGCATCGTCAGCAAAAAGACGGAGCCTGCTATTAACCATGGTGCTGAGGTCATTTATGTAAATAAGAAACAAGAGGGGGCCTATGACACTTCCCTGTGGTACACCCGACGTGACCTTAACAGTATCGGATGATACACCATCCAGAACGACTGTTTGAACACGATTTTTTAACAATTGTCTTATCCAGCATATAACACTCCCGTGTATTCCATAACTTTCCAACTTAGCGAGTAACTTGCAATGAGGGACTTAATCAAAAGCTTTTTTAAAATCTAGAAATATTGCATCAACTGGAATATTACTTTCACCGGAATGCATTATATCATGAACAAATAGTGCGAGTTGAGTTTCGCAGGATCTACCTTTACGGAACCCGTGTTGGTTATTTATCAATAAATCTTGGCTATCGAGGTACCTCATTATGGAACTAACAATGATGTGCTCAAAAATCTTACAGGAGATGGAGGTGAGCGATATTGGCCTATAATTACTGGGGTCCTCCCGGTCTCCATTTTTAAAAATGGGCGTCACAGAAGCTATCTTCCAGCCACTTGGCACGCTTTCTTCTGCTAATGATTTCTTAAATATTATATTAAGATAAGGGGCAATTTCAGACGATAGTTCTTTATACACGCGAGCCGGTATCTCATCAGGTCCCGGAGATTTGTTGGGGTCGATATTTTTAAGGAGTAACTCTATTCTGCGAGTGGAAAAGTCGATTGCATGCATTGGTTGTAGAAATGCTTTCGGGAGGTTCTCTGGTGTATTCGGGGAGCATTTGTTGAAAACACTGTGGAAGAATGAGTTTAATATGTTGGCTTTGTCTAAACTACTTGTTACTTTATCCCCTTTTTCGTTGTTCAAAGAGTTTACGGTGGACTTTTTTCCCTGCACATCCCTGACGTAGGACCAAAACATCTTTGGGTTATCGTTTAAATGTTCACCTAATTTTTTCCTTTTGAATTCCGCTAGCGCCTTCCGGAATGCCTTCTTGGCAGTGGACCTAGATGCTTTGTAATTCTGTATGGTTTCGTTGATTTTATCAGGGGAGGAATCTTTAACCGCGTTTTTCATTCTGGCATGGCACGCCCTTTGCCGTCTTAGTGATTTCCGAACTTCAGAGTTGTACCAATGGGGTTTCTTATTCTCTCTTATATATTTACTAGGTATGAATCTCTGTATTGCTGAACGTGTTATCGCAAGAAAATTATTCCAGGTATCCTCGACACTCCTAGTTTTGCTTAATTCGTCAAATCTAAGAAAGGAACAGTTTAACTCATGTTTTAGGCCATCATGGTCAGCTTTATTGAATAAATAAATTTTTCTCTTAGGTTTGTTAACTTTTTCTACGCTTAGGGAAAATTTAGCGTTTACAGCCCTGTGATCACTGATTCCATCAATAACTCCTACATTTAAGACTCTTTCGGGTATATTAGTAGCTAATAGATCAAGAGTTAGTTATCAGTAAGGGTTAGTATCAGTACTTATTTTCACCATACTATGGTCTGATATACCTAGGTCACTAACAGTTGTTACTACTTTTTCTTGGTTAAGGTTGGTCACAGCGTAATCAATTAGGGTGGTGGATGTGGGAGTGACTCTGGTAGGATTATAAATAAAATCTTCCATGCCGCAAGTTTTGAACAAATTCAGTAATTTGGATCTGTAAGAGGAGTCAACTAAGAGATTACAGTTGAGGTCACTGTTCAACACGAGTAACCGGTTGTTTGCATATAAGGAGCAAAAGAGTTGGTCGAGTTATTTAATAAATGTATGAAAATCACCAGTTAGTGATCTATGGATGGAAATGAGCACGAGCAATCCCATTGGAGTTTCATGGAAACACACTGCACATTCAAAATTTTTTTCTTCCTTCACAGGCACGTCAATTGAGTTAATTGTACCCTTTGTTCTACTATGCACGAATATGGCCACACCTCCATTTTTATACATGGTCTGGCAGAATGAGGACACTAGGGAGTAATTTGAGAGTGAGATAACCATTAGTTCTTCATATTTTAACCAATGCTCAGTAATACACAAAATGTCTAGTTCACACTATTTTATAGCCACTTCCAGCTGGTTTACTTTGTTCCTGAGGCACTGAATATTAACTTGCATGATTGTTAAAGGCTGCCTAATTTTAACTAACCCTTCGAGGAGGTCAGGTGGGCCTTCAGAAAAAAATACCTACTGGCACAGACATGTTTCGGCCAAAAGTCGGGACTTTTCACTACATCTTTTAAGTCTTCACCAACAGATACATGAAAAGAGGTGAGGTGCCTCTAGATACCTTCAGTTGCTTGATCTCAAAGTACTTGCCAAGTATTTTGCTTGATACATACTTTTTATTTGCTTCGATTGTCATGTCTTCTGTGAATCCCTGAGCGTGTATGTGGACCATTATCGGTAGCCCGACTAAATCACTGTCTGAGTTTGATGTCCTCACAATCAGCTTTGGCCGAGGTTTCCGCTTATTTGAGACCATGGTGTAGCCCTCATCATCTTCTTTCCTCATGTTGCATGTAGTGGTATGTGGTTCTACAGGCGGTGGCTATAAAAATTCCTTTGTGAGCAACGGAAGAGTACGGCAGCGTCACCTTAGGAGCACGCTCATTATTATTAGTATTACTATTAGTAGCTATGACTTGAGAATAATTAAAACATTCCATGTTACTTTTCTTCTCTTTCACAGTTTTTGCGGGATGTTGCAATCGCTCACTTTCCAATGAGTTAGTGATCGATATTTTAATGTCACCCAGTATTTCCCTTGTTTTCTCAGTCGTTTTCAGTGGACTTATTTTTAGAATGGTAATTTCCTTAGACTGGTTATTTATTAAATTCAAACAGACCGTTAGCTTGGCCTATAGATCTGTCACTTTTGTAGGACTTCTTGTTTCTGTCTTGTTTCCACTCAATTTTTTTAATTGCGTCACATGGACCAAACAAACACTTTTCACATCGATAGAGTAATTGCAAGTTGTTAGCTTTGGAATTCCCCACTGATTCCGTTAGACCAATACATCCGTAATGGAAAAATGAAACAGCCAAATCCACATTTCAAATATAGCTAGTTTTTAGGCATATTTTTGGAGCAAATACCACAGTTATTACCAGAAGTCGCCATCTTTCCATTCATCCCTCTTAGTAAATCAGAACCAGAGCGAAAAAATTTCAATGCCCGTGCCACACATGGGCAAGTCAATTTTGTGAGGAAGAGGTTGCCTGTGTCTGACACGTGCGTGTCAGGCTAGTGGTTAAGGCAATAAGTGCATGATTCATCTTTTTTCACTTTATGATTTTATTTTATTTTTGTACATTTTTGTGCTGTTATTATAGAAATCTCTCAGTTCATTTTAATTTACATTTTATGGCACTCTTCCTCAATATGTTATTCATTGATACTTTTCTGGCCACTGAATAGTTTTGTGTGCTTCTATCAGTATATTATTTTTTGTGCTCATTCAGGAGTGACAGCTGGTGGAGTGAAGACTAACCCTGAGGAAGAGGAGGCACAGGTGAGGAGAGCTGCAGAAAGGGAAGGCAGGAGGAGCCGGAGGAGAAGGGCCAGGCAGATGGCTGCCCGTTCTACCAGTGGTACATTGAAGCATTATGAAGGAATGTCTAGTGATGATGAGCAGACAGAACTAGAAGTGGTTGCTTATCGCAAGCAGAAAGGTAAGGATAAATCATAGTTGTGACTAAATTACGTAAGGCTAATGTTAGGAATAATGTCAAAATAATTAGAACTCTTCATGATTATTAGTTAAGTAATAAGATTAGGCTGCTAGAAATACTGCAGTTGAGTGCATTGTGATTAAACACATTGTGATGATTTTGTACTTATTCCTACGATGAGATGATTCATTTAGTCCTTTACGGTTGCTACAAAGTTAATGGATTTCCATGTGTATATTTGATGGTCACTCTGAACTCTAGTGATTGTAAGCCTTATTTTAATTAGAGCTTAGCCAAAATTGAAATGAAAAAAATCAGTTAGGAAACCAATTTCAGCCTACTAAGGGTTTCATGAACTGAGACCTTATATAAGAGTATAATATCATTGTAGTTGCCATTAAATATTTTTAGATCAAAGTATTATACTGAAATAACTATGTCTAGTATTGCAAGGGAATTTTCATAGCAATTCTCCTGTGTACAATCATGGTTTTTAGCACCTGAACTTCATGTGAACAATAACTGACATACTCAAAGGGCAATTGCATTTCTAAGTCAAAATAATGTAATTATCCGTGAACAAATTTACATCATATAATGCCACTTTTTGCTATTGCTTAGTGTCACTTCAAGTAAAACCTTGTGTAGCTCGCCAAATGTGTTGGGAATTATGCATTTGTGTAATGTTCAAATCAGTTAGATAAGCACTTTGAATTGAATTTAATAATTTGTTGTTTTGATTTGTGTAAAAATTATATGAAATAAATTATATGAAAATTATAATGAATTAATTTAAACTGATATAATTGTTACATTATTATTATAGCCTATTAGTATTACTCCTCCCATATCTCACAAAAGGGTCCTGTATGTATAATTTATCATCAACTGGTACATCTAGTGTGCTATTTATTGTTACATTAACAATATACTAAGTATTGCATAAGATGATTTATAGTAGTTTTTATGGGAGGCGACTGACAACTAAGGTCATTTGCACCGATGGATGGGCAAGGAAGGGTGGGAAGAAACCCGGCGTCGGCAATTAGCCTACTCTTGTTGAATGTTCCATCCGACGTACGTCATTCTTACTCAAAGTGCTTTCCGCAAAGCACCTCAAGTAGGGATCGGGATACCACTGAAAAATATTTGTCCTCAGGATTTGAACCCAGACCCTCTTGGTGGGAAGCCTCTACGTTAGTCACCACACCATCTTGATCCCCAGATGATTTATTTATTTAGAGCATGCAAAAAAATGTTTCAGCATAAAACTGTTTTGTTTATATGTATGGATTAAACTTGAACACATTAATCTTTGCTATAAAGTCTGCTGTCAGATATTAGGAATTGTAAATGTGGATGATACTATACTGTGGTTTGTTAATGTCATCCAAACATTGAATGTACCAGGTCTGTTCTAAAAGTATCGCGACTTGTGTTTTTTTTTTCAAAAATTATTTATTTATTCATGAATATCTATTTTGTCCCCTACAAAGTAGTCCCCATTAGATATTATACACTTGTGCCAACGTTTTTTCCAATCCTCGAAGCCCTTCAAAAAATCATTATTTGTGATCTTGTTCATCTCCTCCTTCGATGCAGTCTTTATATCATCAGTTGTAGTGTAGTGTCATCCTTTCATGGGCCTCTTCAGTTTTGGGAACAAGAAAAAGTCACTGGGGGCCGGATCTGGGGAATGCGGTGGCTGTGGCATCATTAGTGTGTTGTTTTTGGCCAAAAATTTGCACACAAGTAATGATGTGTAAGCAGGGGTGTTGTCATGGTGCAAAAGCCAATATTTGTTCTTCCACGAATCCAGGCGTTTGTGGTGGATTGCTTCGCGCAAATTGTGCATACTTTGCAGGTAGTATTCCTTATTTACCATTCTACCCTGTGGCAAGAACTCATTATATACCACGCCCCTACAATCAAAGAAAACTGTATGCGAAACTTTCACATTCTACCAAACTGGGTGTGCTTTTTTTGGTATAGGCTTGTGCTGCAGCTTCCATTAGGATGATTGAGCTTTAGTTTCCACGTCATAACCATTAACCTATGATTCATCACCAATCATGACCCTCTGGAGCAAATTATGGTCATTCCGGACAGAGTCCAACACCTCATTAGCAATGTTAATGCACTGCTGTTTTTGGTCGAAATTGAGCAATTTTGGTAAGAATGTCGCGGCGACCCGTGTCATAGGCGCGTGTCACGGCAATGGCACAAGCCAATCGATATGTTTAGGTCCTCCGTAACTTCTCTAGCGGTGATTCGACAATTGGACAATACTATTTTCTTCACTTCATCAATGTTTTCATCTGTTGTTGACATGCTCGGGCATCTGGCACGGTCTTCGTCATTCACATCTTCTCGGTCCTCTGAGAACATTTTGTACCACCGATAAACGTTGCTTTGGTCCAAGGCAGCTTCTCCATATGCCACAGTCAACATTCTGAATCCGTGTGCTTACTTAATTTTGTTTTGTGCACAAAATTTGACATAGGTTCTTTGATCCATTTTTTCGAACAGGCGAAAATCAAAGACCAGCAAAAACACATCCAAGCCAAACAGCTGTCAATAATAAACTGAATATTCTAAATAGCCAAACTTTTCGGTATAAGTGCCAACATAACACCACAAAAGTGAATTTTGAATTTTCGCAGGTTACGTGTATTTGAATTGAAAATCAAATACACGTAACCCTCGTACATGGCTTGTATAAAAAGTATTGGAAAAGTTTTGGGAAATAGATTTATTTTAGATAGTGCTGCAATTCCTCAACATTTTTAAAGTACATCCCTTTAGTGTCGACAAACGTTTGCTACAAACCTTGTTCATTGGCTGTCAACTTACCCTTCAGGTTGAATACTGCTTTGGTGGTTATGTGAACCAATTAATTAATCAGTTTTTATTCTTCAGACACTTTCTTTGTACATTTCGTTGTCTGGTGTGTTCATGGTGGCCATGAGATTTACAAATCCCTTGTATGGTTTTTTTATACATTTCACCGATGAAGAAATTTGCAATTAATATCAAGTATTGGTTTTTAATAATATATTTAAGTTTTTAAATTGCCATCTTAATTACATTTGTTTGTTGTTTGAGTGTTTTAATATTGTTTTGCTCTTTTTATGTCTTGCAGAAATAATAGAAAGTGATGGCCATAAAATATTTGAGGATGTTGTTGAAGAGTTTTGTACTGTGCGTGGAGTTCTTGGGCGGTGGGAACAGTGGCATTCAGAGGAGGAAAATTCATACAGAGAAGCATATGCTAGTCTTTGTTTACCCAGAGTACTGGCTCCTATTTTGCGGTTAAACCTCCTTTCCTGGAACCCAATTGTCATACAGGTATGTCAGCTTTACAAGGAACCTGGAGTGGAATGTTCCCCGGGGGGTTATTCCATAATTCGTAAGTCTCCCAATGCAGGCATCAATAGTTATTCTGAAAAAGTCACTGCTTTGAGCTATAGGAAATGGCATTGGTAGAACTGATGACCTTCATGATAGCACAGAAGCATTAGGCAAGAGTGAAGTCAATGCCTTATGCATGACAATCCAAGTTGATGGAAATGATTAACTGATTGAAGCACTTTTCCACTTGATAAAACTTTTTATTTTACGACCGGGTTTCGATGTATTACATCATCATCAGGATGATGATGATGTAATACATTGAAACCCGGTCTTAAAATAAAAAATTTTATCAAGTGGAAAAGTGCTTCAATCAGTTATTCATTATGTTCGACTTCCACCACATCACGCCTGAAGCTACTCAATTTATTCAAGTTGATGGAAGTTTAACAAAATAAAAACATATTCTATCAATGCCATTGGTTGAAATAATAGTTCCCTGCAATTGTAAAACAGCAGGTGCAGATTATTTAAGTTCATTGAATAACAAAATAGTTTTATTTTGCATGGTCATGTGTACACTTCTTTAAGTTGTATGCCTCAGATTTACCTTTTATTTTATGTTTAGTATTTTTATATCATAGCTTGTGGTAGGTAATACAGTAAAATATAAATATATGAAATAATAAATCTTTGGTACTATTTTTTAAAGTATTAACATTGGCCGTTCATATCCATTTGCCTCAGCAAACATCGTTCACAAGGAATTACAGAAATAAGATTTTACTTCAAAATTGCATCAAAATGAGACTGCAACTCAAGACAAACTTAAATTATTGTAATTTCCTTTCAAATTGAAACTCAAGAGCCTTCTAATGATGTGTTATTATTCATTGAATGGATTTTTAAATGACAAGCCATTGTAGTGCATTGTGTTTTTATTATTTACTCCAACCCCATTGGTATTTTTCCATCAAGTTCATAGTGTTGAAATGTACCTGTATTTTGTACTTTTCTTTGTTTGATGACTCCATCACCTATATTTTATGATCAGTGAACAATAAAAATATTATTGTTACCATTTTATAAGTGAACACTAGCTTCCTGGCAAGGAATCTATGTGGAACAACTTGCTCTCAGCTATTTTCAGCCATAAATTTTAGTTGGAGCCAAAGTAGCTTTTGTACAAAGTGCTATTTTGTTAAAGTTATCAAACAATAATTGAATTCAAAATTCATTCTGCATAAATATCAAATGATTACATTATGCAGCTATATTCAGTCCAATATTACAAACCAATTTTGTTGAATTAAGGTTTGTCAAATAATCCTATGCAGTGATAACATTGCAATTTGGCATGTAGTACGGAATTTCTTCATTAGATGCACTTATGAGTTAAAAGTTGCATTTTAGTGAAATCTAAGCTATAATTCAAATTACTGACATGAATGAATAGTTATACAAGGCTATGATCATTCTTGTTAATTTTAATCCATTGGTCAATGTAGGCTTCGGATCGACACAGCCTAGATAACAGTACGAGGATTCATTTACATGCCTCTTCTACCAAAACAACCTGACATCTGACACTACAGTATACCCATCTTCAATAATGTATACTTCTTTTGTTTCATCCAATATCCCAATCATTTTCTTTCCCTTTCCTCGCTGACCTAACCATCTCTCCTCATTCAGAGTATTCAATATTCATATAGAACTGAAAAACAACGTACAAAATCTTCGTTGCACACTATGAAATGGTTTGATTGAGTCCATAGTCTCATCTCATATTTTAGCCTGTTGCAAGTGAATAAAAATCGGGAGCTATCGTTGGGGGATAACCCCCCCCAGGATTTCATCCATTAAAATCTGACCTTTTACTTCAGTTTATTTTGAGACAATATGTGCATTATTAGGTCTAGAATTAGTTGGAGGTGTAGCATCTTCCTCCTGTTATGAATGAAAATTAGCTAGTCCAAAGAGAGCACAAGATGGTATTGCTGTGCATGTAGCTCCAGGCATATTAATTCCATGACATTGTGTATTTCTTAAGGGGCTAGTGATGGCAACGATCCTCTGATTTAGAAATACAAAATAGTCCTGCTGGTCACAAAAAATCTGCGGAGTAGATGCTGTGTGCATTATTGGATCCCTAAAATTAACTCCTGTAGCATTATTCTCATGTTACCATGACACTTAGCAAACAGACCAAATTGGCATTTTATCAGATGATGCCATTGCCAAAGTTAATATTTATGTTTTGGTGATTTTTATAAAGAAGGGAAATATTTCAATGTATGTAATATTTCTCATGTGATTCATGATTTTGTGTGCTAATTCATTTTATGTTAGTGTTAAATACAGCAGTATACTTCTGTTTTTAAATTTACTATTTTCAGGAAAAATAACAATGTATATGGTTTTTCAAATTCCACAGAAAATCTAAAATTAATTTTATAAATAAAGAATGATCATATCTGTCCATGCATGCCATATTTTTTTATGCTGTACAGAACTTCCACAGTATATTTTTTGAAAAATCTGAAAAATAGGGGTACATGCAAAAAAGCCACATTAAATAACCAATAAAAAAATGTAGGTTTCAAGAGGTGATATTAAAATGCTGTTAAACAATTTGTATCAAAAAAGGAGCTTTTTGACATCATTGCTCATACATCTAAAGTAAAGAATGTAAGCATGGTTTGTTTTGAGTTTTGTTGTTCAATTCAATTACGTTTATTATTTTTAAAACTATGAAAACCAAAAATATCTGTAAATGGTTTCATACACCTAGAGTCAGGTAATTTTCCAGCCTTGAATTTCCAACTCTTTGGGAAACAAGTTTCAACAGAAGATCCTGTTTAATACTCATTTTAGTATTTTCTAAACAGTAGGCCTCTTTTATCATAATTATGTTAGTTTGGTAAACATTTTGATTTTATCATTGTAACTGGACCCGGGTTCAAATCCTGGCAGTGGCAGGATTTTTTTCAGTGTTGTCCTGATCCGTACTTAGGGTGCTATGTGGAGAGCACATAAATAAAGAATCATTCATTTGTCTGATGGGACATTAAACTTTTGACCCTATGGCAATTTTTGTTATGATTGTCTCAATCAGTAATTTCTTATACTGTTGCGGGGTGTGTATCCTTCTTCTCTCATTCATTGAATACCCTACCTTACCCAAATTACCTACCAATCACCAATTTTGGAAAAGACCGTAGGTGTTGGTCACCTCCAGTAATAACCACCACCAATAGTGTTAGCCTCATTATTGATAAGGATGCATTTTTACTTGAGGAGTTTCTATTGTATTAATATGTATTTTTAGGATGACTCCAGTGGGGCAGGACCTTGTGGATTTGAGGGCAGGAAATGGTTTGACCTCCTCTTAATGTATGGTTTGAGAGACACTGAAACTGAAGAAACCTTAAGAAGTGACCCAGACTTGATGTTAGTTTCCCTAGTTGTGGAGAAAGTGATTCTACCCAAACTTACTCGTAAGTAAGATTCTCAGCCCATATCACAAAAGTTTGGGATGGAACAAAGTATAAATACCTAGGCTTAATCTTGTGGTTTGTCAGGCAAGGATAGAGTTCTTATTGTATTTGGACTCTCAGGGGATGATGTCAATGTTTCATTTTGTAGGATGGAGCGAGCTGGTCAGAATTCCAGCTTTTACCTAGACAAGTCAGAATTGGAGCTCCATTTTGTTTATGTTAGCTTCATTTTATTTTGTTATCTCTAAGTTGTCTCTTGATGGAATTGGATAGAGTTTATACTTCACACTTGTGACGTAACCTCTATTATACATTTCCCTATCTTGGAACAGGCTGATAATGTTATCTATTTATCCAATGACTAACAATTTTGTGACTAATTTTGTTAATACACATCTTTTAATTTCTAATGGAACAGTAGATGCCATCATGCTGATTTGTATTTGTATGTCTGATTCAAGATTACCCTCTGCATGCATTAGTTAATGTGATGATGATAAAGATAGAAAACTGAAAAACTAGTATTAATGTGCAAGAAAACCATATAACTAAGGAACCCATGTGAAAAAATGATAAACCAAAGCTAATTGGTGAATAAACTATGCCTTGGACTTGATATACTGTAGTTATTATATCAAGATTGCACTGTAATAAATGTAATTTTACTATCCCCTTGGGCATATCTGGTGGTGGTGTCATTAGGATTATTTGTAGCCTCTCCCTGCTTGTCAGTTTTTCCAGGGTTGACGCAATGCCCATGCTTTTATCCCTTGAATCTGTGACCTTAGGATTAGCAATTGGGCACACTACTCGCCTAAATTATTTCAATAATCACCCTTCAAAGTTTAAAAAATTAGAACTTCAATTTGTAAGCTAAATAATTTTATATAGGGTTATCAAGAAAACTAGGAAACAAAAACTAAAATGCTGATATTTTGTTATTTGACAGAACTCATTGATTGCAGCTGGGATCCAATGTCCACATCACAAACCCTGAGGCTTGTTCGAATAGTTGCAAAAATTGTGGAGGAATACCCAACTGTGACCCCATACATTCCTCCATCCTCAACAAGCAGCACCAATATATCGCCATCTTCTGCTAAACCTCTTCGTGCTCTCCTTTCAGGGATAGTAGATAGGTTAAGAGAAGCTGTTGATAATGATGTATTCATTCCTATCCACCCAAAACAGTAAGTAAAATCTTGCGTTGTTCACTTATCGGTTGGTATAATTAATTAGCTGATATAATTAATATTTTTATTTTTGATTGTTAGTCATCAGTTTAGGTTAGTAATAGTAATTGGATTAAAAGGGGCCCCAATGACTGAGATCTAATGTCAAATCAAGAAATGAGTAACATGAAAGTGCGGGATCAGAAATCAAAACCGGGGTAGGATTTGAGCCATAAGCATTTTGGTAAGCAGCAAGTATGTCATACATTTTATGGCCATGAAATAAACTGAGCTTGGTTATATATGCAATTTGTGAGGCTGAGTATTGTCTGTGGTCCTGAAATGTGAGTTTTACAATCTAATGGATGAAGACAAATCAACATTATAGAAATACCCTCACTGAGGTAGTTTGTAGGAGATGTAGTCCAAGAAAGCAAATATGAGAAGGTGAAGTGAAGACTATGAGCATTGTAGAAAAGGTCGTTCCTTGAAGGCTCAGGATATTTGAGGCTAGAATATATGGCAAGAGGAAGCTTTTTACACTAAAGGATAGACAAAAATAAAATGTATCACTGGTAGACTCATTTTTCAATGAAAAAAATGTTTTAGGGCCTGTAGAAGCCAGGATTCACTCCTGAATGTGTCCTGAGAGCATTACTTTCATAACACTGAATGTAGGGATTTTAAACATTGAAGAGGAAGATAAGGCATAGAGAAAATACATCAAAATATAGTTAGCATAGAAGTGGCATTTGACTTGCAATTAATTTTAATGGTGTAAGGGCATGAAATAGATTTTTAAGATTTTATTTTATAAAACCAATAGTTATTCACATTATTAACAAAATTGCAGAATTATCAGTTATATTACAATTTCAATATTTTTAACAAAATTTCAAGGGTATATACCCTTAAAAGGATATTTAAATGAAAACCTTTCTTGCTTAAATAGTTAGTTAATGTCATGCTGTTGTTATAAATGCTGTCAATTTAAATAATCAAATGAAATTCAATACGTACAATTTTGTGCACTTACAGGTTTTTTGTCTTTAATTACCTCCTGATTACCTACAAATTTGATTTATTGTATAGAACCTTGATTTTAAATCAAATTGGATCGTACACGTGTAACCATGCAACCCTATCCTTCACATGGAATTCATATGTAACATGACATGAGCATAAAATAAGAATTTTACTTAAAGCCAAGCCAAGAAATAAGTTACCATTATGCTTTGCGGTGTGGATATGACAAAAAAATTTCACTTGATGAGAAACACTCAATTTTTTAAAATATATTCACATGTAATGACGGGGTGTAGTTCGTTATTTAGGGTAAAACTTAGTGACAGTGTGAAATGGTGAAAGGTGGTGTCAGATAAGGGGAAAGATCCCTGTCTCTTTTGTAATTACTGTAATATTGCATTATTTTTAATCGCTGTCAGGGAAAACAAATTGTTAGTATGAAAAAAGTATTTAAATCCAGTTAAAGTTTTTGTATGGAAACCATAATTAATTAATGATTAATTACAGGGATTTTATTCATGTATTTTTTTAAATTTAACTGATCTGTGTGGTCCACAATAATACTGCAGTAAAATCAAGGTTCTACTATAATTCTATCCTAAATATAGCATTAATTATCAAAATAAAAAGTATAATTTTGACTGGCTTAACCTGTGTGGATGAATGTAAATACAATTTGGCTAACTTTTAATTACTTTTTAGTTGATATAGCTAATGTTATTGCATGATCCTTCACAGAATACCTTTTGATCTTATAGTGTTATGGATGCCAAAGGAGGGGCCATGGGTACATTTTTTCAACGGCAGTTCTGGTCAGCTGTTAAATTATTAAGAAATGTTGTTGCATGGGCCGGAATTATCAGTGACAGTATTCTGGGTGATCTTGCCCTGCACTCCATTCTTAATCGTTACCTTTTGGCTGCATTAAGAGCTTGTCCTGATCCCATTGATGCTGTTTCTAAGTGTAGAATGGTAATTATTATCATTTTTTTCTCATTTCAAGATCATCATAACCTACAATGTTGTCTCATGAATGTACAACTATACAGTATGTTTTCAATATAGCAATTTAAAAAGGTTTTTATCCTAATACACGTAAAGTTGAAAATAATGTTCCCTTAAAAGACTTTTACAAACAAATCAGGCTGAGAAGTATTGAACATCAAAATTTTGTGCCACTCACACTTCTGTGAATATATTTACACATTCCCTCAGAGGGCTGATTGAAGCAAAATTTTACTGTTTTGCTATAGTTGACTGTGTTCACCCATTTTTCCCCTTCCCTCCAAATCCCCTAGTAAACCTTATTTTTTTTTAAATATGGTCTTATATGTTGTAAATAGTTTCTGCAGAAATGATTTGAAGGTTTCAAAATACTTAAGGCCATCTAACTACCTCCAGTTACCATTTTCTTTAGGAAATTAGAGAATAAGGTTTTGCTATGATGCATAGTAAAAAATGTGGTTATTTTACTATGTGCAGGAAAACCTACAAATGGCTCCCCATATGTGGACAACATTAAACTAGTCAGTATCTTTAAGAAAGCCATGTTAGTAAAAAAAATTATAGTTCATGTGACTCCTACATTTGTCTTACACTTTGAAATTGATGTTATTTAATTACTGTATTTTCCCATCTGTAACACACGTTATCTGTACAAAAATGTTCAGATGATTGAAAAAATGACGTTATGGTTTATGTAATGAAAATTGAAAAAATCCAAACGCTTACATACCTATGCACACAATAATTTGAAGTCTCGCGAAAATAAATTAGTACCTTTCTAATTGCATTCTACTTTATTCAGATCTGCTACTGTCACAGTTATTTCATCTCATAAATCCATGAGAAAAAGAAGAAACATACAATTTCTATACTTCATTTATTCTAATACGTAGTACTTCTTCATTCTGATACACAGTACTTCACGTGTACGTAGAGTGCGTGGTATTATATACTGTGTATAAATATATGATAGGATGGGTAGATCACTCAAATCCAAGAAACTCGTCACCTGAATCACAATTAAATGAATTTATTATCTCTTCAGGAACATCACAGAGTTCACTCTCCAAAATTAACTCTTCCTAAACTCCTGGCGTTGATATATTGCCTAAAGCTTTTTCAAATCCATTTTTTACACAAGTCCCTCTGACACCCAGCCAAATTTCCAGGATCCACTGGCTTATTTCTTCATAAGACACTCTTTCAATTCCTCCCGAGTGCGTGAGTGTGTTTATATTTATATAAATATATATATAAGTGCACACACATGCGTGGCATCTATACACGTTCAAGATAACTATTAAGCCCTGGGCGCACGGTATCTATACAAATTCATGATAACTACTAAGTTCTGAATGGTCATTATACATAAGGTACGTGTTATAGATGGGAAAATACAGTATTATGGTTCTTAAACACACATAATATGTACAGTTTGGTCAGTTACCATTGTCCTGGCCTCAAAGCTGCATTTGTTTGTTCATTTGTTGACTTGATTTAACTGCAAAAATAGAGGATTCCAAATTCTTGAGTAAATATAGTGATCCAAAAGTGGTATAAATTATTGCATTTAAAGACCATTGTGGCCAATCAAAGAAGTTTGGGTCTCGGAGTGCTCAAAATCTTCAAGGAACCTTATTTTTAAATTAATGTAGACCAAAATTTTTAACCCACGCAATCAGGATAACCTGGATTACTTCTTTATTGCTTATAATAATTTGATCTATTAGTGACTCTTCTTAGTCTGTATCACAGCAACACTTAAAATAAATCTATGAATTTGTATGTAAATTGTTGTCATCACATATGCGGTTTAGACAATTGTGGAATAATGAAAACATTGTGTCACAGTCCATTTTTTCAAGAAAATATTTTGAATTACCTAAAGGTAAGGCAGTTTTTACTTCCATTTTGAACAATTAAAGAGATTTAATGCCCTCTATTCCATGAGAGATACAAATATTTTTCTAATTATTCTAAGCGAGTCGTACAACTTAAATTTGCTTGTACATTAATAGAAATTTGTATACTTCAAGATATTAATCTTGTTATGAAATTTTTTTTTCAGATTGTATCTAGTCTTCCTCGGTGGTGGCTTTGTGTTGGCACTTCAGCAAGTTCAAAGGAAAAAGGAGTAGAAATTAACCCACAGCTCAAAATGTTCACATCTCAGCTTATAGTTTTAGGACAGTCATTAGATCCCACCATGCCCGCTGGCAGGTAATTATTTACTCAAAACATATATTTTAAGAATGTTGTTAGGAGTAATCTAACAGTAACAAAAGTGAATGTGTTTGTATCAAACTTCTTTGCTTTGTTTTTAGGGAAGCATCTGAGGAAGTGACAAGTATATTGAAGTTGCTCGGTACAAAAGAAGCCAGGAAGACATAGGAAATAAATTATTGACTAATTGCATTGTTTTATTCTAAGGCATTTCTGTATACAAAATTGGAATAAAATGGTCTACATTTTTGTAGATGAAATTTTATTAATTTAAATTTATAAATTTATATTTTATTTAGGTTAAGTACTTAAGTTAACTCTTTTGCTCTGAGAAATATTTTTATAATATAAGTGAAAATTAATTATAATTAGTCACCTACTCTAAAAGGGAATTGTGTGAAGGATTTGAATATATAGTTGGTCATTTTATTTAATTATGCATTTTGTTATGCGGCATCTTTTTCAGGTGTGAAATTGCACATTTTAGGTATAAAATTATTTACAAAGGAATTGATTGACCTGTAGATGATTCAGTGCATCAAAAATTCCAGTTCATTTTCTACTGATTTTAATTTTAACTTTCATATTGTTATATATCTAGTGGCAATGAAACAGAAATAGTTATTAGACAAACTATTAGAATAGTTATAGAGACAATGGTTCATGGTGATATCCTGAACTTGTACATAATCTTGAATTTTGTTACTGACTTTCTATGAGCAATTGAAAAAGATATAGTCATAAGGTAGAAACCCTATTTTCCCCAAAAATGGTTAATATAAAATAGTAAAAAAATCATGATTACTAGTGAAATGGCATTTTTATTGTTAGCATACATAGTGATCCTAGAGAGGGATTAAAATATGCAAATGAAAACTAGTGATCATGCAAGAAAAATATTTCGAATCGCCTATCTGAGGTGTGATGTTGGTAAGTGAAGGATGGGCATAAGTGGTGCGTATTAGAGCAATATGTGGTTTTTCTTGATACTTTCAAATTGCTTCCAAAATTTTGAGTACTGATAATGCAGTGTCCATCATTTGTCGAATCCTGGCCATTTTTGTTCCAGTTTATGTAAAGAGATGCAAAATCTCAAGTTCAGCATGAATTTTCTATATCTGCAAGGTCCACGTAAAAATGAATGGGGTGTGGTTGACTTCACATTGTTTTAATGGACACATCTTAATATTACTGTGTCAGCGTTCTGAGATATTAAAGTTCTTATAATACAGCATACTTCTTGCCCTGTTGGAAAGCAAAAATTGGCTCTATAAGTTTGTTATAAGATCCTCAAATCTTCCATCTGATTCTAAACCTAATGGATGTAGGTTCATATGCATAAATTTTACAGTATGTACTTTACATTATTTTTTAAATATCTGCTCTCTAGTTTGAAATTAATCATCTTTTCAGGCTATTGCATGTGAGTTAAGGCGTTCTAAAACATGACATTAAGTCTGTGTGATTAAAGAGCGGAACTCTCAAGACATTTACCATTGTAAATCAAAGGGGAATGGATGAACACTTCATTCACCTTGTCGGGATTAACTCTCTCCTTCAAGAGTTGGTTTTTGGAAATAATTTTATTTGTTAGCGCCATTGTCAGTAGCCTATCCTTAATAGAGCTGGCTGCATCCCTCACCTCAAGTTGGCACCCCTGTTTATTACCAGTTTGCCTGTCAAATAGAAGACCCTATTCAAATATCACGTATGTGATGTTGGCATCAAGGTCCCACTGTGTACATAGGTTGGCTGTTGGTTATTCTATTCTATCTAGTTTGTGAATTGTCTGGATTTTCTAATGGTCAACACTCCTGCTTATTTTACATAATATTAAATAAAGTTTTGCTTAGAATGAGTTGTTGAATATGTTTCAGAGTCTTTGCTCTGTCCCTTACATTTCCTCATGACCAGAATTTGGTGGTATTGGTATTCTCACTTACTCGAAGTCAGGATTTAAAAAAATAGAAATGAGTTTTTAACTGAATATCCCAAAAATTTTCCAAAAAGACAATCATCACCTATGTGGAATAGACTGGTTATATCAAGTAATATTTCCTTAAACTATACAGGCTTTAAGAAAAATGGTCAAAATACGCATATCAACCATTTATGGCTTAAGAAATCATTATTTAATATAAATGAAACAGTTTCTGGCGTCACTTGGTGGAAATTCTTCATATTGAAATTAAATTTAAAGTACTTCGTCTTTCCACATAAACCACTTTTATTACGACCTAGGTTTTGTTATGGTATAACATCATCAGGTAAAAATACAAGTCAAACAGTATATATAGTTCTGGACGGAGTGGAAGAGGAGGGAGGGAGGAAAGCAAGGATTGGTTGAGGTAGGAAGAGGGGGCGGAGGAGGAGGAGGAATGGTAACATTGAAAAATTAGCAGGCTGGGAGAGGGAATTAATACAATGTTGGAAATATGAAATAACAGAAATATACATTGTTGAGAGAGAAAAAAAAATTAAATTTTATACAAATATTGTTGAAAAAACTAAAATAAATTTTCTTGGCGTTGATTAGTTGGCAGAGGAGTGTGGGAATGGGTATTGCGAACAGCACTGGGTAATTAGGTGATTAAGTAGCAGGCTGGGAGGAGTTAATTCATTGTTGAAAAAGCTTAGCTTGGTGTCAGTTTAATTGGCAGATGGGCGAGGAAAATACAACAACGGGGAACGCGAAGGGTAAAAAAATTTGTTGGTCAAAACCTCTCCTCCGTAATCCATGTGCTGGTATTATTAGCAGTACATAATATTGAAAACAAAACTATTGTTCACTGATAGTGATAGATATTCCTCTGCTGCATGGAGCAGCCTTTCAAGTATAATTTTGTTTGGCTAAGTGATGTACAGTTCAAATATAAATTATATCCAATTATATCAGCATTAAGCACTCTAAGTAAACTTGGGGCATATCAAGTAGTATTAGACCTCATTATGACTGTTAGATAGGCATTATAAAATGTTCTTTGTGAACTGCTGTCATCCCACATTAATTAGCCAAGATGGGTTACCCAAGGTTAGCCTAGCTATGATGGGTTACTGCCTTAACTGGGTGATAACTTAACAGTGTGTACTTCACTTTATTAGCACGAGATAGAGAACTGTTGAAACAGTTTTTAGATAAGCACTATGCCTGGGATGACAAGACTTGTAATGGATTCATAGTTCAATTTTTACTGTAGGAGATTGTAAATTAAAAATTGCAAGAAAAATTTATATATGTTTTCCTTTACTCCTGAAAAGATTATTTATTTTACAGGAATAACCCTTTTACACAAAGTTGAAAAACATATATTGGTTCTTCAATAATAAAAAAACATTTACAAACGGGTACAAATTATATAAAGTTACATTCTCGTTATTGAGAATTAAAATATAATTTGAAATTAAAGAAGAATTTTTATTTGCGGTACATGAAAGGCATTTCCCCAATGGGCATTGGGAACAAATTATTGACATTTACAGATATCCACAAAGCAATAATTAGCATTCTTAAATTCTTTTAAGGGATCCTGGTGAGATAGAAAGTAGGTCATATTTGATTGTCAATATTATATTTTAATAAGATACTTATAGCGTAGAAATTTAGTTTTTATTAGTCATTATTATCAGTCATGGTTTTTGATTCTCTACGGAGTAGTCTGCTGGTAGGTCAATTAATTGTATGGATTATTATAGTCATTTTTATTGTAAATTAGTTGTAAAACTAAATGGGTAGAAATCTTCTGGTAGTTTTTAATCATATGGAAGGTAAAGTTTGGAACCGCTGGCTTCCAATTAATAAAGAATGCAGTTCAATCAGTAGTGATTTGGTGAAATAAACATGACATAAGGGTAGTAGTAGTACTTAGGGGAGGCGACCGACAGCTGAGGTCATTTGCACTATTAGGGATGGATAGGAAAGGATGAAGGGTGTAGAGAAGATCGGCATTAGCCTACTCTTAACGAAAGACGCCAAGGGGTCCGCAGCTTAACGTCCCATCTGAAGGACAGCGTACTCACTCAAAGTGCCCTCCACATAGCACCCTAAGTAGGGATCAAGATACCTCTGAAAAATATTCAACACCACCAGGATTTGAACCTTTGCCCTCTGGGTGGGAAGCCAGTACAATAGCCACCTCACCATCTCGATCGACATAAGGGTATCCATCAATGTGATGTGGTGCACTTCCATGAGAAGTTGGAGGAAGTCATATGGAACAATGTTCACCAAGAATTCTTATCGTTAATCCAAGTGAAAGTGAAAATTGTTGGGATGGATGCATTTGTGAGCAAAATGCACTCATTTTTCCATTGCAGAAATTTAACTTTTTCTACCTACAATATGCATTGCTGGATGCATGTAGCATTTTTACAATTTAATATGCTCTCTGAGCCACAATAATTATCTGAATTTAGATACATCACTATTTTACCAGATGGTCAATGATATTAATTGTGATTTTACGAGGAGTATATGGCTACCTTTAATCCCAATGCATAAGGGTATCCTGTTTAACAAACTTTATACATACATGAAAGAAGCCAACAATATCATAGTTGAATATAAAAAAGTAAAGCTGATGTTACAAACAATACTTATATTCTGTAAGTGAATTTCTTGGCATCAAGTGTATGTTCATTAAGTGCCTACTTAGTTTCTCCTTATTTCTATAAGTTTAGATTATAAATATACATATTTCTTGATGATGTTTGATTTCTTTTTATTTTACTCATGGAAATAGTGTATTTTACCATAAAATTAGTTTTCAGTGTTACAAAATCAAAAGCACAAATTAAGCACACAGTAAAATCATAGGGTTAAGCAAATAATTCAGTTAGGTGTGTTGTTTTAAATAGGTAGGGGTACAATTGTAGAAATGCAGTATTGAGATATGTGAGTATGTAATTAAAATGTAGAGCGAAAAAACTTACAACATTATTATGTAATAAAAGTTTTAGCTTAAAAAGAACAAAAATTAAAATATTGCTCAATCTTCTGTTTAACTTTTTGTGCATGTGCTTGGTGTGCCCTGTACAAAGGATTTTGCCTTTCATCTAATTAATGAGATCCTTAGTAAAATAAGTATTATTATTATAAGAGATTTCACAATAACTTCATTAGTTTCTTTATTCTACTGATTCCATCCAAGTAACTCAACTTTAAATCGAATTACCTTTCTCTACATGTATAATAATAGCCGCTAACTTTATGTATATTAAACAAGGTCTGTCCCCAAAGTAGTAGGATTGGGTGGATTAAAAAAATGTATTGCATTGATACTCAAAAGTCATCGAAGTAGCACCCTTGTGCGTCCATAGACCACCACCAGCAGGTTTTCCACATCTTGTATGCCTTCTGGAAAGTGGTGCCTGGAATGCTGCTTAGCTCCCTTGTCACAACCTGTTGTAATGCTTCCACCAAGCCGTGGTGACATCCTTCTGGTATGGATTTGATCCAGGGGAAGAGGAAGAACTCTGGTGGGGCATTTTCTAAAAAATTTGGGTCCTCACTCACATGGTCAAGAAGCTCTTGGTAGATCCGTGTGCAAGTTTCCTTGTGTTCATCTGAGAGCATTCAAATCACCAACTTCACTCACACCTTTCCCATGCCCCTGTTTTTGCTCAAAAGTCGATGCACATCCCTTTTAAGGATGCCAAGTTCATCATAAACCATGCAAGCATTTAATTTGTGATCCCTGTCCAACAAAGCCTTCACACTTGCAAGATTTTCGTCACTTTTTGAGGCTGAAAGGCATCCTGAATATTCGGTGTTTTCAATATCTATACCCTCCTGAAACATCTTAACCTACTCAAAAACACCCGATCTACCCATGTCATTATCAGTATAAGCCGCCTTGAGCATGTCTCACTGCTGGTTTTGCCCAGTTTCACGCAAAATTTGATGGCATAGTACTGTTCCAACAACTGGTCATAGAGGTTTCGCTAATGCATGATCTGCACTCTACAAAGGCTGGAAGTCAACTAACACCATCCTCCAGCCTTTCCTGAGACTCACCTCCCCTGAACCCAGAAAGAGAAACCGCCCCATGTCCATCCGTCTATCCAGGAAAAAATAAGTCTTACTACTTTTGGGACAGACCTTGTAAATTATAGACCTTGTATATTGTAAACCATAAGCACAATAATCAACCTGAAGGTCTGTTTGGTAGGTGATGGTAGAGTTCACCCAGTACTAAGCCCGACAACGTGTGAAATTCACACATCAGGCCAGTTCCTTTCCCTGTGCCAGTTATGGTTTCCCAGGAAGATCTGGAATCCGAAAAATCACATAGCTTCGGTGGAGCTGCAGGTGCCCTGAGTGGCTTTCCCAGGACTCGAACCCAGGCCCTCTAGTCAGTAGTCCAACGCTCTACCCCCTGGACTACAGCAACCCATAGTTATTATATACTATAGGGGCTAATCATTAGGTTATGGTCAAGGTTCAGTATCAGCACCAGGGACTACATCAAATTGCTGATTAATCTTATCCTTGGTTGGTGTAAAAAGTTTAAAGGTGCATTTTAAGCTTTATACAGTTTTACTTATATACTGTAAACTGGATGAACTTCATTCACTTTTTATAAAGCTGAAAAAACATTTATACTAGCTCTAGTAAATGTCTCATTAATTCAGCCAGACTAAACTATATTGTATAGGCTAAAAAGTACTCACCACCCAAACTCATGCATGAAAATTAGATGTCTATTTAAAATAAAAATTGTACTTACAGGCAATTTTTTCAATTACCATCAAGCACATTCAAAGGAAACATCTATAAGATGATAATGAACCAAATGAATTGCACATTCAACAAAAAAACGATACTAATTAATGTATCATTTTATCTGAAATGCTACTCATCACATCTTGCCTGGCACAGTTGAATTTTTCCAGTGTATTAGTTTGATTTAGTTTTAGCAATTGAATGGCAGACATGGGTTTTATTTTAGTGGGCATTACATAACTCGAGACAATCTCACTGTTGATGCCCATTTTACACCAAGAAAAATAATAACAATGTGAAAGATGCAAACTATAATTTTTATTAATTTTAGATTTCTCCTGTGAAAAGTTTCCAGTGATTGTATATGTTTTTCTTTTCCTTTAAAATAGTTTTAGTTTGAAACCTTTTTCATTCACAGTGAACACCTTTCTGTAAAAAGTGAATATATAGTTACTTAATAAAATATTTCATTGAACATGTTTGCTAATTCTTGGAATATAAGATTTTATTTTCAACTTATGATTTCCTAAACTGTAAGTTGATTAAAACAGTCCAAATTATGTTTATCTGAAGATTTTTGGACTCACTCTTTACATTTCTCTACGACTCAATTGGCCTCCATTGCTTTTTGACTGTAATGGCACTTGATGTTTAAAGAGATAATAGCCTCTTCTCTGTTGACTTAGTTGGCCTAGGTGTCCTTTCAAATCGTAGTATCAACATACTTAAGGTACATTTCTTACACAAGTGCAATTTCATTACTTGAGGTTATGTCTAATGATGTAATAACTCTGTCAACAATGTTTTTCGTATATAAAGGAGGATGGAACATTCATTATAGAACTTTATCCTCGTCTCAAGTAAGTGGTAGGACAGGTAAGAGTTGATGGCCTATGACTAGTTATTGACCTACTGTAATACCATGACTTAAAGTAGCTTTTTTAATGCCAACAGATTCTGTTAAAATTTATTATTTTTAGACTTTTTCTTCTTGGGCATCGTGGTGTAATTATATTACATATTTTAAAATCTCAGCTTAATTTTTGGCCTTCCTTGCTAAAATAATGCCAGTAATAATACCAAATCACCATAATCATATGGTGTGGTTGATAGTATTTCATAGTAACTAAGGTATTGAAAGATAATAACAAAATACTGCTTAAAGAAAATTATTTTACAGAGCCAAAAACCAAACATGAAGATGTGGAATACCTCTTTCATTCAACTGATGGTCATATTGTCTGCAGTGGTGGAATTGGCGTTCACCCAAAGTAAGTTGAACATAAATTTATTTATTGAACAAGCAGCCAAAAATGGCACAAAGGTATAAGTCCAAAATTGTAATGCGGGATATGAAGGCCTTGAGAGACGAAGATCAATATAAATATTTCAAAGCCACTGTCAGTAGAGGCAACATTCATACAAGACATTGTCATTGATGGGGTTTATTTTTACCTTTAACCCTCAATGTGATAATAGTCCACATCATTTAAATCTATATCATCACTTTAGCTTTATTTTCTCTCTTTGGAAACATTTTTCTCCCTCCTTCCATTATCAGACATCCTCATTTTTTACTCTTCTTTCTCTTTTCTGTGTCTATCTCCTCCTACCACCATCCAAATCCTCCTGCCAATGGTTGGTGCAGTCACATCTCAGCATCAGGTCCCACTATCAGGATCAGTGTAAGCTGGAGTACACTTGGATTCCCACAACCCCTAATACCATTGTTGCATTGAGGGAATTATCACAAGTGCCAACATTCAGTGTAACACACAACCATAGATTACAGTATTCAACCTGAAGTATGATTTGATGGGCGAGGGTAGAGCTCAAGTCAAAATTAAGCTCTATGATTTGTGAAAGTCATGTATTCAGGTTGGTGGGCAATTCTTTTCTCTGTGCCATCTGCCGTTTCCCCGGAAGATCTGGTACCTGAAAAATCATGCAGCTAGGATGAATCTGAGGGTGCCCAGAGGCATCGCTAGGCATTAACCTGGCTCTTCTTTTAAGTAGCCCAGCACTCTATCCACTGGACTACCACACTCTTTCAGAAAACAAAAATTATTTTGCCATTTTTGTGCCTCTCTTGTATAGCGTTTAGAGCCTGTCTTCTCTGCCCTTCCAAGTTGTGGCCTAGGCTTTTGGGTTAGTTAGGTCGGAAGAGCGATGATAAATAGAAATTCCGATTATCAACTTTAGGTACATCTAAGTGAACAACCTTTTCAAGGCTTCCTATACATGCTTCTCTGCTCGGAATTATATGTTTAAATTTTTTTATTCGAAAAGAAATAATCTGACATGAGATTAATTTGGTTTTAGCTACCTAAAGGACTTTGTTTGTCTAACATTACATTATTTCTTTGTTTCAACTTTTTAAAATCAAAGCAAACAAAATTCAATAATTTCCAAAAAATCAAATACCATCATTGATCACCACAACTGTTTCCTATATCAGCATGCCCAATTTAATTATAACATGCTTTTTTAACATTTAATAAAAATTGAAAATAACCCTATTCACTTGGCTAGCTCTAAAAACATACATCTACAGAAAATGAATCTAAGGTTTGGAACTGTCACCAGGCGTAGATGTTGTGTTGTTATTTAATGTTATTGCATTTACTGAGATATTTTCTCATACTCCATAGAAATTAGGTTAGCTCTTTCTATTCTCCTTTTCAATAGGGCCGACTAGCAGAGATCAGTTTTAACTCCTGCACTCCATTTCTTCTTTCAAAAGTCTTGCTATTATTATCGTATTTTCCCATCGATAACGCGCACCCAGATTTCGTAGTTATCATGAAATTGCATAGATACCGCGCTCCCAGAGCTTCATAGTCTTGAACGTGTAAAATGCCGCGCATCTTATAAATAAATAAGCGCGTAAATGTTATATATGCGTGTAAAAATTATATATTTCGTGTGTAAAAATACGCCTATGTTCACACTAATAGATGGTAACAACCAATGAATACATGAAATCATAATTGCCTGTAGCTATATCTGCAATAAGTACACAGAAGATCAAGGCCAGGTGATTGAAATTAACTGAAAAAAACAGATGGATTTACGGTACGTATTTAAACGGTATTTACAAGCCTACACAATATACCGCCTTATTACTCTTCCGCTATTATTCGTAATTCGAAACGAGACATAGGTTGGTGTACCCTTTTATTTTCTATGTAAAGTTACTTTCAGCAAATCAAACATAAAAAATAACACAATGAAAGAAATAGAATTTTCTTACTTTGTTTACTTTACTTCGCTTTGTTAATATCGGCGCTCAGCTGTTCTAGACACCCTCCAAATTCCATGAAAGTGCCGCCTACATGGTGATTGTTTCAAACCTGAATTGAGTCAAGCTTTTGTAATTTAGAATTTTCTCAAGAAAGTCACCCATGGAGAAGAAAATCGTATGCATCAATGTTTAAGATAGAAGTCGCCAATTTCGAAAAAGAGAAAGGAAATCGTGAGGCTACCAGGATTTATCCATTAATAAATCTTTTACATCAAAGTTACGTTCCAGTTGAGAAAAGTGGATGATGTCTGGTATGAAAGACTGCACAGAATCGGGAAGGATGAAGAGAGTGTCTTATGAAGAAATAAGCCAGTGGATCTTGGAAATTTGGCAGGGTGTCTGGGGGACTTGTGTAAAAAATGGATTTGAAAAAGCTTTAGGCAATATATCAACGCCGGTGCTAGAAGTTGAGAAAGAGTTAATTTCGGAGAGTGAACTCGGTGATATTCCTGAAGAGATCATAAATTCATTTAATTGTGATTCAGGTGACGAGTTTCTTGGATTTGAGTGACCTACCCATCCTATCATATATTTATACGCACGTGTATATAATACCACGTACTCTACGTATACGTGAAGTACTGTGTATCAGAATGAAGGACTACGTATTAGAATAAATGAAGTATAGAAATTGTGTTTCTTCTTTTTCTCATGGATTTATGAGATGAAATAACTGTGACAGTGGCAGGTCTGTATGCGGTAGAATGCAATTAGAAAGGCATGCCTCCAGACTAATTTATTTTTGTGAGATTTCTTTAAATTATTGTCTGCATAGGTAAAATTTTTTTTTATAGATAACGCACTTGTTATCTATGGGAAATTACGGTATTTTAACCACTACAATAGATGGGTAAGTGACTAAATAGGATCAAGTGACTAAATCATTCCCATTGTTACCCGGAAAAATAAAGTTTGACAGCCATTTCCCTTACATTAAAAAAAAATACGATTAGACTTTAATGGGATCATGCCAGGATAACTTTAATGTTGGTAAGAAAGTAAAAATTGAACACTTCCAAAAGTCAATGTGCGGATCGTTTTTTGTGATGTTTAAGTGTAGGTGACTGGAAAGTAGTATTGCTCTTTTTGTGAGTGAAATGTATATTGAATACTACACTCTAGAATGTCTTTTGTTCTACATAATTCTGGAGAACAGAATTATGGACTTTAATTTCATGTTTCCTTAAATTAATGAAGATCTAAGGCTTTAAACATTTTTCTCTTTTAATTACTTCTTTGTTCTCAGAGGTAGTATGCTACTTGGGAAGCTGGGCAACCTACAGGCCTGGAGATGGTCGCTTTGAAGTTGAGTATATTGATACATCCTTATGTACACATGTAATATACTCATTTGTAGGCATCGGAGAAGATGGAGCAGTAAACATTCTTGATACATGGAATGATCTGTCTACAAATGGAGGCAAAGGTATGAGTTGACATTATTTTCTTGTAATTAATATTAAAAAATTAGACATGCATTGACATAAATTTACTTTGATCCAGAATAATGTAAATCATTTAAATCCAAAAGGTGCCTTAAAACGATTCAATGCTCTGAAATCTCGCAACCCAAACTTAAAGACCATTGTAGCAATTGGTGGCTGGAACCAAGGATCTGCAACATTTTCAAGAGTATGTTAACGCATTTCTTCGTACCTTTGTCTTAAAAACTAATATTTTTGGTCATGATATTATGGAACAGGTTAATGATGATAAAATCATAAACAAGTTAGAAAACATAATTAATAAAGTGGACAGTAATACCTAATTTGTTTAATGACTTTAATATGATATTCTTGTCTTTTTTAATTGATATTACTTGAATTTTATATTTAAAGTGAAGTAAATGTGTGTTATATAATAAATCCTTTGGTAATTTTAAGTACTAAAGAATATTAATTTTTAAACAGGTTGTGAACAATGCTGGTAGTCGTAAAAGATTTGTGAGCAATGCGGTTGCATTTTTGAAAGAGTATGGATTTGATGGCTTTGATCTTGACTGGGAATATCCAGCACAACGTGGAGGATCACCTAATGATAAGGTAGCATGTATTGCAATATGGATATTAAATATGATGCAATGTGGTTATAAGAACTTGGGCTTGACTTGGAAGTAACATTGTCTTGCTGGGTGATATCTATTTTACAGGCAGCCTTCAGTCAACTTATTAAAGAACTTAGAGCTGAGTTTGATAAATATGGCTTTTCTCTATCAGCTGCTGTACCAGCCAGCAAAACATCAGTAGATACATCATATGATATTTCAGCGTTGGGACAGTGAGTCTATAAACAATGTATCATTAAGCATTTCCTGATCAAATTATTGCTATTTCATTTTTCTAAATACCTAAAATTTGGCTTTCATACCCTTGAATGACTGATGGCAATAGCTAGTTTATTGGTCATCTTTTAGTATTTTGCAAAGGTTATTTTTATTCTAGGTACCTGGACTTTATCAACATAATGACATATGACTTGCATGGTGCATGGGATCCAGTAACTGGGCATAATGCCCCTTTGTATGCTCGTTCCAGTGAAACTGGTTTTGCTTCTTATCTCAATGATGTAAGTCAATCTCACTCAGTGAAACAGTTTATCTTACATAAATGCTAGTTGGTTAATTCATTTTCACAATGAAACCCAGGTTTGAATTCCAGCAGTGAAAAATATCTTTCACTCTGGTGGAATTTTACAGTGTTGTTCCTCCTTGGGTTCTGGGTATGGTGATTAGTTTCAGTGACACAGTCATTCAGATGGCTTATTAAACTATTAACTTACACTTTCATTAAATGTATGCTAATGCAAATCCACCAATCATGTTTTCTCTCAAGTCCTGCAAAACTCTAATTATTCATGTCATATTGCAGCAGCATAAGTGACGAAATGGTGTTAACTTTCGAAACACTTACTTTGACCTTATATCTGATTTATGTGAATTTTTATACAAATAGAATTTTATCATATTAAATCCTGATAACTCTTTTTTCAAACAAATAGCATGCAAGTATTCAGCACTGGATTGAGAGAGGGGTTCCAAGACAGAAGTTGATTTTGGGGGTACCCTCATATGGACGCACATGGACCTTGATGAGTATGTCTAACAGTGGGGTTGGAGCTCCAGCCAGAGGGGCAGGAAACCCAGGGGGATTTACAAGTGAAGCAGGCATGATTGGCTACAATGAGGTAATTGAAGACTAGCTAAAAACATATCGAAATTAAAAAGGTGTTACTTTGGCAAAAGGATGAAAAGGCAATGCATATATAAAGCCATTGTGACACCCCACCCAAGGAGTCCATTAAATTTTGCAAGTTCTTAATGTCTTGTGCTTATCCAGTACTTATGCCTTTCAGCATTAATCACTATTATGCAACATCTTTATAATGAACAACTTACCCATCATCAAAGGACTAAATCTGAATGTAAATTTGATGTTTAGCATTGACATAATAACTATTATGTAGCTGCATATTCTCATCTCTCATTTAATTTTTAAATGTCTATCATGTTCATGGATGACTATCTTATAATGCTTATACTGAGAAAGCTTCCATCACCATCAAAAGAAAATATAAAGGCATTGCTCAGGCCCAGAGAGGCAAAATTAAATAGAACTTATTAGTCTTTCAAAACAGTATTTAGTTTATTTTGGTCTGATTGCACAGTTTGTAAAACCAATGAAAGCTTTTAATGTCATTATTTGAAAATTAAATTTGAAGTCCATGTCTTGTTTCAAGAGCATTTTAAGTTCATGATTTTCATCTCCTAGTCATGAGCTTTATTTTGAATCTAATAAATTGAAAAAGTTATTCAGGAGCGTATTTGGAATCAGTTGAGAGAAAATGTAGGTTGGTTGCCTATCTTAAGAAGCCAAGGTCATATCCCAAAAATGGTAAGATAGTCCCTATTTCAAACAAATTATGCAGATGATTACTATGATTTTAAGATATGCACATATTTTTCAGCTGTGCTTGGCCATAAAGCAAGGAGGATGGGCTGTACATTGGGATAAGGAACAAAAAGTACCATATGCAGTGAAAGGCAATCAGTGGATCTCATATGACAGTCTTGAGTCAATAAAAATTAAGGTATCGATATAATTATTCTTTGAACTTAAATTCTCAATGCATGAAACATGTGAAAACGTAATTCTTCTAAACCTACATTATTTATTATTGTTTAATAAATTTGCTTTGATGAGATGAAAAATCTATGGCTTGAACCATCAGTTACAAAAGTTATTTTCTTGATGCAGGCAGAATATGCTTTGAAGGAACATTTAGGAGGGGTAATGTTATGGAGCCTAGAGACTGATGACTTCCATGGATTCTGTGATGGAATTAAGTATCCCATTTTAAATACAATCAACAATGTATTCAGAACATCAACTTCTAATTTTCCAGTAAGTATTTTTTACTAATTTATATCAATATTTCACTGACATTTGAACATTGATGGGAAATAACAACTAATTGGCGACTGTGATCAAACACTACCAATAATGTGTAATTAAAATCTTGATCTGATTTTACAGTTAGTATTTTGTGAGCTTGAACAGGGATCATTTCTTCACTTTTAACAAAATTATCTCCAAAGCACTTCGATGTATATAGTTTGATGGTAGAGGTTGAATATCAACAAATGTTCTCATAAGGTCTCAATTTTAGGCATCTTACTTTAATTATCTCCATATAATATTTCTTGTGAGAATGTTTCAGCCTTGTCAGAATGAGATACACGTAAAAGAACCAAGTTAGGCGATGTAAGAGCTACCCCAGCAAAGATACATCTATAAATAGCTACCACAACCTGGTGGTCATGGACAGCCAACTATGATACAAGAAGACGAAGAAAGTGACACTAGAACCAAGATGGAACACACTTGGAAAGAGCAAGCAAGAGAAAAGTTCTCTCTGAACGTCAACAGAAAAATATAAGAAATACATGAGACAAGCATAGGAAAATGGAAGGAAATAAAGTATTATAACCAAACTAGCAGATGAGCAACTTGTGAGTAAGGCAGTGAAATTGGGACCTGTAGGTAGTGAGAATAGAGTTTGACAGAGCCATGATAGACCTGAAGAATAGCAAGGCACCAGGAATTGAAAAACTAATTGAAGAAATAATCAAGGTACCCAGGGTCAAAAAGAAGGATACCCTCTTGGGAATAAGCAAAGATAACTACCACATTGGAACACTACCAGAGGACTTTGGGAAGAGTGTGATGATTGCAATATTGAAGAAACCAAGAACAGACAAATACTAAGGGCATAGAGCATTGAGCCTGATGTCCTGCACATTGAAAATAACTACTCAGATAATTAGCCAAATAATAGGTAGAAGGAAGCCTCAAGAAAAAACCAATTTAGATTCAGGATAAGCCAAGGAGCAAGAGAGGCAATGTACTCAAAAATACTCAGCTTGAGAGTACTGGCTGAAAAAAATTATGCATGTAAAGAAGCCATTATACATATGTGTATGTATGTATGCGGCATTCCTGGATTTAGGAAGGCCTTTGACAATGTTTAATGGAACAAGATGTTTAAGGTACTAAAAGTGCTTGGAATGGACTGCAACAATAGAAGAATAATCCATCCATCAATCACCTCTACCAGAATTAGGAAATAAACAGGTAAATAAAACACAAAGGAAAATAGAAGTCAAAATACACAGCGGATGCAACCTCTTGCCAGCGCTATTTAAGAACTAGAAGAGGCAATAAAAGAGATATAAGAATTAGGCATCAGAGGAATCAAGGTTGATAGTCAAGAAATTAAAATGATGTTTGCAGGAGTAGCAGAAATGCAAGAGGACCTGGAAGTAACTCTGAATGCCTCAAGACCAAGCACTTAAGGAATATGAGTATCAAGAAGAAGAAAACTAAAAGCCTTTTGTAGGGAGTGAGGAAAGCTGAATGCCGAAATCATGATTCAAGGATTGAACAGAGAGCAAATGGCTTCTGGGCAGCAGTATAACTTGGGATGGAAGAAGTTCAGCCAACATTAAGCTAAGAAGGCATTTATGAAAAAGAGGCAACTAATATGTTCAAAGATTGTAAGCTTGCAAATAAGGAAGTAGCTAGCCAAAACATTCACATGGAGCATGGCATTCCATGGAATTGAGACATGGAACACCGGAAAAGTGGACCAATAAAAAATATACACCTTTGAAGCATGGAGCTTGAGGATAATGCTGAAGATTAAATGGACAAAGTGAAGCATGAGGGAGTCAGAAGATCAGAAGAGAAAAGGTCTCATATGGAGAACTCTATTGCAGAGAGGAACTAGATGAATTGGACGCATCTTGAGGAAAAATGAGTTAACTTGAAAGATGATCCCATGAAAAGTAAGACCTAGAGACGAGTACTTGGGACAAATAAAGGACATAAAACTGAGAAACTACCAAGAGGGGTGAGGGAAGTAATACTGGATAGAGAGAAATGAAGGGCTGCAGTTAACCAATCTTAGGATTGAAATATTAGCGATGATGATAATATTTCCACTGAATGTTGATTTTCCACATTCCCCTTCACAATGTTGAGTTCTTTGTTCATTTGTGGGCTAACAACTATTTTGCATTTATTATAATGGTTATGCTTTGAAACTATTTGATTCTATACAAAAGATATAGGCATGAGCAAACTTACCAGCAACATTAGTAGAGCTGTTCAAAGTCCAAATTTGAATGCATTATATCTCAATGGACAGATTACATATCAAATTGCACCAAGTTAGGTCTCCACTATAATTTTTATGGATATGTCTCAACTTCAGTGTCTGTTGCTTGTTTTTCTGATAAATTTACTATCGACAAAAATAAAACTATAACAATGTTAATTTGATCAATCAATCAATTTATGACATTGATTTTTATGAAGGAAAACCATAGTTGATAATTAATTCTCTTTCTTTAAATATTAGTATGTTTAACTCTTATTTGGTTTTCATTGCAAATTGGATGAAGGGAAAATATTTGAAAGTAAAGAAAATTCGAAGAAAAATCAAAATTGTTTGAAAAGAAAAAGTGTTTGTTGGCAAACATCATGCAGTTTATCACAAATGAGTTTTCTTTTAATATGTAAGGTGCTGATGAATGGAAAATATGCATTGAAGATTTACTAGCATCCCAACTTTTTACCAAATCAAAACTTGATAAATTGAAATAATTAATCAGAAAAAAACTCTCAGTGGATATAATAGTTGGTAATCAAATTGAGCTTGATAAAAAAATCAGTTCAAATTTGGTGATGATACAGTAATAGGCAAGAAGTTTATTTTTGCAATATATTAACTTTTGAGCTCAAAATCAACCTCCTTAGATGAGAGTAATAACATCTGCTATCTTTTCTTCAGTGACCCAAGTATTAATGTGTATCATATGCCTAATTGGAATGCATTGTGATTTTTCAATTTACAAAAGATGCTACTCTACAAATAATGTTCTTTTCAATAATGCAATTTTCCTAAAAGGCAGAAAATCCAAACATAAGTCCTGAAGAAGATAAGGAAGAGAATTCACACAATAGTTCTGGAGAAGATAAGAAAGAAGATTTCACTGGAAATTCCAATTCAGAACCTTCAGAAGGACTATGTAAAACTGTTGGATATGAAGAAGACCCTAATGACTGCTCCAGGTTTTATTATTGCTCAGTGGCATCTGGCAAAATTATTCCAACCCTATTCAAATGTCCAGAAGGTTTGGCTTTTGACAAGAGGTATTCAACTTGTAATTACAAATATCTTGTCAACTGCTAGGATTAAATTATTGGTGATTACATTATGCGGTAAACTGAACTATATATTATGTGCCATACTGAAATAAAGTTTGACAATAAATTGCTCCAATGTATTTAGACACTAAATTAAGGCTAGTGTTTTTTATTAATAACAAATGAACACATTACCATACTCATAAAGGCCATTAGTTTAGCTGCATTGGAACATTTTGGGTATAATTTCAGTATTACCTGATGCACTTCAAAGTTCATTAAAGGGCAAAGTTTTTAATAAACGGTAAAATAGATGGATAAGAATAGTTGATTCATATATCATCATGACAACCCAATTCACCATCTAACAGAGGAAACTCATTTCCTGTAAAATTAAAGTGGTGTACAGAATTGGCCGGGAGGTTAAAAGCTAAAAAACAATGTGATAACTTTGTAAAAAGTGAGGTTATACTTACACCTTAATCTATTTCATGGTTGCTGTCTATAGAACAACTGGCTTCCTTACCTGAATTAATGGGGAAAATTCAGAAATGGATCAATAACTGAATATGAAATAGTGTCACTCTTGAGTACATACTGATGAATAAGGGTAATGTTACTTGCAATCATTAATACATTATCATGTGCAGGGGTCAGCAGTTAAAATATTAATTTTGCCTACCCACCATAAGCTATTACTAAGGTATGTTTTTACCATAAAATTTTGGAAAGATTAGAAGTGGGATAAGAGAATGGCAAGGATTAAACAGGAAAATCACTCATCAGGCTTGATCACTATCTAAAGAATACCTTGACAATTGGGTCAGGCAGGACAAGCTAGATGTAGGTATAACTTTCACTGTGTCCAAGCAGCATGAGATAATAGATGGTCACTGGGGTAAGACTGTGAAGTAATGGAAGGTAAGGGTAGGTAGTGAAGGACAAAAGCTACTTAAAGAAATCATTCAAAAGGGAAGATGTATTTTGTGACTGCTCAATATCAGGAGGGAAATTCATCAAACACCTACCTATATAAAAATTAACCTTACAGCAGTAGCAGATCTAGAAAACCCCTCATGGGTTGCACCATTTGCATGTATGACAAAAATAATTTTACTACCTATAAACTATATATATATTAGGTAATCTACCAGTTAAGGTAGGTTTTGCATGGACACAACTACCAAATTAATATCTCCTAACAAAACACAATCCAGCATCCTACTCTGTAACAAGTCCCTCTTCATCTCTGTGTATTTCCTTCCTCCCTTCATCATGTCCAAAATCCTTATCCTATTCCAGCCCCTACCTCATTTGCCAAACATCTCCCCTCTATCACATCTTCAACATTCCACAGACGATCAATATGCCCGTCATCCATTTTTCCTGCCTCCTTATCATTTCTCCCAAAAATCCTCTCTCCTTGCCCACCATATTTCACTTCCTTGTTTGTTTTCCTTTCGATCCATTTTACCTTCTCAACACCCACATTTCAAAAGCCTCCAATCTTCGTTTATCCACCTGCTTCAGTGACCATGTTTCCACAATGTACATAGCTAAACTCCATTTCAAAGTTTTCGGGAGCCTTTTCTTAACACCTGTGCTCAACATCCCTGTCACCAACTGCCTTCTTGTTAGTATGTGAAAGCCTCTTTGCTCGCACTGCAATTCTTTTCCTTATGTCCCCACTGCTTTTACAATTTTGGTCCAAAATACTTTTTAGATACATTGACTGTTCCACCTGCTCTATTTTTTGCCTTCCTGTTTTAATATTAACCGTAGCCTTTCTCTTTCTGGTAAATCACATAACCTTTGTTTTATTTATATTGATTCTCATCCCATATCTATCGTACTGAATTTCCAATTCACTCAGCAATGACTGCAACACCTTGGTTGACTGACAAACTAAAGCTTGGTCATTCGCAAACCTAACTGATTTTACCATTCCCCTCCGACTTTCATTCCTACCTCCAGTTCTTCCAATGCCTCTTTAATCAGCCTGCTGATTATTATTCCTTGTCAGTCCAGTTTCTGATTCACCACCCCTGCCTCATCTTTTTAAAATGGATGCTACACTTCATTACAACCAAATTGTGGTCAGAGTCTGCATCTGCTCCCGGGAAGCTGTCCGACTTGATCACACTGTTTCTAAACCGGTGCCTAACCATAAATAATATAACTGATGCCTTACTGAGTCACCTGGCATTTTCCATGTATACCTACACCTTTTTTGGTGTCCAAACCAAGTGTTGGTGATGACTAACCCCAGTCTCCTAAAGAACTCAATTGCTTTCTCCCCAAGGTCATTCCTCGAGCCTAAACCATAGTCCCCCACCTCATACCCTCTCTACCTTTGCCTACCATTTAATTCCAATCCCCCATCACTATCAAATGTTTTCCTGTAGGAACACATGCAATAATATCCTCCAACTGATTGTATATCTTGTTGATTTCTTCCTCCTCATGATTGCTTGGTGGCATTTAAACCTGAACAATGACCAAGTTCGTCAATTCCGCTTTTGTCTCTACTAGTCATATTCCATCCGTTGCTTAATCTATGTTGACTATGCTTCTCCCTACCTATTTATTCACTATTTTGGCAACCCCTGGTTGGCTCTCGTCCCCTCTGCTGTATATTACTCTATAACTATCACTCTAGTAATCCCCGGTATTCTTCCATTTCACCTCCCATAGAAATGAAATATCTCTATTTCCTCTTTCCATCTCTCACTTTATATTGTCTAATTTTCCTGTCCTCATCATTGCCCTAACATTCCAAGTTCCCATCTAACTAATTCGGTCTTCTTCTGCATATCCTTTTCTGTCACGGTCAGTTTTGCTTAGCAAGGTTTTCATGAGATGACGACCATGGATGCCTTGCCTCTTCAGCTACCAGGCACAACACACAGCCAATTAGGCCGAGTCAGTGGTTGCTAGGGCACATGGGCACTATATGAACCAATAAATGCCTTGCGACACCAGATAAGCAGCTTCTATCCGAAACTATATGCATTATGGTCAGGGAATGAAATTATTAAAATTTTTATTCAATTAGTCCTCATATCTACTTAAAACAGATTCGAAAATCGAAGGACATACTTATTTATAGGCATATCAAATCGCTAAATATTGAAGTGTGGCAGCTTCTTTAGAGCCATAAAGCTTCATTAGGGGGGCTAGGTTAGAAATCACACCAAAAGCTATTGCTATAGGGAAATGTAGCTTTTCAAAGAAAAACTATCCATCCCTACATTCTGGGTGGAATGAAATAAAAGACATTTAACTGAAAATTGCACACCTCTTTAATTATACAATAGATTGATTAACAACTGTAAAAAAACAAGTACAATACAAATCCTTAATACTGCTAGTCTGTAAATAAATGCTTTGGAAATAGTGGTACGTAGCTTAACCGTTTTCCTAATGCTTTCACAGGAACATCCATTTCACTGAAACAAAAAGCAATAGATTTTACTCAGGGTTGCAATATGAAGGAGCAAACCTGTCTTAATGAATTCAAATCATTCACCAGATATTCGACATATTCTTTAATTAAAACTTTTATCTTATATCACAGGTATTACATCTTACTTCACCAAAAATTCTGTTTCTATGATCCATTGACACATGGCTCAATCAACGGGCCAAAAGCAACCATTTTGGTCAAATGAGCATAAATATTTTAAATTCATAATAGTGCAATGGCAATTAAACATTTCTCTGGCAAGAAAACATCATATAATCCTGCCATAATTCCTGTTGTTAAAAATCATGTCCAATTGGCACTTTAAGCTCATTGCTTGACACCTTAGAAATTCTTTAGAGCCATCAACATATGCCATAAAGAGGTTTAAGATAATGAAATAAATACAAGAAATGCTTTCACAAACTAAATTTTCTCACAGGGTAAAATTATGATAACCATATTTAATTTTAAAAAGTTATACCTGCACTGGGGCTCTGCAACATTAGCGCTGGAATTGCTCAACAACTTCACTGCATTCCAACTGATTTCCACAGGTCTTACTGATCCGAAGAAGTTTGTGATTGGCACATGATTGGGATCTTTAGGATAGAGATCCCTCCTTACTCCAACAGTAGAAATGCATACTCTTTTTGGGCACACATTAAGCTGGTTAAGAAAATGGGTATCATTAGTCAATGTCTAAAATATTTTCTGTATGGTATTCCCTATAAACTATGGAATCTCTAATCTTAACTTTTAAATGTATGAAAAGACTACCCAAAATTGAAGTAGCAGTATTCTAGTTGGAGTGGGTGAAGATAGAGTTTTCAAATGAGTTTAATATTGAACGATTCTCTATTAGCAGCTATAGAGAATTTAAAATCAGATGAAAAGCTCATTTCTTACTTTGCAAATAATGAGATCATGAAAAATTGGAAAATATTATTGGCTATATTTTAAAATCTTTATAAACTGTTAAATTTAATATCGTATATTATTCATATTGTTTACAGGATATTAGGATTAATACATTTTGCATTAAAGGGATCCTGGAGTTACTTTTGCAAAATTTTAGCTTGATCCAATCTCTTGTACCAATATATATTTCACTGCTCATTCATTTGATAATGGCAATTTTTCTTGACAACTGAATTTTCACGGCAGGCCATTTCACTACTCTGCTTGAAAGCATCAGAATAACCCACACTGACATTAAGGCTGATCAAATCCTCACACACCTAAACTTGAAACCAAGTTATTGAAACATAATTACTACGTGGACTACGTCCTTAATGTGGTGGAAGGGCTTGTGCATTCTAATGGCTCCTAGAGCTATGCTGGTGGGAACAATGATAACTGCTCCTCGAAGGGTCACCCATTCAAGATAGGTTAAAGGGTAGGTGTCAGATGAAAGCAATGCCTACAAATTCTGTTCTTTAGTTAGGCAGCAAAGGAGTCTGACCCCAGTGCGGAGGCCATTTGAGTGATGGTGTCACATTAAAAACACTATTAAGGAAAGCAATGGGAAACTACCTCAATTATTTATATCAATAAATAATGATGGACATTTGTATGGAAATGAATCCTGGCAACTATGAGATGCGGCCCACTGGGTAGTATATCATGCCCAGCAGAAGTAGGGATATGTGGTCGTCATCATACGAACCATACCTTTCAAAACAAAATCAACAGCAGCAGCAGAGAAAAAGACAAATAGGTGGATCAAAATAGTTATAATAGGGACTTGGGATTTTAGAATGATATTGCGGACATGAAAATTAAAAAAAAAATATCAAGGGGGAGATATTGAGAGAAAATATAGATAGCTCTGTGCAAGGTGAGATGAAAGGATAGCTGGGATTAGTAGAGGGATAGCAATAAAGCTACTGTGGAGGGAAGGAGAGTCCACAAGGAAAGGTTTTGAACAAAAAGGTAGGAAGAAGCATAGTTAAAATAAAGCTGCAAGTAAGTGATAGAATAGAAAGGAGAAATGAATTAATCATCATGAACATTTGGTTGGAACACCACAGTGGGTGTAGGTATCAGTAGAATATGCCTGGGGATTCACAGAGATATCATTTAAGCTATATTATGATTAGACACAGATTTAAACACAGTGTGATTATTTGGCACAGCTTCTTTGAAGTAGATGCGGATTCAGATCATAATTTAGTACTAATGTAGTGTAACATCAGATTTAATATGATAAAACAGGTAAGATGAGAAAAATATGAAAGAATGAAAACACAAAATTAGGAAATAGAAAGGACAAATATATTAATAATAAACTGAGGTGTAGTGTAAGATGCAGTGAGAGAAAACTGAAATTTTACAAAGGAGGATGAAATTGGTGTACTGTATAGGAAGGTGAAAGCACAATCAGGAAGTAAGAAGGGTAAATCCATGCACATGATTAAAGATATGTGAGGAAAATTATTAATTGAATACCAAAAGATTTAAGAGGAGAGACAGAAAACATAGTCAAAGTCAAACAAGGGAAGAGGCCACAGCAGCAACTTTAGTAGTCATCCACTAATGTGCATTTAAAGCTACATAAATAAATAATTAAAATTACTATAAGATTCTTATTTTCAAAGGCATACACGGATTTGTGCAACAGATGGACTCAAGTCATTAACTCCTAAATTGACAGGGAGGTATTGCTTAGTTGTCTATGGTAAACAAAAAACCTTTCTTATAGTATGTTCACTGGCAAAAATTAAAGTGATCTCAATTAGTTTAAAGATGATTTGCCTCAGCACTTGCTACCATATGAAACTGGTCTTACTTCACCATATGGTTACATGGTAACACTAAATATTAACAGTCCTTTTATAGAAGGGTGGGTATGATTAACATAGTACTATAATGATTTAATTATTTTGCAGCATGAAAATATACTCACAAATTGTCCCATTGTCTTTGAGCTGTCAGGCTCCACCCTCTCAAGAAAATCGAGGGCATAAAACGTGTAGCGGTCAATGATGTACACTCCAATAGCTGGATCTACATGATGCTAGGATAAAGAAATATATTATAATACTTTTTCTGCTCATCAAGTAAGCATTCCAAACGCTATGTACACATATGATATATTTAAAATGGTATATAGTCCGCTGAATGCCTTCTACCATCTCATTGGGGACATTTTTAAATAATTAATTATATAATAATGTTAGCAATCATTATCAATTTTAACTAATAATATAATGGATAGGTAGATATATAATACACTCACTTAAGTCATAAGCATTGGTATTTCTTTCAAAGAAGAGCAAATTGCAGAATAGTAAAATCAATAGATGAAAAATGGAGTTTCTAAAAGTACATGACAAAATAATATAGTAGGAGGGATTATGAATTACAAAATTCATATGGAGGGAGGCATATCTATATATGCCTCCCTCCATATGAATTTTGTGGAGTGAGGCACAAAATTCACATGGAGGGAATATATATCAACAACTATTACTCATGAAGAACATAATTCAACATGGAAATTCCATTTGATCAAGGACACTATAAACACTTGGAGCTAGAAAGTTCTGTAAGCAGACTATATAATAATGACTTTGAAGGGAAAATATTTTGCTTAAATTTCAGTGAGTACTTATCTTAAAACATAGATAAAATTTTTGACACTCCATTAAATAAATATGAATGCATGGATATATCAATTGTAAAGTTTACCGATAGTGAATCTTCTCCCACGAGACTGCTAGCAACAGCAAGGATATTAGGAGAATAGAACTTTTCATACATGGAGGCAGCCTGACAGGTGTCAATCATGAAAAATATTTCATGGTACCTAGATGTCCAATTAAATGTAGAGGTAAATATTAGTTAATGCATGCCAATTATTGTTTCTAAATGACATTTAAATGCATCGGGTGAACACTTAATTGACTTGGTGTGACAATAACATCAAAAGAGTAGAAGAATGAGATGATGCAGGCAAAAGAGTCGATCAAACATAAAAGAGTACTTCAAATAGAGTATTGTACCCATCAATTGTAGATCCAATTAACATAAACACTTGATCCTGGAATGAGACAATCCAGTAATTCTATGGATGAGGAAGGAGGTAACAATCTCTACTTCTTTAAAAATCATGATATTATAAGCACTGCTTTCAAAATCAATGGCTGAATTAATAACTGCCCCAATTTATTAATTATTCAAATTCTGTAGTTAATAGAAACTAGCATTTTGCTCGTCAGATGAAAGACTTAAAGGGGTTCACCAAGTACAAATTCGTAAATAACAGCAGAAAACGTGAAGTTTCGAAAATGTGCCATTACATGTTCTACCACTTGTCCACCTGGCAACTTCTTGTACATTGTGGTGGAGAAAAATAAGAAATGTATATATATATATATATATATGTATATTTATATATATGGTGAGCAGACCTTCTTTTCTGCCACATTTGTTCCAAAGCATCCGCCAATTCCTGACTGGTAATTTCTTCAGAATCTTGAAATTTAAGGAACCCATCACCACCATGTCCCGTCAGGTACACCAAAACATTACTTCCATCGTTAGTCATAAGCTGCTTCGAGCGAGGAGTTCCAGGAGGAAGCCGACCCGTCAGAAGGCGAACGAAATTTTCCACAGTTACCTAAAGTGGAAGCAATTGGATACGAGAAGTATTGAGTATCTTCCCTGCAAGCGTAACAGGAACTATTTTAAATTTTCAAGATATATTATAATAACCTCGTATCCTCGATAGTCAACTTCTACATCATCTCCATAAACGTTTATATGCTGATTGGCATTGTTGAAAACAGTGGCTGGTCTAGGATTTCTTGGATTACAAGCCATATCATCCGCCACCATAAGGATTATTTGACTATGTGGGGAACGATGGAAGGAAGATTAGAGATTTTACAAAAAACTATTAAAAACATATTTCACTAAAGTGATGATATAAATGCACCTATCAGGAATTCCAAGCCTTTTCACACTTCTATAAATGGATAACACGTTAGCAACATGTCTATAGTTGAACCAAAACCTAGAAGTGTCAACTAAAACAGCCCAATTATTAGTATGACCAGCTCCGGTAGCATCTTCATGGATCTGACCAGAAAAATTGGAATAAAATTAACTAAACAATGAATTTCAAACAAACGAATTCAAGATTTTCATAGCAAAAGTCATTTGAGCCTACATTCAACAATTACATGCTGTTGTTATCTGGGATATACCTTTTTTGAAATGAAATTCGAAAACACAATTTTAGAAAATAAGCACAACACTAAAGCAATATTACTGAAATGCATTCCTACAGTATTTACAAATGTTTCTGCCTCTGTAAGAATGTTTTGAATTTGACGAATGCGCCTTTCGTTCGCTTATTAAAAAATTGTTCGTCTCTTGGCCGATGAGTGTCGCGAGAGTCGTACGGGAGGGAATAATGGCTTTACGTTTGGTGTAGAAAAACACAAGGATAAATGTTTCATCCGAAGTAGTGTTTGTGTAATGGAACCAACTTTTAAGGTGTGTACTATTATCTTTTTTAGTTGCTGTGTCTAAATATGTGCTCTTATTGGTATCAGTATGTTAGTTTTATGAAGTAAAGGTGGTCTTTTTATCATGTGTACTCGCTGCCAAAAATGCACATGATTGTTTATTCCCCTGGGTATATCCATTTGTTTTCGTTACTTATTATTTCACAGCCCATTTTGTGTGTGAAAACTGTTCATTGTTCTGAATGTTCGATTGTGTTTAATCAACCTGTGATATGTATTGATATTTATCTGTTTTTTTGGTGAAAATCGTTTACCTCTCATTAAGTCATGCATTACAGTTGTTTCTTTTACTATTAAATATCTCATTGGAATTTCGTTTGTGTCTGTGGAAATTAAACTGTTATTTCTATTCTATACTTTGAAGTTCAATTTTTACTACTTTTGATGTGTCATATGTGCGAGACAATTGTTTAAATTTATACACGGTGTTTTAAGCCTCTATTAGATGGCGTGACGGTATTCTATTGGTAAAATGTTTGTTTCACTTCGCGTTGTTGCGGATGTAATGGGAGGACTAGTGAACTTCAAGTCAATGAGGAAGGCTTGATTTTCATGAAAGTACTTCAAAAAGTGCTTAACTGCAAACCTCTTTTAGCCTTGGCCATACCTATTGGAAGGAACATTTGCCCGTGGATTTTTGCCCCCGTAATTAATTAACCTTTATAGCTACAGAATGCTGGTTCTTTTAATGGAAGTATTCATTCATGGAGGTTTGAAGAAAATCTGCAATTTCCTTTAAGAAATCTAGTTGGCACCTTTCTTTTGTTTTATAAATATTTTCGTTGCCCCCACATAATGTAAAATTACTGACGAGGATACGGTCCCCAGCATGTATACATTGTTGTTGCTTAGTGGCAAGAGTTCAATGTCTATTTTGTTTGCTGGTAGGAGCATTTTCACTCGTGTGTGTATAGGGCGATTGAGCTGTAGTGTTAATGTGCAGCGTAGTTTGGTGGGTGTATGCTTTGCTGACTTAAGATTTTAAGCAATTATTAATCGATTGCGTGGTTTTTATAGCTTATATACTTTGATTTATTAGAAGTTGAAAAGAATTATTGACGTAATTAATTCATCTTGTAAAATATGCAAGTAATCCAGTGCCAGTGGAATCATTGCTGACTTTTTTGAGATAATAATCGTCGTAAACTAATTGCATATTGAATTTATAGTGTCCAAGTCAGTATAATTTCGAACAGCGTATAACAATTATATACTTGAATCGAACTAGTTCGTTATATTGTTTAGATCATAGTTAGTCGATAATAATATTGTTGAATTCGTTTACACGTAATTGCATTAAGTTCTATGAAAATATGTGGTCGTGGATCATTAGGAATCTCAGCAAGGGAATATCGCATTCATCCGTGAAGTTCTGTAGGACTGTGACGGGGAAAAATTATGGAAAGACAAGGCAGTATGGAAGACGTTATGGTGCAATGGTTAGTTAACTGGCTTCTCAGTGTCGAGGTTCGAGTCCCGGCGTTGGCAGAATTTTTCAAGTGAGTCCCTCCTTGGGTGACACGTGGGGAGCACTTCAAGTGCCATCCGTCTGATGAGACGTTTAATAGTGGATATTTCCACATCTTCCGTTAAGAGTAGGTTAATGCCGGCACAGCATTTTCTTCACCCTTCCCCCATCACGTGGAAATCTTCCTTCCAGAAAATTTCAACTTATTAGTCGTCTCCCCTGATAGTGTGAGTAATTTTCCCATAAAATAACCTGAACGTGAGGTTTTTAATTTTCTCACTCCGAAAGCGGGCGGCATGAAAGAAATGACTTTTGTTACGGTTCTTAGATGCAAGTGCCCACTCCTGTTTGTATCAGTTGAGGAACACTTTATAAATTACAGGCAGTCAGCACTACCCTTACGTTGTTTCGGACACAAGTGGTGCTAGAATGGCGCTGCTTCATTTTTTTAATGAAACCGTGATGATTCTCTGAACATTACTTGGGTGTGTGTGTATATATATATATATATATATATATATATATATATATATATACACTATACATATATACACATATATACATATATACATATATATATATATACATATATACATATATACATATATATATATATTTATATATGTGTGTGCATATGCATACACGCAATACAGTATAAACACTTCGACCCTAACGTTCACTTTTCTTGTCACGGAGAGATTGAACAAATTCGGATCTACCTCAGCAACATCGGTCAAGTGATAGTTTAGAGTAACATCACATTTTGACTCAAAGGTTCTAATCAATCTGTGTGCAAAACCACTTTTTCCAGTATACACATTCCGTGGTTTTGTTCATCTCGTAATTTTTGTTCACGTTCGCATCTCTTTTTTACTGTAGTACCCGCACATCGTGAACTTCGCCGATAACCTTGTTACAGCAAAAAAGCATATTTTAAATTGTGCACTTCGCATATTTTTACGTGTTCTGCTGATTGTTAAAACTGATGGGTGTTTTGAAAAAAGAGGCGTTATATAGTCGCATAGAAGCGTAAGATGGTGCGTAATACGATAACCATTCCGCATTTATTGATAACATCTACTATATGTAAGCAAAAGCCTTAAAAGTATATCAAGGGCAAGAGGTCTGAGAATGTCTCCATTTTGGTTTTTAGCTCTCCCTCGCCCAATAATTGTTTCTGGACCTTCCACTGCTGGCGTTAAGCACGGAAATGATTTTACTTTGAAATACTACGTAAATGAAAAGAACATTCTCCGTATTAAATTGATTTCCCGCTAACATTAAGTTGTTACAGTGGATGATTTATCGGTCATGCATCGCCACCCCAGATCTCGTATCCATTTGCTGCGGAAATTTTTAAGGACATTCTATATTTTCTTTTTTCGGAAGAATCGCCAGCTCTCTATCTCCGTGAAAGTATTTATTTGGTGATTTTGACTCTGGACCCAATGCCATAGATCTGCACTTTAGCGTGCTAGCCTGGATTATTGAGTAAAATGCCGGGGAGGATCAGACAAACCGTCTTGGAAGAAGGGTGAGAAGGAACAAGCAGTAAGAAGAGAAGGGGAAATGGAGTGCTGGAGGCTCCGGGGGGAGGGGAAGAGGATGGCTCGGTCGAAGTGTGTGTAGGAAAGAGAAAAAGGAAGGAGCTGCCGCGCCTAAGCCACGAGCACGAAATGGCAGTTGCATGCATTGAGTCCCACCGCTGGCGAGTGCAGGTTGTGAGTGTTTCCACACAGAAGCAGCGGAAAATGAAGGTCTTTATGTTGGCGTTTCGAATATAGTACAGCGTGTTCTGACCGCTTGCAGTCTTGCTCGGTTCGTGACCTCTCCCACCCCTCCTTCATTTCCGATTCTCATGATTCCTGCCATTCGTATCAAGCTGTGGTTTTTTTCGCGTTCTCCGTAGCTTAGTTTTCCCTCGCTTATGTTAGCGCAGCTTCATTTTATTTTATACTTTCGTCGGCTGTGGCCGCTGCTATCGCATGACAATCTGTTTCCCCTTCACTCATCTCCTACCTCCATGGAATGTCAATTCGAAAGAGGTGGATTGCCTCCCCTTTGCCATCTTGTCCGTTGATCACATCATCGCTTGAGGCATTGGGCAGGTAGGCGTAGAGGGCAGAATTAAGAAGGAAATGACTTTCCAGAGGGTGAAAGTGTAAGGGGAAAGAGGAAAAGAACACAACTATCTGGAAGTTAGCGGGTGGGTGTCTATTTTTGCAATTAATTGGCTGACGAAATATAATCATGACTTACTGTAGCATCGAGGCACTAGTTGGCGTCAGGGGGGCCAACCCTAGATTACGCAAAACCGTGACAATGATGGTTTTCTATAGAGAAATCATTCCGTGTTAGCCACCTGGAATTGATTATCATACCGACAAGTTTTCATGACAAGGTTTTCCTGCACTTTTTAATTATTGTTTAGGGGCAGTTATAACATTTTCTGTTGTAATGACTTATTAGCCTTTAATTTCACTTGGCCGATTTAAATAACTCAACAAGGACTGCTTCATAAGATTTTTTCATATTGCTTAATCATCTTCTCCGCTGCACCAAGTTTTAGAGATGAGCCTAAGGGAACTGGCCAATGAATGCAGGTAAGTCGAAAGTCAAAGTGTTTGTTTTTGGCTCAATATGGACTTGTTGGGAATAAAATGTTAGAGTAATTTTATCTTTCGCTAGTTAGGCCTCATTTAGAATATGCTCCTAGGATATGGGATCCTCATCGAGTATTATTGATCTTCATTAAGTATGCCGAATTAGATCGCGTGCAGCGTAGAATAGCTCGATTTGTAAAATGTCGTTATGATAAACTGAGTAGTGTATCAAAATTATCAGAGCTGCTAGATTTGAAATCACTCACGTAGCGAAAGTTAAATTACAAATTAGGTCTCTTATATAAATTGGAAGTATGTCTCTCTAGCAATGTTGAAAAGGTATCGTTAGCCTTATCGTAATACGGCAGGAGAGATCGTATAAATAAATTTAGAGAGATTGTGTAGAGCAGATAGATTTAAGATGTAATTTTTCCCACGAACAAGGGATTATAATAGCATTGTCCGACGGCGCTAGGGTGAAAATGTATTTAGGGTTGAAAGTAGTAGGGTGTGTTATCACCCCGTCCAACACCGTAGTGTATGTAGGGTACTATGTGAATAAAATAAATGCGGTCTGCGGGTGGACTTGGAGAAATAAGATATTCTACTTAAACTACCCCATTTCATAATAAAAAGTACTCTTATATTTTTGATTGTAAAATAAAACGCTAATTGCCCCTTTGCGAAGTAAAATTTCAATGTCGTGGAAAACAGATTCGCAGTAACCGTTAATTTTCCGTGGGTAGCCATTCAGTATCAAAAGAAGAGTTTTCTGTCCGTAACCTATAATCTAGTTCTTTCGAATTTGTCGTAATGGAATCGTGAATCTACGCCTCCGCAAGAGTGATTTATGAGGTGATTTCTATAGAAATGGCACTTATACTGTTACAGAAATCCTTGAGGCCCCGAAGAACCTGCCGAAAAATGATTACTCAGGCGTGCGAGGCTGTCAGGAACTGCTCAACATTTCGGAAGCATCTCTCTCTCTTTGGAAGAACAGTGAACGTTAAAGTTTTGGCAATCGATCCGGTCGCCTAGATCGTTGGGTGTAATGGTGACATTAATAAGTGAGTAGGTTTGGAGCGATGGAGTGAGCGGCGGCGAGGGGAGTTGGTTGCACTTCACTGGTTATGGGAGGGGGAGCAGGCAGATGGGGAGCTTGAGTATTGGTGAGGATTTGGAATTAGGATGCGGGCGACGAGAGGGGAGTTGGCTGGAGGTTGGTTGAGGTATAGCGAGAGGGCCACGTGTCTCCCCATCCCCCTACGAGCGCGTTATTCATGTGAGTTGCCGGAAGGGGCGGGGAGAATGGACGTCGACGCGAGGTTAGGGGTTCGAGGGGTCCGTTGGAGTTAGGAAAGGGTGCGATGTGGAATGACGGATTGAAGGGGTGTGCGAGGGGGTGGGGATGAAAGGGTGTTTGAAGCCCAAGATCTAGGGGAGGGTATCGGTTGAATTTAGAAATTCACGAGGGCGTGTTTGTGTTTTTGATGGGACCAGGGTTTGATGGCAGGAAGGGGGGGCGGGGAGTCGGCGAATGTGCCGACCTCAAGAGAACAGCTTTTTAATTGTCTCGCTTCAAATACTTTTCAAATAAGACGAAGAGAATCCAGTTAGTAGCCTCCATCCATTTTCGGCGGTCTGCCCTCTTCGGCTTGTGAAGTGATTGTTCCCTCAAAGTACATACGTTTGTGTGTGTTGTTTGTTTACCGAATTCGCAGAAGGTTTATTTGAATGGCATAAAATTTGGACCACAAGTTGCTTCGTAGGATCTATAACCATTAATTAAACTCACCTCCCTGCCCAACCCGATCGCGTAATCGTGGCGGTCGGTCGTAAATTATTCCTCCCGGTTATTATCACGTTCCCCGGATGATTTACGCCGGATTTACTTGGCGACGTTTCTGCGTTTGTTTTTGTTTGTTCTTACATCTACGTTGCACACACTGGGATTCTTTCCAATCGAACAGTATCGCAGAGGGAGCCCTTGTAAGTGAAGCATAAAATCAACGGCTGTGTTGTTAAATTTTGAGAAAGGTCGAGGGAAGGTGCTTCTATCTGTTGTTCTACGTGGTACTCTGCAATAATACCGCTAGGATTTAGCAGGGGGTGATTCAGCACCAGACGGAAAAAAATCAGTTTTTTTATGTTGTCACAATATTTGTGTAAAATAATTCAAATGATGTGGATCATGATAACTACTGGTACGTGCACTACTGTATCATGTATGTGTGTGAGGTGTATGTGTTCATGCATGAGTGTATGCCATGTTTTGTTGGCGGATAGTATAAATTTTTGGCTTTTCCATGCGGTTTTTTCTTTCTTAATTACGGGTGTTTTCCTAATACCCCCCGCCACACGCCCTTGCGGTGGCTTGCGGGGTATTAAGTAGATGCAGATGTATCTAAATGAGATATACTTACTTCTCTAGGCGTAAGAGGGTTAGAAGCAATGGTAATTTAATGGCAATGGTAAGTTATTCTGGTCCCTTAGTTCACTTCGTTCAATCGTAGTTATTCTAAAAACTAAAGGTTTTGTTTAATTTTGGTATCCAATTGGATAAGTATGTAGTACTCCCCGCGCAAACATTATAATCTGTGAGATTCACTCACGCACTCTGGGAAGAGGTTTTTAAATTATTCCTGTGCCACTTATTGATTGTCATTAATTTGCCAGAATTTCGTGTTATGAGTGTGTTTTTTCGTAAATGTGCCGCCTTCGTTACAAAATATGTTCCCTTGAAGATGTACCTGTGTCGTAGTGTGAACAGTTTATATACATGCGTGGCACACACAGGCGTATAATGAGTGTAATATACCTGTTTCCGCGGCATTAAACGCTGTTTGCGTTCTTCGCGGTAAAAAATCGTTAATGAATTGAATTGATGTTTCGTTTCGGGAAGTCGTTAGCGGCTATATACGACCGTACATCTCCTTTCATTTCGTATGCCTCAGGAAGTTTCGTCACCCTTCGCGTTTTTGTTTGAGTGTCCATTTAGGCCTGGGATAATTATGCACTATGTTCTGAATTGAATTTTCATTTGACTTGCCAATCAATCCTCTTTTCCTGTCCCTCTTTCCTCTCATTTCATCGCTTATCTCCCTCACTCTCCCCTTGCTTCCCCTACCAGCCGAATCTCACGCGTCGTTTCCCTTCCCCTCCGTCCGGTGAATTCCCCCTGCCTCCTTTCCCTTAGGCTTCCATCTTACCCTCCTCCTTTTCGTCTCTCTCTTAAGACTTAACATACTGGTCAGTTCGCTTAGCGAGTAGCCACTCATTAGTGTCTCATGAAATGTCTCTGAAAGGTCATGAGAGCTTAATTTCGCCTGGCCGTAAACGTTTCCTCAGATCGTTTTCCGTCCTCTATTTCGTCGAGGTTTTGTACATGTCTGTCATTGTGCCCGTTTGGCTTGGGTTAAAATTTACATCGCACTTGAAAGGCAGATTTGTTCGGTTTTTGTGCTGTGATGGTGTGAGGTCAAAGTGAAATTATTACAATTTACTACTTAAGCGAACGCTGTTCATCCGATAGAGATGGGATGGGTTGCGATCATCTCGGCCCAAAAAAGGAATGAAAGCAAATGTGGTACTGTATCATTCAACTTGCAATATTTCTTGCGGTTTGCGTAGAATAGGGTTTCAAGAACCCACGCTTGTGGGACGCGGCTTTTAGATTATATACACTCGTATCGCTTCCTTCCTTTCCCCTCTTTTTCGGAAAAGAAAGCTTGATTAGTTCACGAGAGTTGAGCTATAGAAGTGGTAGCCATTAGTGGAAGTGCTGACAGTTATCATAAAAACCTGTTACTAGCCTGCCCGGTTCGGCGCACGCGGACATAATTTCAGTTTGAAGAGGAGTTTATTCGAGGTTACTTGGTCAAAAATTATTTGTTAGACATATAAAGTAAATATTGCGGAAGTTTCATGCTGTTTCGAATAGCTTAAAATGTTGAGTATTGTGATTTATAGATTGAAATGAATCCCCGCCACACGACCTTGCGGCGACTTACGATTTTTTTGCAGATTATAAATACTAGCAGATGCAGCTAGCTGATAGCGCATAATTCGTTGTCGCGATTGGTATACAACCTGCACACACTGATTACTGCAAAAACCTCAACAAAATGTTGAAATCCACAAATCGTTTAAAATCGTAATGGCCATGCTCAACTCTTGTCAGTGCGATATTATTGGCTCTTACTGTGGTTGCTGTTGCCGGCTTAATTGGTCCTAAATTGCAAGTTGCGGCGTTTAGATGCTGGGAATGCTCGCCGCTCATTAATTTTCCTCTCAACTCTTGCGCTTCCTTTCCGTTGCCCCGTTTGATTAGTCATGTGGGCAACTAGCTACCTTGCCAGGGGAGGCGGGATTGTATTGTGGGTTGTGAACTAGCGCGCGCGTAGAGTGAGGAAGGGAATTATGGCGGCGGCGGGGATTTCGATTCGGCGGCGACCAGAGGGAACTGTGCTCTAGCAGGAGACGGTTTGAAGGGTTTTCACGCGGGAGTGGAGGGTGAGGGCAGTAGAAGTTTTTTTGGGATGGCGGGAGGGGCGATATAAGGGGGGATAGAAGGGTGGAGGTGGGGTTAGGAGGGAAGGCTGGAGAAGGGTGTCGGTTGTTAACACGCTATATGTCACGTGACCGCGTCCCGGACGAAAGTGGTGGGACGCTTCGACTGGCTTCCACTGGTGGGAGCGGTAAAGGAAGGAGGGGAGAGGGAGAGAGGCAAAAAGGCGGACATGGCGATGAACACAAAAGAAGTGTGGTCGGTGCAAAGGGCGTCTGGTGAGGGGGACGAAGTTGATGGGTGGAATGAACACAGCTGACGTTTTGAATAAGCATTCCTCCTCCATTCTTTAATGAGCGGTGCGACAGGGACAGGTTTTCGCCCCCACCCCTCCACATCCATCCATACTCCCCCGCCTTCCCCCCCTCTAGCCGCCACCAGCTGGGACGGGTTTGTCATTTTAGTCGTATGCCAGCGAAGCTTTGCTCTCTGAGCTATACCCGCTCGGTAATAGCTCAGGTGAAAGTTCATGGTGCCGACGCCGTGATTGGAATCGTTTTGCACCTCCGAGGAAGGAATAATGATGGGGGATGATGATGAATAGATGCCGTGAGTTCTATTTTCATTTTTTTCCTGTTTGCGGAGGTGATGAGGGAAGGTCTTGAATACAGGCTACGATGACGTCTTAGTTACGGAGGGCAGTTTCTGCCCATCCGAATATGCTCTCTAGTGTTCATCTTACCGCTGACGCTGGTGTTATTTCGTATTGGTTTTTCCTACAAAGAAAGTTACACGAGAGCAGCGTTTCGGGAGACCGTTAATAAATGCGAGGTTAGTTACGTGGAAGTGTTAGATTCACGACCTCGCAAATTATTAGAGCATATCCAAAGTAAAATTTGCTATTTCAGCTTGGCACGAAAGAAGGGTAGAAGTAATCTGATGACTATGCACTGCTCGGTGTGACTGCCGACGTAAAATGAAATACATTTGACTTTTAACCCAATACGGAAAATATTCCAGTGTAATTTAAACTACTTTTCCATGTGCAAATATTCAAGATGATTTACACTATGTAAGTTTGTATGTATTATAACTCTATAAAAATCTTACATTTATTGTGATTTCTCATCTATGGGTGCATGTTAAAGGTCCGTTAGTAAATAAACCTATTTCTGAAAAGGTACTGAGTTTGGAAACATTTTTTCCAAGGCTTAATGCTGAATTACATTTCTGTCAAGATTTAGATTCGTTCTGAGCACGTACAGAATCGTTACCTTCTATCGAGCGTCTCGAACCTTTTTTTAGTGTGTAATGCTTTAACATTAAGTTAGCCCTCAATTTCTACGTGCTTGGCTTACTTTTTGATTCCAAGCCACAGTCAAGATCAAAATCTACCGAGCTAGGGAGTATGAAAGGATGTTAATCCACACCAGGCTAGCGCTAATGGAGAAGGTAAAATGGACCGAAAGGGGAAGGAGGAATGAGGAAGTAATAGGTATGGTAGGCGAGGAGATGGGTTTGTTGGGAGAAATCCTTAGGAGACAGGAAAAATGGATGAAGGGTGTATTGATCGGAAGTGGGATGTTGAAGACAGTAATATTGGGGAGAATGTTAGGCAAACTAGGAAAGGGCAGGATAGGAATGTTGGACGGCATGAAGGGAGGAAGGAAGTAAACAGAGATGGAGGAGGAATTGATGTAGAGTAGGTTGCTGGATTGTGTTTTGTTAGGAGTCATAAAATATTTTTTTGGTAGTTGTGTCCATTCAAAAACCTACCTTAACCGGTAGATAACCTAATAATAATAATAATGATATATGCTTAAAAAACACAGATGTAGATATTTTAAACATACAAACACAAAGAAATGACACTCAAATATGTGAGTGTCCTTTCTTTGTGTTTATATGTTTAAAAAATCTACATCTGTGTTTTTATATATTTGTGCGTCGCCGAAGAGCGTTCCATTTCGAAGTGTGTGTGTATACACATGTATACATGTATGAAAATACATGTAGATATATACACATGTATATATATACATGTATATATATACATATATATATATACATATATATATAATTATATATATACATACACTTATATATAAACACAGACGATGGAGATTTTTAAAACATAGAAACTCAAAGAAAGGACACTCGCATCTGTAGTTTTGACGTTTCGATGGCACGACCGTCGTCATCAGATTCGTCGTGTTTTTGTATTTTTCTGCGTCGTCGAAGAGCGTTCCATTTCGATGGTATATATATATATATATATATATATATATATATATATATATATATATATATATTTATTTATTTATTTATTTATTTATTTATACACGCACACACCGGGAGTTCAGGGACAAAAGAAATTATGTAATTCACGGGAATATCTGAGGCCACCGGCAGACTTACATGCCGAGCATGATATAACTTTTAATAGGACCCTATTCATGCGAGCCAAGGTTTTAACAGTGGTCTTAATACAAATGGGGCACATAGCAGTGATATTCATTTTGAGTACTCGTTTTATCTTATTATGTCTCTTTATTCCCTTTATACAGGGAATGTATATTTCCCTGTATATTTCCATGTCTATATTTAATGCTAATATCCTTACCTGCATGAATGTGCAGGCATGAGATTCGTGTGTTTCTACAATTGCAGCCCTCGCCAGGGCGGCAAGCGAGGTAGTTCTTTTAATTTACCGTCCTGAAATCCGGTCCATCCAGAAATGCGGTCCCTTGGTTGCCTTTGTCATTGCATTTCGTATTGATGTCGCTTATACCCACGTGTTTTTCTCAGCACGCACTTTCTGGTCAATAAATCTCTCGCAACAAATCGGTTCCCGGGGCATAATGGAGCCCTCCATTCACTTGGCCACCAAGGAAAGCGACGCCCTCTGTTTGACTGGTAATCCATCGGACTCACTTCCCTCCCCCCAATGCTCTCTCTCCAAACTTTACCCGTCGCGCGCCCGCCCTAGCCGGTCTTGGGGTCGAAGTGTATCTCCTGTGTCATGAAGTAATCCTCTCGCTTTCCCTTCCCCCATCTCACTTCGGCACTGCCTTGCCCTCGCTCCAGCACCCGTCCCCAGCGGCCCGGACAGATGTGTGCGCGCGAGCTTTCAAAGGAACAATAGGCCCACCCCTCGCTTCGTCCACTCCTTCCGCTCTTCCTCCTCATTGAAGAGGTCACAAGTGGGACGGTGGAAGAAGGTTGGTTAGAGGAGAGACCGGGGGAGAGAGTTGCTCTGTCGGGTGTGTGTGGCTTAGTGTGGTTTCGACCGAGGGTCGTTCGACTATGGCACTCGGGGATCCTTTTTCTTCGAAAAGGACGGAGATTTTATCCCCCTAGCCTTTCCCGGTAACTTCCTCGTCCCAACACGCACTCTCCCTCCACTGCAGTTCTCTCGGTTGTCCATCCATTCCCACCTCTCGGTTGTGTCTTCGTCTGGAAGGAAATGATTTTTCTTGCTAGGAAAATTTACCGCCTACCTGCCGGCTTAATTCCCCCTTCCTCATTTTTTTTGTCAGACTCAGGAGTTCGGCTTTTCCGGTCGGAGAACTTGTAGTCCCATCATTAATGAAACACATGGTTGTTTTCTGTCGCTCTACTTCTAGGTATCCAAGAACTTCCGACACGCCTGCTTGTGATGTTAATTTAATTTTGTTCTCTTCCAAAGATGCGTATAATTTGAGAGGAAATTATTTTATCAAAGGTGTATCATTGGCGTCAAAATTAATATTTCGGGAAGACTTCGCACAACATGAAATAACTGATAAAATTTATTATGGCGCTAGCAATTTTGTCCACGTTACTATTACATTCTTATTGACCTGTTTCAGAGAACGCATTGAAAAGGTACTAAAGCGATATGAATAAGTCATGCGTAAAGGTCATAACAGACAATCGTGGAAACTGGTTTATGAACATATGCTGTAATAGAATAACCCCGTATTCCGGGAAGATAGGCTATAGCATAAAAATTCATTCTTAAAAGGTTTAAGATAACGATGCGGATTTCAAGAGGGCTGTTTAGGGAAAACACCAGAAGAAATTCACCACCTCGATTTGCCGCGTACCTGATTCTATAGATATTTAAAGCTCATTTTTCACCGTATCTGTGAAAACAGACGGGAAATTTTAAAAAATCTTAGGATCAAACAACCGTAAGGTGCGACCACAGTTTGATCGACATTAATCTCCCAAGGGTAATTCAATTTAAAAAATTCTCAACTCAGGAAACTTGTTTTTGGCGTTAAATTTTCCCGAAAATTCGTACGTGTATTCGCAGAAAGTACGTTTTATAATTTCATGAATTTATAGAATTTCCAATTTGGTGTTATTATATTAGAAAAAAAGATTTTTGCAACATTTTCGTTGAGATAATGTTAGAAAAGGAATCGTTAGTCCTTCAGAAGAAAGAGATGAGCGAAGGAATGCGGTAGCAAGGAAAAAAAAAGATAGGAAATCTGGAATTGACTGATGAAAGAAACAAACAAAGAAAAAGGAAGTCTTCAAAGCTTATAAAAAAGTCGGGAACAAAATCAAAAAACCCTGCTGAGAAAATAAAGAAAAAATCTATTGAAGATGTTGCGGAAAATATCCAAGATATGCAAGTAGAGAAAGGTAGGAGAAATCTTACTTCAAAATTAAATCTTGCTACTTGAACCAAGAATGTAGTCGTGCATAGTTGAACATGCATAGAAAAATGTACTGATAGGCAATTCAAGCGTCGTTGAAAGATGGAAAGAATACATGGAGTAGATTTACAGTGAGTACGATTAAGAATGGGGTTTTTTGAAAACGTACAAGGAATGGGGAAATATGAAGAAGATAGGTCCACCTGAGTCTGAAGAGAAATTTAAATATGTTCGCGCCAAGTCTTAAGATGGACATAGCTGTAGGTTTAAGTGGTCTACCGGCAGAACTATTCATGACTTCTGAGAAGGCGGCAAAAAGCAGCTCTTAAATGTCGTTAAAAAGTGTTATGACGAAGGTAAGCTACCAGAGGATTTTATAGCAAGGTCAATTATATCCAAATCAGGAGACTGCAGGAGGATGTACTAGATAACAATATCTATGGTATAATGGCACCATTATGTTGCGCCCTTAATTGAAAATCAGAGTAAATAAAAACATTTTATGGGGGGTATTTGAGAGGCTCAGTTGAGAAGTGACATAGGACTAGGGGAAAAAATACATTTTCATGATTTTATGGAAAGATTCTTGAAAATGAACAGATCAAGTGATCTTCATAAATTCAGGCCTTTCCAAAAGTTGATTTGAAGGTTCTGTTTGAATCCGTGAAAAAAATGCCATAATTTAAGAAATAGGAGTTTGACCTTTGTGTTATATGAAAATGAAGTTGTGAGCATTAATGGAGTAGAAAGAAAAGGCGGCGAGAAGGAAAGGAGTAAGGCCTCATGTCGCCATTCTCTTCAACCAGGATAAGGGCACTGAAGGAAAAAACAAGTGGAAAAATAATAAATGGAGTAATGATAACACATGATTAGATATTATGATTATGATGTTGTAACATTAGGCGAAACTGATTAAGAAATGAAAATATTGCATGTTTTATCTACTTCGTTGAAGAAATTTGAAATAAATATGTCATAACAACAGAATGATAAACAATAGCAAAAATACACCATACTTATAATTGTAACGCCACTACCACATGCCCATGCGGTAGTGGCATTTTGCCTTCCTACTTTTCAAATTCTAGATTGCACGTTGTTAGATAAAATTTTCTACAGCTATCTGCATCTACATGATACGCCGCAAGGGCGTGTGGCGGGGGGTGTTCGGTCACCACCCGTAAAAAGGAACACAACTACATGCAACACCGACTCATACATGCACAGTGGCCTATACTTTATTGCAAAAATCCTTTCATTCTACAGGCTAGCCCATGCATATACTAAATTTCTTACTGCATCCTAAGGTGCAATTATTTGATAGATGATAGTGTATGTAATTGCATGCCTTCTTTGACAAATGTATGCGCCACCGTGGGTATAGTTTTGCATGTACTATATGTGTTGACTTGCATGTGGTTTTGTTCCTTTTTACGGATGGTGACCTAGCACTGCTGCCACGCACCCTTGCGGCGGCTTGCGGGGTATTTTATAGATGAAAATAAAACAAAGAAATTTAGAAGTGAAATAATTGTATTATTTAGGGAGTATGGTTAGAGAAGCCAAGTCTTTCACGGAGATAAATAAAAGGATGATATTAGGAAAAAATAAAAATGTGCCTTTCCAAAGGAAGAGGATTGTCGTTCAAGTAACGCATTTCATTTTGAACACTCGCAGTACTTTGTGAAAACACGCAGATTATTCGTACTCCTACATACATTGGTCGCTTGGATCATGCATATAAAATTCGGGAAATAGATGCCAGGACTAGCCGACTCAAGGACTCCTTCTTCCCACGGACAATACGAGATAGCAACTGTAGGATTATAGATAGTAAAAATTCCACTTGCCACCCTCAGTGTCTAAAAAATAATTAGTTCTACTTAAATGCATGCTCCTCCACTAACCTTATGTGTTTTTTTATAATAACCCATTCTTTCCGCATGACATCATTCGTGTTCTGTTAATCTGTTTTTAAGTTTCCCTTTCAGTCCCTCTTCCCTCCCGGCGGGGGGAAATTCCTGCTACCTGCAACGTTGGGTCGAATTCCCTTCCTTTTACTGTCTCTTTGGGGGGTTGAGTGTTTTGTGGTGCATTTTCATGTGGTAGTGATGTTTCACATTCTTGCTTGTTGTGTCCTGGCTTGCGTGTTTTAGGATGGCTTTCGTGCTGTATCCTGGGGTGCAGTTTTTTGTTGTTTTGCGGTGTATGTGTTTGCATGAGTATTGGTTGGAGGGAGTTTTGCATGAGTGTGTGCGCTGCTGGGGTGTAATTTTCCGTGTTGTTTTTTGCATGTGGTATTTTTCGTTTTTACGGTTGGTGACCTAACACCCCCCGCCACACGCCCTTGCGGCGGCTTGCGGGGTATTATGTAGATGTAGATGTAGATGAACCGTCATTGTGCTCCAGCCATTAGAAAGCTCGTGAAAGTGACAGTTGAATCGTTTGATATTTGTGGGAAAGATAGAAATTTTTAAAGACAGAAATTTGCGCGGAGAAGAATGTTAAAAGCCTCAAAGTTTTAAATGGGAATAGATGAACAAATGAAGTTTTAAAAGGGAATAGATGTAAATAGGAATCTTATTAAGCTATCGAGGAAGGAAGCGTTGCACTTCATGAATACGTGCTTAGACAATAACTTTATCATAAATATTATGGAATAGAATTTGCTAGGTAAGAAGGAAGGCCGAATCCGCAGCATTTGTACAACATAGAGTAATGGAGAGCAAGATGTACGTGAAACTCCGGAGAATAGCCAGAAATCGGAAACATTTTGTTGCAGTGACGAGAAGGCCTTCACTGATAGAAGAAAAACAATGATTTCAGAATGTAATGAAACTTACTAATATATTATAAAATGGACCGAAACATGGTCAGAAAAAGACAATGAACCTAACTAAAGGCCTTAATACTAAGATTCTACCGAGTATGATCTTTCACACGAGAATATTTCCTTACCTAAAAGCGATGTTTTATATAATGATATGTTTTGTGAAAACCTAAAGCTTTCTCCTACTTGGTACGTTTTTACAATCTTCGTTTCTTCCATTTCGGTTCCGAAAAATTGGGCGGGGATTTAATGAATGTCTGAATTGGTGTTCACAGCCTAGAAGATCCCAATAAAATTTATAAAAAAAATGTGCCGACTGATTGGGTGTACTATATTTCGGGAATATTTGTCGCCATGTTGTTTCTATTTCGTCCCCTGACCTTCGCTCTTGTCAACTGTGGACTTGCACCACTCCTTCCAGTTTGGCAGTACCAGTTTTCCAGTGCGCATCACTCGAAGGTCGTATTTTTTCTCAATCAAACCCTTAGCCATGCGCCTTTATCTTCACTTCGATCACGTCATTATGCTTGGTGTGTGTGTGGGGGGGGGGGGTGAAACCATCATTTCGGAATAATGACAATGATGTTGTTTACACCGCAATAATCGTTTGTATGTACAATTTAAAAAAATTATTTGATTCAAATAGTGAATTATTCATACTGGCATAATACTATATATGTTGGCTAGCGTGGTCTGCCAAACGTTTCGTGCGATAAGCATTCGAGTCCACTATCGCTGATTCCGTCTGAATTTAAGCGATATATCTCCAGATTTACTCATTTGGCATTTCCGATTTTAGCTCACGTTATGTTTCAGAAACTGTTAAAGTGTATCTTTCCGCGGCGTTTCGTGGAATACTTTTTTTAAAACAGCCCTTCCACACTTGAGGATATTTGTTGTAATTAGAAAAGCAGCTGGGCTCTGCTTTATAGTCGGGGAGTTCTGTGCTAGAACTTGATAAATAGCCCGAGACTTTTTTTCTCACTCGTAGTCTCTCTTGTTTGTGTGCCTGTGTGTGAAGTTGGCGTTCTTTCCTCTTCTCCCGAATGACTGGCCTCCTCCTCCTTCTCGCTCTCCCATCCCACTTCCCTTTCTCCTTCTTCCTCTTTTTAACTCTCCTTCCACGGGCGTCATTGCATTCCACTCCGCCGGTTTCCCGCTCCAGGAATAACCCCCCGCCTCCCAGCAACCTCCCTCTGCCTCTCATCCGAAATCTCTAGCACATCTTTTATCCTCTCTCCCTCTCTGTCGCTCACTCTTTCTTCATCTCGCCCGCTCTCTTCCGCGGCCTCCCCTCTCCAAGTGCTCATAACAGATGCCCCGTTCCACTAATGATTTTCTTACTTTCGCCCGTGCTCACCGTGAACGAGCTTTCATCGTCCCCCTCTCCCCGCTCCTTCAGCGCGAAACATTGCCGCGGACTCGTTTTTTCCCCTTCTGCCTAACTTCTCCACCGGAGTTTTCCCCAATTCTTTGCAGATTTTCCCTTTACCTCGCCGTTGTATGGATGGAGGAGGTGCAGGACAAGTGGTCTCCTGTCGTGGTAAACCTCATCTCGATGTTCCAGTACCAAGATTCATTTTCCGTGCCTCAATCCGCACGTTCTCCCTTGTAGTTCGCAGATGGGAGGGAGGGAGTGAAGGATACGGGCAAGTAGGAGGGGGGCGGGCTCGTTCATCATATTCGTCATCGCCTCATCTCGATGCGAGGAGTCGATTATCTACGTTGCGGCGCAAATTGGCCATGAAAGAGATACGGCGAGACAAAATGAGAGGCAGCAACAAATCACTTAAGTTCCTTCGTCTTCCCGACCATCCGTCGCTAAACCTTCCGTCGATTGATCTCCTCACACCTGCGCGCATTCTCTCCTTCCACCGTGTGGTGTCCCCTCCCTCTCTCTCGACAGTGCTAGATTCGTTGACTTTTATCCCTTGCCTTTTTTATACAACGAACCGAGTTGAGATTTTTTTTAATTCGACCTGGCGGAAAGTATGTGGGAGCCGGAAACTGAGATTTTAGTTTCGTTTTTGTGGCAGTGTTTTGGATATTTCCCAGAACGCCATGGTGGAGAAGAGCCTTCGGAATATGATAATCACGCATTTACTTTATTTGGCTGGTTAGAGAAAGCATTGAAATGTTAATGAACTAGGATCTGTCGTGAAAGAGGCCTTTTTGGACAGGCAGTCGTGTTTGTATTGGCGGTATGACGTGGGCCGAACCTTGAATAGTGGCTAGGCAATGCGTTCAAGGTGACTGTGCAGTTTCACCGCACCTGGCGAACGACTAAGGTTTACATGGAATTCTAAAGATTCAATAGACGATACTGTTTGCACGACATTTTCATTTTTCCAGAAATTAATTCTGTGCCCACATTCGGATGCGGTCGTTTAGTAACGAAACAGTGAAACGATTGGGGCTCTTCACTAATCGGAGCGAATAATATTGTCCCTTTTTTCGGTAAAAATAGTTGACGAATATATTGTTCATTTCACGAAGGACGACGCGGTACGTCGTGGATCATTCGAGACCTCCCAGTCCGTCACTAGCGTGTTCGGTTGGTCTCGTCCATTTACCTGTATTTCCATTGTGTTACCATTTCTCGACGTACCCTTGCCTGCAGCCGAGTGCTTATCTCGGGGAATCAATCAGGCAAGCTTTCCGTGACCGTCGGTGCTCTAGCTTTAACTGCTTAAAACACTGTTGCGGTTGTCTCGAACTATTCGTTTTTACGATTACGCCCAACCTTTTGGAGTCAGTTTGGCCTGCGAGTTAAAACTTTTTGTCACAGTGACAGTTATTTTCTTCTTGATGCACACTCTTGCGCTTTCAAAAAGGGAAATTTGTGCAATTGCTTCGAAATCGAAACTTGCCAAAAAGTCGAATGTGGAACGCGAGTAGGTGGACAGTCTAAGTGGTCGAATATCGTTGGGTAGATAATCTCTTGCAATTCGCGGCGTGGAGACTCGTAAAAGTTTCAGGAGGAATGCCGTTAATTTTCTTTGGGTTAGCCCAAGTTCGACGGGATTATTATCGCTTCGGAAGATCTGTACGTTTTTATTCACCGTGCTGATTGTAATTATCGACTCTCGCCCGTCCTAACTATTCGGGGCACACGCTCACGTGTGCTCCCCTTCATTCGCATTCCCGTTTCAACTTCGCACCTTTTACCTCCCTCTTTCATCCTAACAATTAGCGACTGGGATCTCGCGTCTTCGCGGTTGATGAACCGTCCTCGCAGCCGGCTATAAACTCGTTTTTTTATCAAAATGCACGTAATTGATTTCACGCGGAAGTGTTAAATCGAAATCTTGACTCACCACACCATGTCAGGAGCGATGTTACCCTTGGAAGCATTATCGGCTTATAACCACCTCCTCCCTTTCCCTATCCCGCTCACCTTCGTCGTGTCTTCGCCTTTCTCCCGCTGTCTAGATCAAATGCGAGATCGGTTTATAATTAATGTATATTAACAGTCGGAATGCTTCCACGTCTTCACTCCACTCCTGCCATTCCTGTCGTCCTCTTTAGCCCTCCTCATTTCTTCTCTCGTTTTCCCCGACCCCCCCTCATCCACTTCCACTCCTGCACCCGTGACGCTGTGGGGATGCAGCAGCTGTTGATTTCGGAAGAGACCCCGAGTGTGTACGATGGATGGGGTGAGAGAGGAGGAGGGGTATGGGTAAGAGCGTCGTGGTGGGAGCAATGGCAGGGAGCGATTTCACCACAGGAGGTCTCGGGCCTGAATATAGATCTACTAAACTACTGTCGACGCAGGAGGTGACTCGTAAAACGACCGTAATGGTTGGAAATGCGAGGGGAGGGGGGGTATGGTAGAAAGAGGCAGGGGTTTAAATTTCAAAGGCTCACTTGATTATAAACAACAATCTGTCACAATCACTTTGGAATTGTTCCATTTAAATGTTGCCGACGGGACAAGGATGCGCCATGCGTCAGTTCTATTGGGAAAGAAGCAATGGCAGTGGAGTGCGGTTTGTTGAATGAGTTATTTGAGGAAGTCGGTGAGTTGGAGGAAAACACTTAGAGTAGAATTTTTAGTTGGTGCTATTTTCTTTGCGTCGTCTGTCTTCTGCTCAAGAACGACGATTTTTTTCTGTGGCTACGTCGATTTTGTAAACTACTAGTTGGGATTTAATTATGATTTTTTCAATGAAGTGACTGGAATTGATAATGCTCGGATATGCTAGCAGGGCGAATCGATTATCACGTAGGAAGGAAACCCCATTGTGATTTAAAATTACTGCTTTGGAAATGGTGTTACGATCGGAAGCACATGATTTGATTTCTTTAAGCTATGTGTGCCCCATTGCTGAATTGTAACTTTTATTTACCATTTAGAAATGTATTGGCTTCCACAGTTATCACCATTTGGAATATAGTGGGGGCTGCGTACCTAATTACGCTTTTACTTTGCAATGCCAAGAATAAATACATCTATTTTGAAAGTTGAGAAAACGGATGCGAATGGGGTTATATTTTGACGTGTTTCTATTCATAATTAAAGAGGTAACTATTTATGCATTCAGTGGGCAGTGGATGTTTCTAAGCTTGTCTCGGCCAAATTGAGTGACTATCATGTTGCTCCACACTATTTGCATGTATGGGGTGTTTTTTTAGACAATGCTCTTTGTTAATTTTGATTTCGTTTATTTTTGTTCCAAAAATATCCAGGATTTACGGAAGGTATTTCTAGCCATCACCGTAGTAGCCTCTAGCCGTTCATTTCAATTCCGGAGATGCGCTGTCCTTTTTTTATATCCCCCACCAAATGACGTTTTCTCATTTATACTCTCCTTCACGAGTAGCGAATTAAATAGATCCGTTTCTCTGATGCTTGCATTATTAAGTTTTTCCTCAAATCTTTCGCGGCGGAATGAATTTCAGTGAGCACGGCCGAAAAGGATATCACTTTTAATAAAAGAATGAATATCAATCACTCTTGAGAATTCATTGCGGTTTCGCTCACCCACCTTCATTCATCTCCGCGCCTGGGAATGTAAAGTGAATGAAAGTGGAAGCCGTTTTAATCACCATTTGATTCAGCGATCTTCATCTTCCTTCCCTTCCTCCCCCAAACCCTCTCTTTCCAGTCTCCTCACGCCTCCCCGCACCTCTCTCCTATGCCCTTCCTCCGTCTCATCCCTCCACCTGCATATATACCCTGCCTGCCCTTTTAACTCCACTCCAATGCTGCCGCCGCTGCTGTGTACTTTTGTCCTCGCCCCTCCCCCCTTCACATTATTCTCTCTTCAATGTACCTTCCCTTCGCTCTCCTTCCCCCCCTCCGCCTTACGTCCCTTTGGCCTCTCAAGAGTATGGGGGGCGGGGGAGGACTCTGTGTACAAGGAGTGGGGAAGGCAGATTACAGGCAACCGGTTCTCTTTTTTTACTCCTCCCTACCTCCCGCTTTTCCTCTCTTCGCCCGCCCCCTTCTCCATGCTTTCCAAGCGGGGAAGGGAGCGTTGAGTTGGCGTCGGAGGTAAGCCTTTCGAGAGAAGACGACTGCGGTGCGGGGAATGAGTGTATTCCACTAGTGGGAGGGAGGGGCAAGAAAATGGCAGGAGTAACCTCCACGGACTATTGGGTTCGGGCAGGATGGCTCGGTGACCCGGAAAATCGTTCTCTTTCTTTCACTCATACTCTATCCCACCTCCTTCCCTTCTATTACTCTTCTTCAGTCTTTTTTTTCTATCTTACTGCGCGGTCGGGCTATGGTGATTATTTTGAAAAAAATTGCAATAAACGGGAAGGGAGAGAAGGAAGAGCCGAGGTGTATAGGAGAGAGAGAAAGAGTGTAGCGAGGAGATGTAAAAGGGCACTGCTGTTGAATAAGAACGTACGTGGGGGGTTTTTGATGCTCGAGTTAAAAGGCTCGATCGTGAAGGGTTCTTTTATTTTTATTCTTTCCTGAGGCAAAGCAATAGGTCGGAGGGAAATGTGTTCGACCGTGCGATGGAGGTGGTTGATTTTGTTGGGCGATGAAGGGAGAAGCGTTGTGGTTTGCGAAAACCATGGGTTTACGACGGCGTCGTTGGGTCATATAGTATAACAGGAGGGTGGAGGTGAATACTATTGAAAGAAACTTCAATTAATATTGTTTGCGTCTCTCAATTTGATCGCGTCACCCCTTCGATCATGTTACCTGTCGTCGTTTTATACGTTTAGAATTCACCTCCTCGAAAATTCTTTATTATGCGTGGCCGAGTGATCGCGTTAACGGCTGTGCTACCTTCATCTTCGATGTATTATTCGCGAGTGTTTTCACAAGCATAGTTGGCATTGGAATTATGATAATGGCATCAGAGTTGAAGCCGTGCTACTATATATACTCAGGGATGAGAAACTCCTGTTTATTTAAGGACGAGTGAAGCCAGAGCGGAGGGAACATCACGATAATGACTGCAGTTACTGGTAGAATAGGAATTAGCGCCCTTGGCAGCTCACGCAACTTCAGACTTTATTTGATCACTTTCATTTCCCGATAGCGTGTTGATGGTTGGTGTAGTTTTTTTTAATGTACGAATGATTGGTTTTCTTGGAGGCAAACATTTTAGAAGTAGAATCCTTCGTGTAAAGGTATTTCCTAAACCAGTATCATTTCTAATCCGTTTTTATTGTAATAGTATATTTTGTTCGATATCTCTTTTGCAGTTATTGGTATTATGACTAGGAAATGGTTAAACATCAATTACAGGTTGTTTGGTATATCTGATGAAATTAATACACAAAGGATCATGTTATGCTTGTTTAAGATAAAAAAGTATTATTTTATAGTAGACAATGACTAATTGAGAAGTACAGTTTGGTTCTCGTGGAATACATGTTCAGATGACGTTAAAAGGCACCCAACACTCTGAAGGGAGTCTTATATTCTCACGCAAGATTTCCATATAACGACCAGCCCCATTATTTTATTACGTCAGCGTTTCGAACCTTCGGGGCGAGCGCTCGGAATTAGTTTTTTTTAACCTGGGGGGACGGCGGCAGCGAGATCTAAATGTTTTATTTGCTAAGTTATTTCAATTTCTCGTCGGACAGGCAACCTATCCATTTATTTTCTTGAGATCTATCTGTCAGGTGACCTCAATTCATCGATAGAAAACTCGGGTTTGGTTACGTTTGTGTGTGTTGGTATCGCGTTGAAAGAAAACGAATCTATCTTGCCGGCGCGGTCTCGCACGAAACCTGATGAACCCAGGAATAGGCGAGTGTAAGTCTTACATTAAATGTATCCCCCCTCGAAGGACAAGGGTAAAAAAGAAATGATGGAAGAGAGGAGGGGCGGGATACGGGCGAAGAAAGAGAGATCACGCCATTCCTACCCCGCAACAGCCCATTGCTCCTTTCCACTAAATTTTTTTGATCCCCATGTCACTCCTTTTTATCGATCCCCTTCATCTGTTCGTGCGAACGAAATCGCCTAAGAGTCGGTCATGAG